>NC_091071.1:11110000-11485000 GCF_032405125.1 Capricornis sumatraensis
CCTGGACCAGGGATCAAACCCAGGTCTCCTGTATCTCTTGCACTGGCAGGTGGATTTTTTAAACCGCTGAGCTACCTGGGAAACCCAGTATAGAAATGGATAACCTAATAATTAAAAATATAAAGGATCTGAACCCCAAACCAAATAGAACTGGATTTGAATCTGATGAACACTTTTTGGATTTCTGAGGTAGACAATTTGCCTAGACCATGACTAAATGCTCTTGGCCTAAGTAAACACTGAGTTCAGTTCAGTTGCTCAGTCGTATACAACTCAGGCCTCCCTGTCCATCACCAACTCCC
Organism: Capricornis sumatraensis; assembly: GCF_032405125.1. NCBI lineage: Eukaryota > Metazoa > Chordata > Mammalia > Artiodactyla > Bovidae > Capricornis > Capricornis sumatraensis. Next base: position 11,110,303 of record NC_091071.1, read on the forward strand.
AGAGTTTACTCAAACTCATGTCCGTTGAGTCGGTGATGCCATCCAGCCATCTCATCCTTGGTCGTCACCTTCTCTTCCTGCTCCCAATCCCTCCCAGCATCAGGGTCTTTTCCAATGAGTCAACTCTTCGCATGAGGTGGCCAAAGTACTGGAGTTTCAGCTTCAGCATCAGTCCTTCCAGTGAACATCCAGGACTGATCTCCTTTAGGATGGACTGGTTGGATCTTGCAGTCCAAGGGACTCTCAAGAGTCTTCTCCAACACCACACCACAGTTCAAAAGCATCAATTCTTTGGCGCTCAGCTTTCTTCATAGTCCAACTCCCACATCCATACATGACTACTGGAAAAACCATATCCTTGACTAGACAGACCTTTGTGGGCAAAGTAATGTCTCGCTTTTCAACATGCTATCTAGGCTGGTCATAACTTTCCTTCCAAGGAGTAAGTGTGTTTTAATTTCATGGCTGCAGTCACCATCTGCAGTGATTTTGGAGCCCAAAAAAATAAACTCTGACACTGTTTCCACTGTTTTCCCATCTATTTCCCATGATGGGAACAGATGCTATGATCTTCGTTTTCTGAATATTGAGTTTTAAGCCAACTTTTTCATCTCCTCTTTCACTTTCATCAAGAGGCTTTTTAGTTCCTCTTCACTTTCCGCCATAAGGATGGTGTCATCTGCATATCTGAGGTTATTGATATTTCTCCCAGCAATCTTGATTCTAGCTTGTGCTTTATCCAGCCCAGCATTTCTCATGATGTACTCTGCATATAAGTTAAATAAGCAGGGTGACAATATACAGCCTTGACATACTCCTTTTCCTATTTGGAACTAGTCTGGTTGTTCCATGTCCAGTTCCAACTGTTGCTTCCTGACCTGCATATAGGTTTCTCAAGAGGCAAGTCAGGGGGTCTTGTATTCCCATTTCTTTCAGAATTTTCCACAGTTAATTGTGATCCACACAGTCTAAGGCTTTGGCATAGTCAATAAAGCAGAAATAGATGTTTTTCTGGAACTCTCTTGCTTTTTCCATGATCCAGCAGATGTTGGCAATTTGATTTCTGGTTCCTTTGCCTTTTCTAAAACCAGCTTGAAAAAAAAATAAAATAAAATAAAACCAGCTTGAACATCTGGAAGTTCACAGTTCACGTATTGCTGAAGCCTGGCTTGGAGAATTTTGAGCATTACTTTACTAGTGTGTGAGATGAGTGCAATTGTGCAGTAGTTTAAGCATTCTTTGGCATTGCCTTTCTTTGGGTTTGGAATGAAAACAGACCTTTTCCAGTCCTGTGGCCACTGCTGAGTTTTCCAAACTTGCTGGCATATTGAGTGCAGCACTTTTGCAGCATCATCTTTCAGGATTTGAAATAGCTCAACTGGAATTCCATCACCTCCACTAGCTTTGTTTGTAGTGATGTTTCCTAAGGCCCACTTGGCTTCACATTCCAGGATGTCTGGCTGTAGATGAGTGATCACACCATCATGATTATCTGGGTCGTGAAGATCTTTTTGTACAGTTCTTCTGTGTATTCTTGCCACCTCTTCTTAAAATCTTCTGCTTCTATTAGGTCCATACCATTTCTGTCCTTTATCGAGCCCATCTTTGCATGAAATGTTCCCTTGGTATCTCTAATTTTCTTGAAGAGATCTCTAGTCTTTCCCATTCTGTTCTTTTCCTCTATTTCTTTGCATTGATCGCTAAGGAAGGCTTTCTTATCTTTCCTTGCTATTCTTTGGAACTCACATTCAAATGGGAATATCTTTCCTTTTCTCCTTTGCTTTTCGCTTCTCTTCTTTTCACAGCTATTTGTAAGGCCTCCTCAGACAGCCATTTTGCTTTTTTGCATTTCTTTTCCATGGGGATGGTCTTGATACCTGTCTCCTGCACAATGTCATGAACCTCCATCCATAGTTCATCAGGCACTCTATCGGATCTAGTCCCTTAAATCTACTTCTCACTTTCACTGTATAATCATAAGGGATTTGATTTAGGTCATACCTGAATAGTCTAGTGGTATTCCCTACTTTCTTCAATATAAGTCTGAATTTGGCAATAAGGAGTTCATGATCTGAGCCACAGTCAGCTCCCAGTCTATACAGTCTTTGCTGACTGTATAGAGCTTCTCCATCTGAGTACAAGCCCTCAAACCTATTTCCCATCTTCTCTTGCTGTGAGTAAACAACTATATCTTCACAAGAAATTCCAGATTTTAAGTTTTCATAAATAACATTCTAGGATACAAAGGGTAAAATAATAATAATAAAACCCAACTGCTCATTAGAGGCTGTTTAAAACATATTCCTGATTGCTATCCAACACATCCAATCCATCAGGAGAATGATGACCTGGTATGTTAGTTGAAATGCCAAGAAAGAAAAAGTACAACCTTGAAAAAACTAGGCAATTGACATCACAATTGGAATGAGTAAGAAGCTACACAGAAATTCAAGCTCAAAGCCTCTCATAAACAATTTCATTTGCTGAAATTTTACTTTTAATGAAATTTGGATTTAGCTTAAACAGATATGGTAGCACAGCTGCCACAACATGACTTCTGTAAGGAACAGTAGAAAAACAAGTACTGACCACTAGAAGAATTAGTCTCTTGGAGTATACATCCTAAAGATGAACTCTCTATATTTCACAGACTCTTGAATTCTCTATATCTGGTAAAGGAAAACTCCTCTGTAACAACACATCTTATTATCTTAGGTATTTACCCCAATCCTTGCCAAAAATTCTACATGAAATGCCTTTTCAGATTACAGATCCCTCAGAATGAATATAGAGTTTACCCCATCTTCAAAAAAAAGGCTTTCTGTCATCCAGAAGATGTTACAGACTCCCTGATTTAATGGATTTATTCTCAGAATTCCATGTTGTCTTTCTTTTCAGCAAGCCTCTGAAATAAGCATCTTGCATGAAGAGCAAAAAAGTTTTGGGTACAACTTGCCCACAGGTGCAACTCTACACTCTGCTGTATGTGGCAAATCTTGAGGGCCGCTACATGAAGTATAGTTAGTTACGAACAATGAAGGCTTTATAATGCTTTTATTAATCTATCATCAGCCTTCGATTCTGTGGACAGTTTTTGCACTAAACTTGATTATCTTTGCAAAAATCCCAGATGATTCAGTCAGTTCAGTCACTCAGTCACGTCCAGGTCTTTGTGACCCTATGGACTGCAGCATGCCAGGGTTCCCTGTCCATCACCAACTCCTGGAGACTACTCAAACTCATGTCCATTGCGTCGGTGATGCCATCCAACCATCTAGTCTTCTGGCATCCCCTTTTCCTCACACTTCCAATCTTTCCCAGCATCAGGGTCTTTTCCAGTGAATCAGTTCTTCACATCAGGTGGCCAAAGTATTGGAGTCTCAGCTTCAGCATCAGTCCTTCCAATGAATATTCAGGACTGATTTTCTTTAGGATTGACTGGTTGGATTTCCTTGCATTCCAAGGGATTGTCAAGAGTCTTCTCCAACACCACAGTTCAAAAGCATCATTTCTCTGGCACTCAGCTTTCTTTATAGTCCAACTCTCACATCCATACATGACTACCAGAAAAACCAAAGCTTTGACTAGACAGACCTTTGTTGGTAAAGTAACATCTCTGCTTTTTAATATGCTATCTAGGTTGGTCATAGATTTCCTTCCAAAGAGCAAGCGTCTTTTAATTTCATGGCTGCAGTCCCCATCTACAGTTGATTTTGGAGCCCCCAAAAATAAAGTCTCTTAGTGTTTCCCCATCTATCTGCCATGAAGTGATGGGACCAGATGCCATGATCTTAGTTTCCTGAATGTTGAGTTTTAAGCCAACTTTTTCACTCTCTTTCACTTTTATCAAGAGGCTCTTTAGCTCTTCTTCACTTTCTTCCATAAGGGTGGTGCCATCTGTGTATGTGAGGTTATTGATATTTCTCCCAGCAATCTTGATTCCAGCTTGTGCTTCATCCACCCTGGCATTTTGCATGATGTACTCTGCATATAAGTTAAATAAGCAGGGTGACAATATACAGCCTTGACATACTCTTTTCCTGATTTGGAACCAGTCTGTTGTTCCATGTCCAGTTCTAACTGTTGCTTCTTGACCTGCAAATAGATTTCTCAGGAGGCAGGTCAGGTGCTCTGGTATTCCCATCTCTTTCAAAATTTTCCACAGTTTGTTGTGGATCCACACAGTCAAAGGCTTTGGCATAGTCAATAAAGCAGAAGTAGATGCTTTTCTGGAACTCTCTTGCTTTTTTCAATGATCCAGCAGATGTTGGCAATTTGATCTCTGGTTTCTTTGCCTTTTCTAAATCCAGGTTGAACATCTGGAAGTTTACGGTTCACATATTGCTGAAGCCTGGCTTGGAGAATTTTGAGCATTACTTTGCTAGTGTGTGAGATGAGTGCAATTGTGTGGTAGTTTGAGCATTCTTTGGCACTGCCTTTCTTTGAGATTGGAATGAAAACTGACATTTTCTAGTCCTGTGGCCACTGCTGAGTTTTCCAGATTTGCTGGCATGTTGAGTGCAGCACTTTCACAGCATCGTCTTTTAGGATTTGAAATAGCTCAACTGGAATTCTGTCACCTCCACTAGCTTTGTTTGTAGTGATGCTTCCTAAGGCCCACTTGACTTCACATTCCAGGATGTCTGGCTCTAGGTGAGTGATCACACCATCGTGGTTATCTGGGTCATGAAGGTCTTTTTTGTATAGTTCTGTATATTCTTGCACCTCTTCCTAATATCTTCTGCTTTTGTTAGGTCCATAACATTTCTGTCCTTTTTTGTGCTCATCTTTGATTAACACTGCCAGATGATTAACACTGCCTAAAACCTATGTCATAATACTTGCCAGAATCAGAAGGGCTAGGAATGCTCTCAGGTCAGATGACATTCCAATTTTAGACAGAATAAAAGAGGGCTTTCTGAGTCCTACTTCATTTTAGCTTGTACACAGGAGGCAACTTGATTCCTATTTCAGACACATCGGTAGCCTGCCCACCCACCATAGTTAATAGGAAGATGGATGAGTACACTGGGGTGAAACTTTTCAACAGGAAAAGCCTTAACACCCAGTGCAAACTGTAGGCTAATCACTGTTAAAAACAAACAAACAAACAAATAGTTCAAATTCAACTATGCCAAAGAGAAATGATTGATTTTGGCAGGAATCTGTCAGTGTTCAACCAAACTATACTACAGAGTGCCATCTATGAAGATACCCCATGCTGCAATTTAAGGGTGTGATTTTTAAATAATTCATCCTGGTGGGATATCAAAGGACTGTAAGAGGCTTCCACAGGGATTCCCCGCAGGTCATTTCATGTCCAGGAAGCCAACCAGAACCATGACCTTCCAATTTTTCTTGCCAAAATGGTCTTTTGTGGCTCTGTGAGATAGACTGGTGGTGGTGGTGGTGGTGGTGGTGTAGTACCTCAGTTGTGTCCAACTTCTTGGTATCCCATGGACTGTAGCCTGTGAGGCTCCTCTGACCATGGGATTTCCCAGGCAAGAATTCTGGAGTAGGTTGTCATTTCCTTCTCCAAGGGATCTTGCTGACCCAGGGATGGAACCCAAGCCTCCTGGCAGTTGCCTGCACTGCAGATGGATTCTTTACCACTGAGCCACCAGGGAAGCCGTGATATAGTTTGAACTTTCCTGGTGGCTCAGACGGTAAAGCATCTGTCTACAATGCAGAAGACCCAGGTTCGATCCCTGGGTCGGGAAGATTCCCTGGAGAAGGAAATGGCAACCCACTCCAGTACGCTTGCCTGGAAAATCCCATGGGCAGAGGAGCTTGGTAGGCTGCAGTCCATGGGGTCGCTACGAGTCGGACATGACTGAGACAGGAACCCAAGTCTCCTGGCAGTTGCCTGCACTGCAGGTGGATTCTTTACCACTAAGCCACCAGGGAAGCTGTGATACAGTTTACAGGGTCTCAAATAAAAACCTCTCTAGGCATTCAAAATATATTCCTAGCTGCATTTTGAGAGAAATTTTTTTTTTCTTGTCTATAGGCTCCTCTGTAGCTTACAACCATGCAAACTTGAGATAACCCTTGCTTCAGGACAAAAACCCAGCCTTCTACAACTTCTTTCCTGTGTAGAAAGGCATCTTTATGCATGGGGATCTTTGCCTCCCTGGATAACATTACAATAGACCATCCTTGGAAGTTCATATGCTGAGGCTCACTCCATAAGATCAATCGGAAAAGGAAGGTTTTTCGGTTTGTATGCTTGAGGGGTTGTCTGTTATTTTACCGATAAAGGATAGCTCATACACTCACCAGGGGATGAAGAACCAGGTTTGAGTTTCAGCTTCCAGGCACAATGCCCAAAATCACACCACAAAACTGAATTAATGAGGATGCCATTGATGCTGGCCCTGAGCTCTGGACACTTCGCTTGGCCTCTTTAACACCAGGACCATCACTTTGCCACTACTAATGCTGTGACCTCCTGAGAAAGCACCACATCTCTGCCTTCTCACAACTTTGAGACCTAGTGTCACCACCCCTCTTTTGAATCAGGCCCCAGGGAGGCTGAACTCAGTTCAGAAACAAAGGAACATTCTGGACTTCAATCAAAGAGTGGAGAGGCAGAAGCTCATGTTCTAAAGCAGCGGTTTTCAACCTTTTAGGCACCAGGGACCTGGTTTTGTGGAAAACAATTTTTCCGCGGGAATGGGCTGAGGTGAGGGGGTGGGATGGTTCAGGAGGTAACGTGAGCGATGGTGGAGGGGAGCGGCAGATGAAGCTTCACTCATTCACTGCCATTCACCTCCTACTTTGCAGTCCAGTTCCTAACGGGCCAAAGACCCTGAGTTGGGGACCCTTGTTAAGTACCTGTTCCCCTGGACAGGCCTTTGCGGGGGTTGGTTTATGGGATTCCTGTTCACAGAGGGAGGGGCGGAGTTCTCTCAGAGAACATGCGGACCGGAGTTCTTGGGGGTCCAGCGCAGGCCTATTGCTCGCAGCACACCCTGGCCATCTCGAATGGAGCTGTTGACCCCAGCTGTTCTCCTCCCACCCACGCACCAAGATGAAGTGTAGGGTGCAGGCTAGAAACTCTAATCCCAAGCGTGAAGTGCAAGGACTGCAGACAGCCTCCTTCAGGCGAGTGAAACTAGACTAAGCACAAAGCAAGGGGCTGGGCCTTATCTTATTGTTACTGACCTTTTCGAGTGGCGCCCCAACAAGTGTCCTCCTGCCTGGGGTCCTTGGAGCCAATAGAAGGAGAACGCGTTCGCTTCAAAATCAAAGGAAGGTTTTTCCTCTTTCATTAAACAAGACCTAGGAGCACCCACTCCAGAGCGCACCGCTCCCAACACACTGCTTTATGGAGATCTCGACAGTGGGGAGGGGAGCGGGCGGAGTTCTCGCGGGGCTGGCGCTTCTCACGCTCCAGATCCGAGTACCCTCGGCCTCTGCACACAGCCCGCCGCTGCCGCCATCTTGAACTGGGGTGCCGTGCGCTGCAATTCTGCCCACGGCCCGCCCAGCTAAAGTGTCAGTGCAGCCTTAGAACTCCAGGCCTCAACCCACCACACTCTATGAGCAATTGAACCTAGACTAAGCGCAAAGGATTAAAAAAAAAAAAAAAAGGTTAGCCTTTATTTTATTACCTAGATTGTCTTATTTCCTGAGAATTGTTAATGGGCTTTGCCAGTGACAAAACCCTTCTCTGCCTCAGGTAAGGAATAATAGCTCTTCATTTGGGGCAGAAGCCCCTGTTGGTAGGCTTCTTGCTTCCAAGGCTTGAGTGGTCTATTACTGTTTCCTGCCAGCCTTTCTCCCTTCCAGAAATCTGCTCCCTCCTGTGAGCCAACCCTCCCCAGCATTTGCTAGAGGCCTACTTTCTAGGTGAGGGGTGACTGGATGGTGTCTGTGGAGTTGTGCTCCAGCGGCCCTGTTTCTGTGGGGAACAGGTGACAGGCTTTTCTGGTAGCAAGTGGGTTGCCTAAAAGCATAGCCTCTTTTGAGTTCCCTGAGTCATGCAGCAAATTCCCATTGACTATCTGTTTTACATATGGTAGTGTATATGTTTCCATTCTGCTCTCCCAATTCGTTCCACCCTCTCCCTCTCCGCCTGTGGTGTCTGTAAGTCTTTTCTCTATGTCTGTGTCTCCATTGCTGCCCTGCAAATAGATTAATTCAAAATATATATATATATATATATATATTTTTTTTTTTTTTTTTTTTTTTTTTTCAAAAAAGCATAGCCTGACTTGACGCTAACTTCTGGAGGATAACCAGCCTGTTCCCATAGAACTTACTTGCCTGACCCAACATGAACCTTTTAGCCTCCTTTAGCAGGGTGATAATAGCTGCTCCTGGAGGCAAGGAAACCACTGGAGTAAAGGGATCCCAGTTTTTAAGCTAACACCCCTCAGGCAATTCCCCCATCTCAAAGGTTAGGGTTAGGTTTCAGCTGTATCTGGGAGGGCCAGGGCAAGGACCTGAAGTAATTGCTTTTTCGGTTCTTTTTTCTTTTTCTTTTTTTCTCTCACTGAGTTGGCCTGCAGGCTCTCAGTTCCCCACCCAGGGCTTGAACACGGAACACAGCGGTGAAAACCCAGACACCTAACAATTAGGCCACCAGGGAACTGTCTTGCTTTTCCTATTCTTGAAAGGCCCTTTAGCATTCTGAATTCCACTGGGGAAAAAAAATATCCTTAACCATTGCTTTCAACTTTTCATGCAGAGGCCTAGCTATCAGACTGGACAGTTAAGGATCCAGATGTGCCAAAACCCAGACTTCCCCTAAGAAGCTTCTAGTTTTAGGAGGGTTGAGGCTGCAGGTGGTTTCCTTCCTTTCCTGGGGTAGGTTTTCCTGACCTTCTGTGAGCATGAAGCTTCATTAAGTCACCTTGTGTTTTAAGGCACTTCAGTCTTGTCCGACTCTGACCCCATGGACTGTAGCCCTCCAGGCTCCTCTGTCCATGGAATTTCCCAGGCAAGAATACTGGAATGGGTAGCCATGCCCTTCTGCAGGGGATCTTCCCAATCCAGGGACCAAACCTGAGTCTCCTGCAGCTCCTGCATTGCAGATGGATTCTTTACTGCTGAGCCACTTGGGAAGCCCATTAAGTCACCCTAGATTATTATATTTGAAACTTTGTCTTGGGCACCTTAAATCCTTTATCAGCTAAATTGTTCAGAGTGGTTACAGTATCTTTATCAGACGCCTCCTTAATAGGGCTGATAATCAGAATATCATTAACACACTGGAGGAGAGTTTCATCCCCCAGATGTAGATCTTTAGGTCTTTTAGATCTTTAGCTAAAGTTTCCCTAAAGATGACGGGGGAATTTTTGAATACTTGGAGCAGGACTGTCCAGCAGTATATGGGGGAATTTTTGAATACTTGGAGCAGGACTGTCCAGCAGTATTGTTATTGTTGCTCATTTGGGTCCTGACACTCAACAGCAAGTATCTCTTGTGACTCTGTGGCTAATGGAATACAGAATAAGACATATTTTCTATCTAATACAGAACACAAGGTCTTGGTGGACAAGAGAGTGCTCAGCAGGGTGTAGGGATGAGGAGCCACTGGCTATATCCTGGGTGCTTCATTGACTGCCCTGAGGTCCTATACCATCTAGTATTTCCACTTGGTGTCTTTACAGGAAGAATGAGGATATTACAGGCTGACTGGCATGGTCTAACAAGGCTGGGAGAAGAAGGGGATGACAGAGGATGAGATGGTTGAATGGCATCACCGACTCTATGGACATGAGTTTGAGTAAACTCTGGGAGTTGATGATGGACAGGGAGGCCTGGCGTGCTATAGTCCATGGGGTTGCAGAGTCAGACACAGCTGAGTGACTGAACTGAACAAGGCCCTGGTCAGTTAGGTCCTCTATAACAAAGGCAGTCCCAATAAGGCTTATCAATAGAGAGGGAACTGTTTAGTTTCTTTCTCTCTCTTTTTTTCTTTCTTTTCTTTGGCTGCACCAAACGGCATGAGAAATGTTAGTTCCCTGACCAGGGCCCCATGCATTGAGAACTCAGAGTCATAACCACTGGACAATCATGAAAGTCCCAAGAGAGTACTGTTTTCTTCTGGGCCAGGTTTTAGATGAACTATCACAGGACTGGCTCCTACAGCTCATCCCACCATCCTTGGGCCTCAGGATTTACTCCAGAGAGGTTGACTTGCTGTGTCTGCAAGACTTGGTAGTAGTCATCCACAATATCACTTTATGCCCTTAGTCAAAGAGGGCATTAGTCTTCAGTTTGCCTTCCATTAGGTGGATAGCAACCCCCAGGTAATATAAGATACCTCTTCCTAGCAGGAAGGGCACTCAGAGACATACAAAAAGGAATGGGTGAGCTCATGTTCAACCAGTTTACATTTTAATGGCTCTATGGGTGCCCATCTGGGGGCCTTCCCTGACATTCCCTTAATTGGACAACTCTTGTAACTGAGTTCTCCTGATTTGGTGTTCAGAACTAAGTGGCATGGGTGTCTACTAAGAAACCAGCAGGCTTTCCCCTCATGTTCAAGGTCAGCACGGCCTCTTTGGGAGTCAGTTGTATTGCCAGTTTAGGAGCCCTCTGGCCCCATCATTCTTCATCTGTTTGGACCATCTGCCTTCAAGGGTAGTGACCTGGATCTGTCATTTCCATCCCCCTTACAGGGGCAGCAAGGGCATCTCTCCCAATGTCTCTCTTGTTTTGTTGGGTTGGTCAAAAAGTTCATTGGCCAACCCAAAAAGTTTGGCTCACTGACTGGGTCCTAGTGTCCTTGGCTTGCTATCCTTCATCCCTATGTCAGGAAGATCACCTGAAGTAGGAAATGGCAACCCACTCCAGTATTTTTGCTGGAATAATCCCAGGACAGAGGAGCCTGGCAGGCTACAGTCCATGATACTGCAAAGAGTTGGACATGACTGAGCAACTGAGCACACATCCCTCAGAGGGGCACCAGGGGTCACTTACCAGAGTCCAAAGTCTGGGTAATTTGTCCAGTTTACCGTGCCAAGTGATGAACTTTGGAGGGCCATAGCCAGTAGGTGTACTTGTCTCTGGACCTTTTTAATCTTCTGACTTTTCCTTCTCTTGTTGTTAGTTGCTCAGTCATGTCCATGGACTGCAGCACGCCAGGCTTCCCTGCCCTTCACCATCTCCTGGAGCTTGCTCAAACTCATGTCCATTGAGTCAGTGATGCCAGCCAACCATCTTGTCATCTGTCGCCCCTTTCTCCTCCTGCTGGGTCTTTGCCAGTGAGTCAGCTCGTCACATCAGATGGCCAAAGTATTAGAGCTTCAGCTTCAGCATTAGTCCTTAAATACCTAGTAGGCAACCTCTACCAGAGAGAGGTGAGGGTATCTGGTTCTATACCTAGTTTCTAAAATTAAGACTGATGTTCAGGTCATTCTGGGAAATGAAATGCAACCTCAGGACTGCATTCCCTTCCAGTGGCTCAGAGTCAGTGGTACCATGGATTCAGAGACACTCCAGGAATGCAGAAGGGTTTCCCTTGGCTCCTGAATGATTTCTTTTATCTTATTCCAGTTGACAGGTTTCTTTCCTGTTGCCCATATCCCCTTTAGGATCATATTTTTAAAACAGGTCAGCCTCTGTCTTCCTTCCCTTTCTTTGTTGTTTCAGGTCCCTGTTGGGTTCATTTTCTGGGATTGTTTGATTCCCCCGTCCGAAAAGAACATGACTTGAGTTGTTCTGTTCTTTGTCTGCTTCCTCTTGGGCTTTTGAAAAGACTGTGGCCTTTTCTTCACCTGTTAGGAGTACACTGAGGAGACTCTGGATGTCAGCCCAGGTGGGATCATGGGTTTGAAAGATTTCCCTAACCAGAATCAAGAATCCCACTGAATCTTCCTTCAACACCTTATTGTGACTTTTCCAATTTTACAGATCAGAAAGGGTAAATGAGACATGTACGTGGATGAGCCCTCTTTCTCCATCAGGGACCTGCCTCAAATAAAGTACTTTCCCTGGTGGGTTGTTGGACCCTGGCTGGTAATTACTGGACTGGGTTCTAAGGAATGGGGCTGGTGTAGAGGGGGCCCTCATGCCTGTGGCCCAAATTGGGACATATGAAAGAAGGGGGTAGGGAGGGAGCAGGAGGAAGAGGGTTACGGAGGAGATCAAGGAGGTCTTCAGGGGAGGGCCAAGGACTGGTATTACCTCAATGAAGGAGAGCTCACATCTCTCTTGAAGGCCTTTGTTCTGATGTAAGGTCATAAAAAACCAGACACAGGGAATTTCATCCCATTTCTTTTGTCTCAAACATAACAGGCCTAATTGTAAAATGGTGTTGTAATTTATATACCCACTTATGCGTCAACTTTCCCCATTTCCCAGGTGGTATTGAGGCCAAGCTATATAGCATAGGAAGATTAAATATTTGGGGGTTAGAAAAGATACCTGAAAATCTTCTAGTTCTATAGGATGCAACCTAATGGGCTATCTTTTTATATGCATGCTAAGTCACTTCAGTTGTGACTGACCGTTTGTGACCCAAGGGACTGTAGCCTGCCAGTCTCCTCTGTCCATGGGATTCTCCAGGCATGGAGAAGGGTTGCCTGGAGAGGGAACTGGAGGGGGTTGCTATGCCTTCCTCCAGGGGATCTTCCTGACCCAGAGATTGAACCAGGGTCTCCTTCATTGGCAGCTGGGTTCTTAACCAGCAGCACCACCTAGGAAGCCCATCTTTCAATATGCTGGATGTTTGGTTTCCCGTGCCTTAGGTATTCTGTCTCGGATTTGTTTCTAATTACAGAGGGGCTAGTTGGAGTGATTTATTGGCATGCAAATACCTTGAGATTTGACCCCAAATAAGATTTCTGGTTTCAGAAATTTGGAGTCAGCCAAACTGTTCATGAATTCCTTAAAAATCAAAATAGGAGGTATCCAAATGGCATGGACTCTGATATAACTAGGGAGTCCCCCTTGAATTTGTAATGGCACATGCTTGAGATAGTTAGACTGTTCCACAGGACCACATCTGAGCGAAAGCAACTTAGTTATGTTCTTGAACAACTTGGTCCATTAAAGGGTGGCACAGCTGTTTAAGGGTTCAGATGATAAAGAATCTGCCTGCAACTCAAGAGACCTGGGTTCGATCCAAGGGTCAGGAAGATCCCCTGGAGAAGGGAATGGCCCACTCCGGTATTCTTGCCTAGAGAGTTCCACAGACAAAGGAGCCTGGTGGGCTACAGTCGAACACAACCACACACACATACACACAGCTCTTCAAGGCAGGGATCTTCTCTTCTTTTCCCCCTTCACTCACAATAAAAGCATAATTATGGCCTTTATTTAAAAAAAAAAAAAAAAGCAAACTGTGGTTACATGCTTTAATTATCTGCTGAACAATGCAGGGTGTTTAGTTACCATGCAAGGGGATGCTGATTTAGTACATTGGAGTCAGGATCTTAGAATCTGTATTTTTAACAAATACCCAGGAAATTCAAATAAAATCAGTCTTCAATCATTTGGAAACTACTTGTTGAAACCCTGTCCTCATATTTCTAGCCCACAGAAAACAAACACTGGCCTACATTAGCTTGGCTCCTAAGGTCCAAAATGGACACAGAAAGAATCCATCATATTTTATAAATTGACTAAGAAAGACACTAAATTCACGGAAAATTAATAGGCAATGATTAAGTGTGGTTTATCTATATGACGAACTGTTAGGTAGAATTTTTTTAATGTTCATTACAAAGAGTTTTTAATGGCATGGGAAAACACCTATCATATAATATCTAGAGAAAAAAGCATAATACTTAGTATTGTGTTGTGTGTGTGTGTGTATAATGTGCTCTCAACTGTGTAAAATAAATACACATGAGTACATTTATTACTTACAAAAAGTAAGATTTAATGCATATATTTCACACTTCTCATTCTCCACCCACTAATGGAAGACAGGATGGGAAAAACAGGAGGGAGATTTAAGCAAAGAAACTAAATCTGTCAATATATTCAAGATCTGGGGGAGAGAGAAAAGAGAAAAAAACTCCAGTTTACAAAAGAGAAAAAGCGTCTTTTGAGAAAAGCGGCTGTCACTTATTACACTGGTCCAATCAGGACCCTTTTCAGGCAATTCTAGAACTTAGATGATTCTCTCATCCCTATTAGACATAGAAGAGAAAGCATGTAGCCCAGGAACAGGTTTCCTAATGGCAGCACGACTGACATTTTACTCTGAATAATTGTCGGGCAGACCAGTCTGTTCTGTATACTCCTGGCCTCTACCTACTAGACGCCAGTAGCATCATGCCCCTTCTCCCCAGGTGTATCAACCAAAAATGTCTCCTGACATTGCCAAATACCCCCAGGGGGGCAAAATTACTCCCAGTTGAGAACCATTGTCCTGTCTACAGCCATACCACCCTGAATGCACCCTGTCTCATCTGATCTTGGAAGCTAAACAGGGGCAGGCCTGGTTAGTAATTGAATGGGAGAACCACTGTCCTGGAGGAAAAGAGTGCCAATCTGGGAAAACCTGTAGCAAACTCTCTTGAGAACAGAACCAATTCAGGGCAAGCAAAACTCAGAAATGGAAGCAGGAATAGAAATGCTTCTGACTACTAGTAGTTTCCGGGTCACATTTTTTCTGCCCAAAAAAAGCACCCCCTGAGACCGCACTTGACCCCAGTCTCTATAGGAGCATATAATTAACCTCCCTCCTCCATTTTGTTTTTTTGGTTAAGCTCATTTAGGTTGAATTTTTTTGTTGCTTGCATCAAAAATTACCCTCTCTAATACCGTTAAAGTTTTTCAAGGGAATCGAGGTTAGTGGAGAAATGGGATAAAAGAATTGGAACCCCTAAAAACATCTTCAGCTGGTTGGAGGGATAGACCATCTTCCTAAATTTCTAGATGTTAAAATGTCACCTCACAGAAATAAAAATCCCAAACTGGTACCATTTGCAAGAGTGAACCCAGGTTCACAACCACTCATAAGGTGCAGGAACCATACACTGAAAATTCAATATATCCACTAGCCTGGAACTCGTGAAATTTGAAAGGCAAACATGGGACCATCCTTTTGGGATGCTTCTGAATCCCAAGGCCATAGGTCACACAAAGAAAATCCGCTCCATTCACGATACGCACAGCAAGGGAATCTGTTGTTTGTTCTCACTCCCCCTTTCCTGCAGCAGGGGCCCCAGTAAAGACTTGCTTCAATTCTTTGTCTAGCCTCTGGTCAATTTTTATTGATTGGGGGAGGCTAAGAATCCTGGTCAGTATCAGACTTAACGGTGCCCAACATGGGGCAGTTGTCGAGAGAATCTGGGCACCTCCAGGCCACTGGAACACATTTCCCAGTGGGTGATGTAAGAAACGCCACGGGAAGAAGGAGCCACCCCTATGGACCATTGATCAGGGCCTTTTATTGGGCGGTCGCTCTCGGGCAGAACTCCCGGGGGCGGGTGAGCAAGGAAGCGAGGGGGGTCTGCGAAGCAAAGGGAGTCTGCGGGGTAAAGGGAGTCTCCGGAGTCTGTGAGGTATGAGGGGTGGGGAAGGGTTTTATAGCCCGGGCCGGGCTCCCATATAAGGAAGAAAACGCGGTCTCAGCAGTGATTGGTGTCCAAGGGCTCCGTGTCGGCTCCTGATTGGACGGCTTGGTTGTCGGCCCGCCTCTGGGGCGTGTCTGCAGCTCTCTGCCGGGACATGTCTCGACATGCCCGGGCATGCCCAGGCATGCCTCAACACACCTGACCTTGGCCTGACCTTTCAGGTGACAAGCGGCCAACTGAAACTCTTGTTTCAGTGTCCCCGTGTTTGGTGAGTCTGCCTTTCTGGCCCTTGGGGGCCTCAGTACCCTCACTCGGGCAATGCTTTCCCCTCCTCCTTGTCCTTCTCCCTCTCCTGGCATCTCTCTACTCCTCCTTTCTCTGTCCTCTCCTACTTTGTCCTTTCCTTTCGAGAGTGGACGTTGGACAGCTACAGCATCACTCCTCTCAGCTTGTGAGACCATGCTCCCTCTGGCTGGCAATGGCTCACCTTGACAGGTGATAAGCAGAGGTGGGAGAGGTTGGCTTCATACCAGCAGGTTCTCCCTGGGTTCTCCCAGATTTATGAAAATAACAGAAGTTTAAACGTCATACTGTGTAGTAGCTGGAACCCTATTGTCCCAGTATTCTCGCCTTTATTTTCCTGCTGTCTCTCTCATTTTCAGTCTTATCTGTCCCTCCTCCCTTTACCTCTCCTTTGATCGTCATACCTACAATCCCATCTCCTTCATCCTGAAAACTTCTTGTTTGTGACTTTAAGGTTTTTTTTCATTGGTATCTTGTTTTATGTAGTTTTGTCTGTCCAACTGCTCCTGCAATTCTCTGCCAAAATTGTGAGTATGGTGGAGCATTTAAAACTTGAAGTACAAACGCAGCAAACCAGCCTACATTGCTTGGGTTACTTAGTGGGATTTTAAAGAACAAAAAGAAAAGAAAGGAACTTGTATTTTCCTCTCCTCTGCTTTTACAATATAACTATCCTTTCGGACTGAGCTGGAGGGGCTTGCATTTCTCCCCTCTGCCTTTACAATGTTACTCTTTTGTCTGGGCTCTCAGGAACTACCTGATTCTTCTGTAGTCCCCCAGACTGGGGGTGGAAAAGGGGGGCATTTTAAACTCAAGCAGAAAAGCCATGACATTTCTGGTTCTGTCTTTATGTAAAAAATATCTTGTGAGCCGTATTTAATTGGCCTAAAGGAAATTGAGTGCTTATATACATTCTCAGTAGTATAAAGGAGGCTTACCAGAATACATTTTGGGGTGTGTGATCTGGGAAATATTCAATGGTATTAGAGCTTAAAAAATATATATATATGTGCACTCAGTAAGAAATTATTCAACAAGTTGAGATCCTATGTTGATAGATACAGGGTTCCAAAATAAGTTGTGAGGCAGCCTTCCATGCAGAAATTTTTAAAAAAAAGGTCAAGAACTAGTTCAAAACTCTTAAACACCTCACCCAAATCAAGGAGGAGACTTGGGTATTAGAAAACAGTTTTTTTGGAGAGAGTTGCTGTTGTGCCAAGACCTACTTCACACACAATGGGGAGAGAGAAAGAAAGGTAAGGGGACTAGTGTCTGACTCCCACCTGAGAAATATAATGCGCAAGAAGCAGTCTGGTGGACTTTGTGGACAGATGCTCTGAGATCAGCCTGCCTTCCAGAAAGTGTTGGGGCAAAAGATGCATGTGTGTT
This sequence comes from Capricornis sumatraensis, assembly GCF_032405125.1. Taxonomy (NCBI): domain Eukaryota; kingdom Metazoa; phylum Chordata; class Mammalia; order Artiodactyla; family Bovidae; genus Capricornis; species Capricornis sumatraensis. Next base: position 11,127,480 of record NC_091071.1, read on the forward strand.
TCCCATGTCCTAGATGCGGGCCACATGGGACAGAGAACTGACAGTTGACATAAGATTCACCAACAGGTTTGGCCACGTTTCAGTGGAGAGCTACTGAGGGTACTGCTAGACCCCAGGAGCCGTAAGAGCCGAAGACCGCTGAAGTCTCCATCACTCAGGTGGAGGGAATGTGAGATAGCTGGACAGGGACGTCCTTGAAGAATCCACAAACATGCCCAAAGAAAACACGTCAGCTTTTAACAGTTGCCAGGCCCAGAAAGCACAAGGCCTTTTAATCACAGAATCAATCAGTTAAGAAAATTCCCACCCCCAACCCCCCCCCCGCCTCAGCCACAGAGAGAGAATATTCTCACTGAAGCGGCAGAAAAGAACTGGGGAAAGAAAGAATCCAACCTTGCCCCCACTTTCCAGGATTTTAAACTGCTGCAGCAGAAGGACAAGGTTATGACCTTTTATTGCAAATTGAAGTGCTGATTATTATGTGGGACTGGAGATATATATATATATGTATCTCCATGAGACTGCTTTCAATGTAAGGTAACTGTAGAACCTTTTTTTTCTAAAAGTGAAAAATTGGCTTGAGGCCTGCACAAGTTTACATACAAAGGCACTCTAAAAACTAGCCCAACTGAGAAAATCTTAGAGGGTGGCAGAAATAAAAGTAAATCTGCTTTTTTTTTTTTACCACATACTATCCAAAGTACCAGTTATCTTTACAGTTCATCTGATGAAACTAATCCCTGAAAGGGAGAGAGAGAGACAACAAAGGCAAAAACTTGCAGAATGCACACCTTTAAGAAATTCAGATAGTGGATCAATCTTTTTAAAAAAAACTTAAAATAGAAAAGCTTTAGATTTTACATATCAAGGAATAGAATTCATTCAACAAGATTGTACATTATTTTAAAAGAATAGGAACATTTGGAAAACACTAGCCAAATAGAAGTTTGAAAATAAATACAGTTCGTGAAATAAAAATAATCAGACTAGGTTAGACAGCAGACTAGACACTGGGGAAAAGAAATTTAGTGAATTGGAAGGTAAGTCCTAGGAAATCATCTAGTGCTTCTTTGAGCTTTTCAAAGATGCTGGCTTCCCATTAGTGGTGGGTTTTCTCAGAATCTGCTGTTCCCCATGTTTCCCTTCAGACCCACCAGTTCATATGAGCCAAGTCCTACAACTGGAGTTAGGGGGCTATTTCCTCCTCGAGCAGTGACTGTATTTCCTGCCTTGGGCTGCTCTGTGACCTGATTTTACCTCTTGACCAAGAACAACAAGTAGCAAGACCTTAAGGAAGATAGGCTTCATCTTGTGAGGCTTTGCAGGTTTATAAGCAAGAGAAGCCTGCCTTCCCCTAGCAAAGGAGAAATTCATCCCAGAGTTGCAGGAGAAACCAGGGGCCCCAGATTCTCAGGCCTGTCTACCCAAATGTCCCAATGGCGGAACTCAGTCTTGTCAGGGTGCTGCCTTTGGTGAGGCTGTACTTCAGTCTCTTTTGTAACATCGCCTTCCTTAAAATTGGCCCCTGAGCCTGGATTTCAGCACTGTCTGCCCTACAGTTGCAAGAGATGAATCTCTTTAAAAGCTGCTTTGGGGGCTTTCCGATATTCCATAGTGTGCCTGAGTTGACAGCTGAATTGAGGCTGCATTTTCTATTTTCAGACATTCTGTATCAGTCAGGATTTGATCAGAAAAATAGAACCACTAGGAATGATCTAGACTGTGGGACTTATTATAGGGATTCGACCTTATGCAATTGTGGGAACTGATTGTACAGTCTACATATAGCTATTGCCTCTGCATCACTACTGGTTTCCACATACTCCTCCAAAGAGTTTCCCCAGGATAGCTATTCCTGTTGCTCTCCTAAATTATACTAAACTCATCTGAAGACAAACCTCAGATGAAAGTGACTCACGTAAATGAAGGATCAAGATGATAACAGCAAATACCAGATATCTAAGTGACTCGGTTATATACATTTTATTGACTTAAGGCTAAGAGAATGAAATCAAGAGAGAAAGAGTGCCACTGCTATAAAGCAAGGGCCAGGAGGAGACTAGAAATCTAAATGTCCTCTCCAGTGAATCATGCAAGAGTACTTCTTCACAGCATGAATCCTTCCCTGGCAAGTTCCTATTTTCGATTTTGTCTCTGAAGAACCGCTTGGGTGAAGAGGAAGGGCACTGAAGATGGGTTTATTTGAGAATGTTGACCTATCTTAGCCTACCCATAGAAAGAGATTCCTTTTTCTTCACCTTAGAAATGTTTCCAGAGAGGGCAACCGCTCCCAGAAGATGTGTAATCCTTATCAATGTGGGGGCTATCAAAGTGGCAAAGATCACATGGCTGTTAAGATAAAGGTTTGGCAGTTCCTGGGTGGGCTTATCAAGGTTTAGCAGTAAGCGAGGTTTGCTGCTTCGACTACATTTAAAAAGTTCATTGATTTGTAGCTAATACCAAGTTGTCATAGTTTCATGAGTAACAGCTTGTGGTTTGCAGAATCAAAGCCTTTTCCTGAATCAATAATAGCAGATTCACTGAGGTGGCCTGAGCATCTGTAGAGAGAGGGGGGAAGCCAAGAAACAGGCCCTGATAGAGAGAAGGAGTAAATTTGGTCAGACTACAAGTGGTTTATAAAAGAAGGAAAATGACACTCTCCTTCCCAAAGCAGCAGAAATTGAGCCTTTTAAAAATTCAAACTGACCCATAAAGAGACTATTGTTGTGAAAACATTTATAGATTAAATATGTGCATACATACATACAATAAATTGACTCTAAGGGAGGGAAAAGGCCAAATTGAAGATTTTATAAAAGCTCATCAATTGGTTTAATCGTCATCAAGATGACTTTTCCACATCCTGAGCCTGGCATAACTGAGTATTTTTCTAGACCTAGCTTCTTGGAAAACATTGACCTCTACTTCTCTTTATTCCCTGGAGGAAAATATGCACGTGTGGGCAGGCACACATCCAGACTTGCACACAGAAACCCATTATGTTGTCCCTAACTATACTAAGACATATTTCTAATAATATTTTAGTGTTGTGCTGGACTTTCACAGCATTTTCTCAGCCTGCTCCATTTAAGCTTCATAGTATCCATGTTGAAATGAAAGCTGTCATTCTTATCCCCTTTTGAATGAGAAAAAATTTTAGTCTTAGAATCAGAGCAACTAGCCCAGTTTTCCTAGTGGTGCCCAGGGCATGCATGCTCAGTCACTCAGTCATGTCCGACTCTTTGTGACCCTATAGACTGTAGCCCAACAGGCTCCTCTGTCCATGAAATTTTCCAGGCAAGTGGGCTGCCATGTTCCCCTCCAGGGATCTTCCTGACTCAGGGATCAAACCCTCATTTCCTGTGTCCAGGGAAGACAGCACTAACTGATCAATGTACTGCTTTCCAAGAAGCTCAGACTAAATTTTATAATCCTTCCCTCAGTTAACTTCTAGGCAGTCACTGTCAATTGATAAGATGACATGAAAAGTAAAGCCTAGTTAATGTTCTGGACCCAAGTGATCTACCCAAAGTCATAGGACTACTTCATGGTAAAGTCAAGTCACACATCTCTTCTTTCCATACTTTCTTTATGAGGTAGAAAGATTTTACCCCTGTGAGGTAAGTTTGCCTTTGTCACAACCAAAAGCTATGGTCACTTGGGGATTTTTACATCCCTTCTTACAACTGCCAAACCCTATTCATGCTTGCTATTTTAGAAAGCTTAAAACATAACAGAGAGCTCCTAGAAAATTTGAAATTATGTACCACATATGATATGTGGTTCACATCATCTTTCTACAAGACCATATTGCTCTAGATAATATGTAGCTGTCAGAATCTTTCCAAGCAAAGAATAGTCTTTTTATTTGTTTTTGTTTTTTTTTTTTTTTACCATGTGGCATGTGGGCTCTTAGTTCTTTGACCAGGGATCAAGATCAAACCCACATCCCCTGCCTTGGAAGGGTAGAGTCTTAACCACTGGACTGCCAGGGAAGTTCCTAAAGACTTGTATTCTTTAATTAAAATATCTGTTGAGCCCAAATAATTTCTGAGAGCGATAAATGCCAAGGAAAAGATGAAGAAAGCAGAGTAAAGGGATAAAGAATGACAGTGGGTGGGGATGGGGTGAGCGATTCCAGATGGGGTGATTGGGGAAAGTCTCTTTGAGGAGGTGAAAACTGGAGCAGAAACTTGAATGAAATGAAAGGTTTGCCATCTGAAGAGCTGGGAATAGCAAGAGGAAAAGCCTCAAGAAGAATAAGTTGTATATGATTGAGAAACAGGGTGGGAATGTACTAGGAGATGTCAGAGAGGCCATGGTGAGGAGTTGCCATTGTATTCTGGGCATGATGGGAGAGCTCCGCTGAATTTAAGGCATGTAAGTCGTGATTCAGCCCACTCCAGTGTTCTTGCCAGGAGAATCCCAGGGACGGGGGAGCCTGGTTGGCTGCTGTCTATGGGGTCACATGGAGTCGGACACGACTGAAGCAACTTAGCAGCAGTAGCAAGTCGTGATTCAGTTTTAAAAGATTACATGAGTGAGTGAGTGAGTGAAGTAGCTCAGTCATGTCCGACTCTTTGCGACCCCATGACCAAATATTTATTTTTAAAGATCACTCTGAGTAGTGTGAACAATGGGGGGAAAGAATAATGATGGCGGGGGAAAGGGGGAAAGAATAATGGTGCAGCAACAAGCTGGGTTCCCTCACTGCAAAATTCCTGTTGAAATTGTCCAACAGGAAGATAAGCCTGATGATCAGAAGGGAGTAATCCATAAACAGAGACTGACTGGGGGTCATTAGCTGTGTAGGCTTGGGGTCTTCCTAGAAGCAGACCTGTAGACAGAATTACACATGCAAGAGATTCCTTGAGGGAAATGGCTGTGAAACCCTGTAATTCAGATTGGGACTTGAACCCATGGTCTTTTAACTGAGATCACACACCTGGTTTCAGGACTTGGTGAAGCTTAGGTTCTTGATGTCTCATTGCAGAAAGAATTCAGTGAGAGACAAACTGATAGATAAGCGGTGGATTTATTTATAGAGGAACACACACCACAGACAGAGTGTGGGCCCTCTCAGAAGAAATACGGCCGTGGTTAATTTTTATGGGCTGGTTAGTTTCACAGGCTGATGAGTGGGAGCATTGTTCCTACTGTTTTGGGAAAGAGCAAGGGATTTCCAGGAATTGGGCCACCATCCACTTTTTGGTCTCTGATGGTTGGCCTCAGAACTGTCCTGGAACTGATGGCATGTCAGTGAGTTTCTCGTGTTACAATGAGTCTGTTTACTGAGGCTCTAGGTCTAGTGGAAGTTGACTCATCCATCATGGTTGGACCTATCTTGTTCTAATCAGTTTATGTCATGTCCTATGCTTTTGAACTGTGGTGCTGGAGAAGAGCCTTGAGAGTCCCTTGGAGAGCAAGAAGATGAAACCATTTAATCTTAAAGGAAATCAACTCTGAATACTCATTGGAAGGACTGATCCTGAAGCTGAAACTCTAATACTTTGGCCACCTGATGTGAAGAGCCGGACTCATTGGAAAAGACCCTGATGCTGGGAAAGACTGAAGGCAGAGGGAGAAGAGGGCAACAGAGGATGGGATGGTTGGATGGCATCACCAATTCAACGGACATGAACTTGGGCAAATTCCAGGAGATGGTGAGGGACAGGGAAGCCTGGCGTGCTGTAGTCTGTGGGGTTGTAAAGAGTCAGACATGACTTGGTGACTGAACAACATGGCTGCTTCATTCTTTTAAAGTTTGTGCCCTGCCCCCTTCCCTCCTGTTTCACCTATAAAGGATGAAAAGGAGGAGGCAGACAAAGTAGAGAGAACCACCAGGCAACAGGGCAGATGGGGCACTTGCAAAGGACTAGGGGAAGGAAGCTTTGACCAGAGGAATCTCAGACTGCAGTGCAGTTCCAAGCAAGGTTTAGCAGAAGAACTCCTGATACCATAATTGCCACTGGAATGGCCTGCTATGCTTAGTCATTTATCAGAAAACACCTCTGGGAAGCATGCCTTCATCAGGGATGTGGAGGTATATCCAGAAGGACAGCAACTGAGGCCATCGGTCAGTTACGCTTCCCACAGCAGGAGATCAGAGCAGCTGGTTTTCATGGCCACCTTAGTAGCCAGAATGTGGGCATGCCCATCCTCGCCTGCCTTCTCAGGGACTTAGCTCCAACATCTTTATCCTGTTCATCTCCACTCAAACAAGCTTCAGGAGTATGCATCTTTAGAAAGCCTCCTCTTGATCTCAAATCCTCTTCCAGACAATGCTTTCTCTTGTCCCCATAAACACCCATGACAAGTCCACCAAAGATGCTTCTACTTTCTCATCTCCATTCACTCGTCAATCCACACCTCTCTCTCTTCTGCTCCTCCAATGGCACTAAGGCTTTAAGACCACCAGCAACCTCCATTTTGCAACCTCTATTGCTGAATCCAATAGCGACTGACTTTCTCTTCTTACCTAATCTTGGCACCATTTGATGAGGTCGATTGCTGCTGCTGCTGCTGCTAAGTCACTTCAGTCGTGTCCAACTCTGTGTGACCCCATAGATGACAGCCCACCAGACTCCCCCGTCACTGGGATTCTCCAGGCAAGAACACTGGAGTGGGTTGCCATTGCCTTTTCTGGATGAGGTTGATTATTCACTCCTTAAAATACTTTCTCTTTGCTGGTTTCTATGAAATCACATTCACAGTATTCCTACCCCTCTGCTCATTCCTTGCTGGCTCCACACTCCTAAACCTTCTCACTCTATTTTCCTTCAGTTTGGAAGAGCCTATCGCCTTCCTTTGTGGTGGGAAGCTGCCTTTACATCATATCTTTCATCCTTTCTTCTCTTGGGGCTTAAACTAAAAACTCTGTGCTCAATCCTCTAAGTTTTACCTGTTTGGAAATCATAAATCTTTCTTCTCTCCACAAAAATCTATCCCTTGCAAATGAAAAAGATTTATTTTTCCTTTTTTTTTTTTTTTTTGGCCATACCTCACAGCATATGGAATTATAGTTGCCTAACCAGAGATCAAACTCCAGCTTCCTGTCATTGCAAGCACCAAGTCTTAACCTTTGGTGGTGGTGGTTTAGTCACTAAGTCATATCCGAGTCTTGCAGTCCTGTGGAGTGTAGCCTGCCAGGCTCCTCTGTCCATGGGATTTCCCAGACAAGAATACTGGAGTGGGTTGCCATTTTCTTCTCCAGGTGATCTTCCTGACCTAGGGATCAAACCCACATCTCCTGCATAAAGATGGATTCTTTACTGTTGATCCTGTAAGGAAGCCCATTTTAACCATTGGACTGCCAAGCAAATCCCCCTACTTTTTTTGGAGGGGGGCTTCCCTGGTGGTGCAGAGGTTAAAGCGTCTGCCTGCAATGTGGGAGACCTGGGTTCGATCCCTGGGTCAGGAAGATCCCCTGGAGAAGGAAATGGCAACCCACTCCAGTATTCTTGCCTGGAGAATCCCATGGACAGAGGAGCTCGGTGGGCTACAGTCCACGGGTCACAAAGAGTAGGACATGACTGAGCAACTTCCCTTTCACTTTCACTTTTTTTTAAAAAGTGATCTATTTTGAGAACAAGGCTAATCCTTATCTCTGTTCTAAACTTTGTCTGCCCTTCCCTAAAGCAATGGGATGTCTCATCTTCAATGGTGGGGAGTCTGGTACAAACCAAATTGCTGAGAATGAAATATCTCAGCACCAGACTGTCCATCAAGCATATCCACTTGCCTATCTCAGAGGTATAGCAAAACATTACATGCTTAAAACCTGTGATCCTCCCCATATCCAAATCTGCACTGTCTCTAATCCAGCTCCATAAGAGAATGCTTCCTCTGTTCATTCAGTTGCTCAAGTCATGAATCTGGGAAACAGGTTCTTGTTTCTAACCCCTCTCTTTCATCCATCACCTTCAGTGAAAGACCAGACCTTGCCCATTCTGCTATCCCACTCCCAATTTTCTCTCACCTGTGTTCACTTTTCTCCATCTCTACTCCCCTGCCCAACTCTTAACCATCTATGTATCTTCTCTGGGTTACTGAAATAACCTTCGACAGGTCTTCCTGCTTCCCTTCTTACTTCTTTCTAATCCCATCTAGATGCAGTTGCTGAATGATCAGACAAAGCCCAGCAGGTCATGTGAATACCTTGTTCTATATTTTTTCAATGGTTTCCCATTGGGCTTGCAATAAAATACAAGATGCTTAATGTGACTTACAAAGCATCACACATTCTGTCTGCTGTCTCTGTCTCTAGACTCACAGCAAGCTGCTTTGTTCCCCCAGGTGCCAACACAGGTGTTCCCATATTCTCTGAATGCCCTGAGCATTTTCCTCCCTCTGAGACATCACCAAGGCTAATCCTTTTTCTCCCCAACACCCATCCTTTGCCTTCTATTCTACTTCATACCTCAGACTCCTCAAAGGGAGTTTTCCTCAATCCAAATTAGATCCCTAAGTAACACTCATGGTACGCTTTTCTTTTCCATCATGGCAATGATTGTTGCCTGTGGTGTAAAGTCATTTATGAGATGTACCTATTAAATGTTTGCATCCCCACTAGACTTAAGGGGAGGAACTATGTCATTGCTCATCAATTAGCATAATCTCTAACACAAAGTACAGACTCACTATTTGCTAAGTAAGTAAACAGTCTCGTATAGGTTGAATAAAAAAGGAAGAAGGAAGAAGATGGAACCTTGGGCAAAAAAGAACATGCAAAGGGCTTCCCTGCTTGTCCAGTGGTTAATAAACCAGCTGCCAAAGCAGGGGACATGGGGTTCCATCCCATGTGTCCGGGAAGATCCCACATGTAGTGGAGCAACTATGCCGACGTGCCGCAGCTCTTGAGCCAGGGTCCTAGAGCTGATGAGCTATAAATACTGAGGTCCATGTGTTGTAGAGCTCATGCTCTACAGCCAGAGAAGCCACCACAATGAGAAGCCTGGGCACCACAATGAAGAGTAGCCCCTGCCGGCCACAACTAGAGAAAGCCATGCTCAGCAATGAAGACCTAACACAGCCAAAAATAAGAATAAATAAATGAATAAACCTTTAAAAGAGAGAGAGAAAGATAACTTATAAAGAGGAAGCAAAGGAAGAGTAACCAGAAAAGGAAATAGAAAATTGTGGAGTCAGAAGAGAAAAAAAAAAAAGTATGATTTTGAAAGAATTGCATGTTGGAAAACTGGGCAGTTTTCCTATATGCCCCACACAGAGCATACCAAGTGTTGGTGAGGAACAACTGGAGTTATCACACATTACTGATACAAGTGTAAAATGGTACATGCACTGTTTGGCAATATCAAAGCTCAGCATATGCGTACTTACTGCACCAGCAATTCTTCTCCCAAGTTTATGCCCAAAAGAAAGAAGTATGCACATATGCATACCATAAATACATGTACAGGAATGTTTATTGCAGCACTATTTATTGTAGTTTAAAATTGTCGTTGTTTTCAGTTGCTAAGTCATGTCTCACTCTTTTGCGACCCTATGGACTGTAGCCTGCCAGGCTCCTCTGTCCATGGAGTTTCCCAGGCAAGAATACTGGAGTGGGTTGACATTTCCTTCTCCAGGGGGTCTTCCCAACCCAGGGATTGAACCCGCATCTTCTTCATTGGCAGGCAAAGTCTTTGTCACTGAGCCACCAGGGAAGCAGTTAAAAATTAGAATAATTCAAATGCCCATCAACAGTAAAATGAACGAATAATCATATATTCATGCAATTGGATATCATATAACAATGAAAATGAATGAGTTACACTACACACAATGACCTGGATGTATCTCACAAACTTATTGTTGTGCAAAAGTAGTCAGGCATAAAAGAGTGTATAGTATTTGATTCTATTTGTTTTAAATTCAAAACCAAGCAAAACTAATCAGCAGTAGTAGAACTCAGAATAGTGGTTGCCTTAGGGGAGAGTATGAAGTGTTGGGACACAAGTGGGATTTTGGGGAGCTGCCTTGTTCTGGTTCTTGACCTGGGTTTACTTTGTGAATATTCATTGAACTGTACACTCATGATTGTGCATATGTTAGACTTCAATAAAAATTTACTTAAAAAGACAACTTGGTAGTCTTCTATTTAAATTGCTTAGCTGCTAGCTGCTAATAGATTATCACTGAATCTTTTCAGGAAAATGAAAGTATTGGTGTGTATGCCGCTTAGTGTGTATGTATGTGTAGGTGTTGAACATTGAATATTCTTCAGAAATGCAGTCAGGTGAAAGGAAACATCAAATTTATTATGTTCTCTTAAATAACTTGGCTTATGTGCCACAATGTTTCCATAAACGATTCTCTATTCAATGAGAGTCAATCTACTTGTATTGTTAGAAGGATCTGAAGTAACCCCAACCCTATGCTACATCTATCAAATTTCATTTTACCCTCCTTTTATTCAGTAAATCATTCAATCACTGAGCATTTTGTCTGCACCAATCCCAGTGAGAGCTGGTGGGGATTCAGAGAAAACTCTATATCTCCCTTTCTTATCTCTTTTCTTAGGGCCTGAGGAATTCAGCAGGGATGCTTGCCAAGAGTGTCTGAGCCTCAGGAACAAGGGCAAGACTGTGTGAGGTTTTCACCTAGAATAGCTGGAAACTGTATAATCAAAGGGGCAAGGGAAACCAGAGTCCACTGGGAGAGAGAATTGGTTCAAAGAATCTGAAATGGTAGGCATGCTGACCTCAGGAAACAGATGCTGAAGAGATCAGGCACAGGTCAGGAAATAGCTATAAAGATGACCCAAGGGGACTTCCCTGGCAGTTCAGTAGTTAAGACTCCCTGCTTCCACTGAGCAGGCCAGGGGTTCCATCTCTTGTGGGAGAACTTAGATTCCACCAGTCATGCAGCAAAAGAGATAACCCAGGGCTTCCCTGGTGGCTCAGTGGTAAAGAGTCTGCCTGCCAATGCAGGAGACATGGGTTTGATCCCATGTGGAGGATCCCACATGCCACAGAGCTACTAGGCCCATGTGCCACAGCTGTTGAGTCTATGCTCTAGAGCTAGGAGCCGCAACTACTGAGCCCATGTGCTGCAACTACTGGAGCCCTTGCACCTTGGAGCCTGTGCTCCACAACAAGAGAGGCCACCGCAATGAGAAGCCTGTGTACCACAACTGGAGAGGGGCCTGCGTAGCAGCGAAAAGAATAGCACAGCCAAAAAGAATAAATAAAATTATTAAAAAAAAAAAAAAAAAAGAGATGGTCCGAGATGGCAGAGAATCAAGAGTGGCAATAGGTGGGATCCATAACTGGGTGGATTTGTAAGGGGTGCATGGTCTCTAAAACTTCAGAAACAATGTTAACTGACTAGAAGTCTAGCAGCCTTCTGTTATCCCTGCATTCATGCTAAGTCGCTTCAGTCGTGTCCAAATTTTTGTGACCCTATGGACTATAGCCCGCCAGGCTCCTCTGTCCATGGATTTCTCCAGGCAAGAATACTGGAGTGGGTTGCCATGTCCTCCCCCAGGGGATCTTCCCTTGCACCAGCAATCCTTAAAAAAAATGTTTGTAAAATACTTCAACCTCTGAATGCTAAATGAAAGCAGCCTAAATGTCTCTCACCTGAAGAATGGGTTAGTGAGTCATGGTATATTCATATAGGGCAGTAGAAGCAGACGACCCAGCACTCCATGTATCAGCCTGGGCAACGCCAAAGCGTTAATGTTACTAGTTGCAGAAATCTACACTCTAATGGCATTTACACAGAGTTTTAAAACACATAGAAAATGAGGGTTGCGTGTAGATCCAGGTTGTAAAAGTACAGAGTGCATGGGCATGACCATTGCTGGAGAGGGAAGTGACTCCCAAAAATAGGGGAAAAGGAAAGTAACCAGAAAGGGAACGTAGTACATATATTTGTAGTATTTTTAAGCTCAGAGGTGGAAACCCCAAGTTCATTATTTTTGCCACCTGTTTTTTTTTCCCTACATGTCAGAAATATTTCATAAATACAAAAAATTTTTGAGCCACACGCCAAAGAAGTCCTGCCTGCCAGGGAGGACTGTGCCTGCCTGACCTTTAGTACACCAGTGCGGGTGAATGAGTCACAAAAAAAAACTGACATAGGTATCAAAGATATCCAGAGCCCATTTCTATTGGTGGCAAGAGGGAGGGCATGGGGCCAAGTTAAAAACAAAAAAAACTGGCTTTTGGGAAAGAAGCTTTGGCAGTATGTTATCTGAAAACAAAATGACCTGTTCTCAGCACTGATGCAGGGTTAAAAGGTTAACATCCATGTGAAAACCTGCCCAAACTACCACGTCCAGACCCTGTTACATGTAGGCAGGCAGGGAGGCAGGCAAGGATGACTCAACTCTCAATAGCTGGAGTCTGGGAAACAGCATGCCCACGGAACTAGGCGCTGTGATGTTTTGGAATATGTGTCAGTGAGGTTCTCCATGTTAAGTAGCTTTACATGTTGTTATTAGAATCACGTTAGCGCAGTGCTACAGCAAACGTCCCACGTCCACAGATGATTCTTTCCTAGAAACCTATTGGTTTGCTTTTCTTCTCTTTTCCTTCTGAATAGCGGCTGACAGACAAAGGCGAGCTGGCCTGGGCCTTTGATGCCAATGCCAACTGAACAATAGCCCTGCTTGTGGCAGTCACCCTCTTTGTTCAGCCAGGAGAATGCTGAAGCTGTTGCTCTCGTTGGATCCCGTGTATGTGGGTGGCCAGAGCAAGGTGCATTTGGCAGCCAGATGTAGATTCTGGGTGGTATGAGCTGACTGTCCACATAGCTAAAGCTGGGGACTTGGCTGGGACTCCCCTGACCAGTGCAATCAGAGAGACCAGATGGACTCGCCTCCTGGTCCTTTGAAGATGGTATCCTTTATTTAGCTAAAGGGGAGAGGCAGCCAACCATCTGACCTGGAAAGCGTTCTCGGGCAGCCTGGTTCTTTCTGTGCACATCTAAAAGAAAGGGAAAGGGCACTGTTGAAAGGAAATTTAGGGAGCGCCTTTGCAAGCCACTGAGGAGTTTGTAAAATCACACTTAACAAATGGGCACCAGAGGTTCCATTAACCATTGGCAACTTCCCATTTATTTTCCTGGGGCAGCTCCACCAAGAAGGCAGATGACACTACAGGGAATTTGCCACCATTTCTAGGGGTTTTCTTGCTAGTGCTGCTATGGCCACCAGAGCCATTTCTAGCTGTGAGAGCTGCTCCTCTCTGTAGATCACCCTCCTTAGAAAGACAATCTGGACATGACTGGTAGGTTGGGGTGCAAGGGCTTTGCTTGCCACACCCTTGTTTGTGCTGTTCTCAGGGGGAGGTACTGAGTTCTTATCACATTCCCAAGGGGATCCAGTTATGACCAAGGTGTGTTGTGTTAGCCAGTCAGTCGTGTCTGACTCTTTTCGACCCCATATAGCCCGCCAGGCTCCTAAGTCCATGGGATTCTCTAGGCAAGAATACTGGAGTGGGTAGCCATTCCCTTCTCCAGGGGATCTTCCCAGCCTAGGCATCAAACCCAGGTCTCCTGCACTGCAGGCGGATTCTTTACCATCTGAGCCACCAGGGAAGCCCTATGACCATGGTGGGCTCAGCATAGAGCTCCACCCTGCCCACATCAGGTCCTGGGATTCCTCTAAAATGCAACTAGGGCTAGGCTCTCTACTCAACAAATCCATTTGAAATCAACCAGCCACCTTGTATTTTGAACTCTAATCCAGTTTCCACACTGTGGCTTCATACTCTCTCCCTGGCTAAGCCTTTTTAGATAGTCTACCTAATTGGATGGTATTCCCAATTTGGATGAGTGTTTCATCCCTTAATACAAACTCTTTCCCCATAGAGCCTGCTCTAGTATCCTGCTCAACTCAATACTTGTTGGAGTTAAGGTCGAGATATGGGAGCACAGGGCCACTGTGCACAGATGCATAAGTTATTCACTGCACAAAGTCTTCCAGACAAGATGGTGAATGGGGACAGAAAATACCATTAAAGAGTACTATGGACTTACAGTATCTCCATCTCATCAATACCTAATTCGTGCAAGTGCCAGTGTTAGTGTTTTACCTAATCAAATCAACACACCTTTTTTTTTAAATTATTTTTTTTTTGCCCATTGCAAATGGCTCTCAGGATCTTCGTTCCCTGAAGAAAAGTGAAAGTGAAAGTCGCTCAGTGGTATCCAGCTCTTTGCAACCCCATGGACTAAACAGTTCTCGGAATTCTCCAGGCCAGAATACTGGAGTGGGTAGCCATTCCCTTCTCCAGGGGATCTTCCCAACCCAGGAATTGAACCAGCGTCTCCTGCATTGTAGGTGGATTCTTTTCCAGCTGAGTTACCAGGGAAGCCCTTGAAAGGGAAAGTTGCTCAGTCATGTCTGACTCTTTGCGACCCCATGGACTATACAGTCCATGGAATTCTCTAGGCCAGAATACTGGAGTGAGTAGTCTTTCCCTTCTCCAGTGGATCTTCCTGACCCAAGAATTGAACTGGGGTCTCCTGCATTGCAGGCAGATTGTTTACCAGCTGAGCTACCAGGAAAGCCCCCTGACCAGAGATCATACCCACACCCTGGGGAGTGAAAGCTCAGATTCCTAACCACTAGACTAATTTCTGTTACTAGTGTTACCTATTTTTATTCCACGGTGACTGAAGAACATACTTTGCATAATTCCAATCCTTTTAGACTTATTGAAGGTTTTTTTATGGCCTAGTATATGATCTGTATCAGAGGATGTTCTAGGTGCTCTTGAGAAGAATATATATTTTGCTGTCCTGTGGAGTATTTTATAGAAATTTGTTATCTCTAGTTTGTTTATAATGTTGTTCAAGTTTTTTATTTCCCTGTCGAGCTTCTGCCTAGTTGTTCTATCCATTATAGAAAGTGCGGTATTGAAGTTCCCAAAAATAATTATTGAATTTTCTGTTTCTCTCTTCAGTTCTATCAGGCTTTTGCTTCATGTATTATGGAGCTATGTTTTTATCTTTATTGTTATTTATTTATTTTTATTTATGTTTTGGCTGCACCCCACAGTTCGCAGGATCTAAGTTCCCCAGTCGGGAATCGATCCTGTACCCTCGGCAGTGGGAAGTATGGGGTCCTAACCACTGGACTGCTTATGATTTTAGATGCATTTATGTTTATAATTGTTAAATCTTCCTAATGAATTGACCCTTTTATCATTATAAAGTTTCCCTCCTTATCTCTAGCAACATTTTTGTTTTAAAGACTATAGTATCTGATAATAGTATAGCCACTCCAGCTTTCTTATAGTTGCTATTTGCATGATATACATTTTTCCAATCCTTTTACTTTCAAAATATTTGTATCTTTGAATCTAAAGTATGCATTCTGTAGACAGAATATACTTGGACCTCCTTTTTTATCCAGTATGTTAATCTCTGCCTCTTAATAGAGTTATTTAATCAGTTCACATTTAATGTTATTATCGAGATAGTTGAATTTACATATGCCATTTTACATTTTGCTATCTATATGTCTCATATAATTTTCATTCTTCTGTCCTCCTTTACTCTTTTCTTTTGCATCAATTAACTATTTCCTAGTGGAACATGTGGTGTTGGAGAAGACTCTTGAGAGTCCCATGGACTGCAAGGAGATCCAACCAGTCCATTCAAAAGCAGATCAGTCCTGGGTGTTCTTTGGAAGGAATGATGCTAAAGCTGAAACTCCAGTACTTTGGCCACCTCATGCGAAGAGTTGATTCATTGGAAAAGACTCTGATGCTGGGAGGGATTGGGGGCAGGAGGAGAAGAGGACGACAGAGGATGAGATGGCTGGATGGCATCACGGACTCAATGGACGTGAGTTTGTGTGAACTCTGGGAGTTGGTGAATGACAGGGAGGCTTGGCGTGCTGCGATTTATGGGGTCGCAAAGAGTCAGACACGACTGAGCAACTGAACTGAACTGAACTGAGTGGAACATTTAAACTCCTTCTAATGATTCTTTCACTATGTACGGTTTTAGGACTTAATAGTTTCTGAATGACTTACTATATACATCTTAACTTATAAGAATCTACTTCAGATTAACTTCATGAGATATAAAAATGTTCAGGAAGATTCCCTGAAGAAGGAAACGGCAACACACTCCAGTGTTCTTGCCTGGGAAATTCCATGGACAGAGGAGTCTGGTGGGCTGGGTCCATGGGGTCGCAAAAAGTCAGACACGACTTAGTGACTCAACAATAACAACATATAGCTCTATTCCCTCCTCCAAAGACCTCCTCAGACTTTCCATTCTGGAATGTTAACTCCAAAATATACTTTGAAAAGCTGCATAGCTTTATATGCCTCTTTTATTAAATTTAATAATTCTCTATATTATTACAAACTCTTCATAAATATCATTTCTAATTATTTCTTTTTTTGGCTGCACCATGGGGCTTGTGAGCTTCCCTCATGGCTCAGCTGGTAAAGAATCTGCCTGCAATGTGTGAGACCTGGGTTTGATCCCTGGGTTGGGAAGATCCCCTGGAGAAGGGAAAGGCTACCCACTCCAGTATTCTGGCCTGGAGAATTCCATGGTCTGTGTAGTCCATGGGGTTGCAAAGAGTCAGACACAACTGAGCGACTTTCACTTACTCACTCATGGGGTTTGTAGGATCTCAGTTTCTTGACCAGGGATTGAAAACCAGGCCATAGCAGTGAAAGCTGGGAACCCTAACCACTAGGCAACCAGGGAACCCCTTCATTTCTAATTATTGCACAACCCAGTCCATCATGTTGAATATACCATAATTTTTAAAACTTAAAAAAAAGCTTTTATTTTATATTGGAGTATAGCCGTTTAATAATGTTGTGATAGTGTCAGGTGGACAGCAAAGGGACTCAGCCATAAAAAACTTTATTTTAGAATAATTTTAGAGAAAGAATGGGAAGATAATACATATTTTCAATACATGCTACACCCAGTTTTACCTCTATTGTCTATGATTTACTTTTGTTTGCTTCTAATTTTTCACCATTTTAAGTAATGCCATGGTGAATATCTTGTACATTAGCATTTTTGTATTTTAAGTTTTTTACATGAGGTAGATTTTTTACGGAGATTCAATTACCAAGTCAAAATATTTTAGAGTGTATTAGACTTTATAAGATTAAAGTTCCAGGCTTGGGTCTTTTATCACAATTCTGCTTGGCATCAGCATAGTAATTACATTATGATTTCCAGGTTTGTCACGTGAAAGGTGTACTTCCCAAGTATAGGCTCTAGTGTAAGATGGTCATGAAACTAAATAGTTTGTAAGAATTAACTGAGGTCCTCGGTATGAGATGATCTAAACATCCCCAAATAGACCTGTTCAAGTCTAACCGTGCCAGTCACACTTACTGATCAGCCTAACCATAATTAAATATATAACAAGGCAATTAGCCTTTTCAATTTGACCACAAGATAGCGAATTCAACAACAGTTATTTACATTTGGTCCCATGTGGTAGAAAGTTCGTCTAGACCAGTCAATCATTCTCAAAGTATGGTCCCCAGACAATCAGAATCACTGGTCTGGAGAGACCAGATAGTGAAGAATGACCTTAACATTCATGTCCAGGAGTCAAAACCCCTAAACCTTTGAATCTGACATGTTTAACCTCACATTCAGCCCCAAGGAGCTGTGCATGTTGGCTACAAACACTTCACCTTTCCCCGGTTGATAAGATAAAGGACAAAGGAAGGATATAGATAAACATCAAGATAACCATTTGGGAGTGATCTGATACGAAAAGGAGGTAATAAATCACTGGTTATAAAACCACTTTTTGGTATTCAGGCTAGGCTGACTATAGCTAGAGTGAGGTTGCTTGCGCTCAAAGCCCGTAGCAGGCAAATTCAATATTCTCTCTCAACTGGCATTTGAGAGTAAGGTCTTGGTAAAGCCTGTTCCTCTCCTGCCATGAATAACTCCCAAGATGTAGAGAAAGGGCAAGTTAGAAGGCCCCTGGGACTCTTCATTATTTTTTAAAATTTATTTATATGTTTTTGGCTGCACTGGGTCTGTGTTGCTGTGCAATGGCTTTATCTAGTTGCAGCAAGCGGGGGCCACTCTCTAGTTGCAGTGCACAGGCTTCACGGTGCAGTGGCTTCTCTTGTTGCAGAGCACGGGCTCGAGATGTGTGGGCATCAGTGGCTGTGATCAGCAGGCTCTGGACCACAGGCTCAGTAGTTGTGGAGCCCCACAGGCTTAGTTGCCCACAGCATGTGTAATCTTCCCGGACCAGGGACTGAACTCACGTCCCCTGCACTGGCAGGTGGATTCTTAACCCCTGGTCCACCAGAAAAGTCTTGGGACTCTTGAACTTGAAGGCTACAGAGGCTACCATGCCACCTGAGTAGCCATTGCCCAATGGCCCACGGTGAGTGACACTGTGGCAGAAGGCAACCATGGTCACATAGCCTGGGAGAGTCATCTGAGAGGGCATGAAAGTTTCTGAGGCTTTGCAGAAAAGCTGCACCACTGTGCTTTCCCTCACCCACCCTGGTGGCGATGAGAACGTGAGTGTTGTAGTATGAAAAACAGGGCTTAGTTTGCACGCCTTGTGTTCATTTTTAAAATCGTATAAAGTCTGGGGAATTATAAATACTTCAGAGCATAAAGGATTAAGCCAAACCCTAGCAAGCTGAAGGGTTCTCCTAGAGTGCATGAGCTCCAACTTCTTCCTCATCCTGGTCCCTGGGAGTAGGTGATTGGCTGTGAGGTAGTCAGAATATAAATGGGGATGAAGCATAGCAAACCATGGAATGGCCCCAGATCCTTCTCCCAGTCCTGTGTGCTGGAAGTTGAGGCAGGGAATAGGGAAGAGAGGAGGAATAGAATTAGCCATGCTCAGGTCTAAAGGAAGCTGGAAGTTAAAAGAGACCTTGTCACCTGAAGAAGGACAAAGTTGGCCAGGGCCAGATGAACATTTTATTGTTGTTCAGTTGCCAAGTCAGGTCCAAGTCTTTGTGACTCCGTGTACTGCAGCACACCGGGCTTACCTGTTCCTCACCATCTCCCCAGGTTTGCTCAAACTCATGTCCATTGAGTTGGTGATGCCATCCAGTCATTTCATCCTCTATCATCCCCTTCTCCTGCCTTCAACCTTTTCTAGTGTCAGGGTCTTTTCCAATGAGTTGGCTCTTCACATCAGGTAACCAAAGTATTGGAACTTCAGCATCAGCAATCAGTCCTTCCAGTGTTGATTTCCTTTAGGATTGAATGGTTTGATCTCCTTGCAATCCAAGGAACTCTGAAGAGTCTTCTCCAGCACCACAGTTTGAAAACATCAATTCTTCAGTGCTCAGCCTTCTTTATAGTCAACTGTCATCCTCTAAGTAAAAAGGGGGACCACTTGATGTGAAGAACTGACTCACTGGAAAAGACCCTGATTCTGGGAAAGATTGAAGGCAGGAGGAGAAGGGGATGACAGGGGATGAGATGGTTCGATGGCATCACCGACTTTATGGACATGAGTTTGAGCAAGCTCCAGGAGTTGGTAATGGACAGGGAGGCCTGGTGTGCTGGAGTCCACGGGGTCTCAAAGAGTTGGACACAACTGAATGACTGAACTGAACTATCTGATCTATGACTGAAGGACAAAGAGGGGAGAAAAAAATCTCTAGCAGACCCCCAAGTATAGGAACCCCACTCCTGGGTGGCCAAAGTGGAAATATTAGGTCTAAAAGGTACAGTTCCCACTTCTGCTCCAGAACTTAATAATTGTTAGGAACTACCCAAAAAAGGGGAAAAGACCCACATTTCTTATTGTAAACCCAAAGGCTTTCCAGGTTTACCAATTTGAGGTACTTCAGCAGATAATCCCAAATGTATCCAGTGCCAAATCCCCACCCACATAATTCTGACCCAGTGGGCATTTCCCCTCCCAGTTGTGATCCCCCTGGAGCTCTCAGAAGGTCTTCCAGGTGCTCCTGTGGGAGCCTGGCCCACCGCCGGAGCCCTGCTGCACACTGTGACCTCAGCCTTCCCCTCGGGCCAAGAGCTCTGGCAGCCTGCTCACGGCCAGCCGCCCACAAGGAAAACCATTCTGGCAAACCCTGTTACTCTATCAAGAGAAGCAAACAACTCTTTGTCACTTGTCTTGTTTGGTCTGGGGACTAGGACAAATTAAGATATTCAGGCCAAAGAGCAATCTGGAGTTCAGAAGACCAGGCAGGTCAGTTTGTACTGCATTTTTATGGGCACAAATAAGTACTATGGAAACTGGCATTACTAATAATTGCCTCTGATGAACAGCAGTATGCTACAGTGCTCTGTGGTTTCATCATGGCTTTAATATTAAGATAACCGATATAACTTGCACATGAAAATTTTCAGTTTTTTTCCTTAATTTTCACGGATTGTCAGAGATGATAATTCTGGCCTGGCAGAAGATTGCAGAAAGAAACAGCCTAACAGCGACATTAGCCCTTTATACTGTGTTCAGAGGGCCTACCTGTGGCCAAGGCCAGGGTATGGAGAGGATCATTAAGGACAGGCTGCTTTTGGTAAACTTGTCCACATTCCTAGCGTTAGCGTTAGTCGGTCAGTCACGTCCAGCTCTTTGTGACCCCATGGACTGGAGTCCGCCAGGCTCCTCTGTGCATGGGATTTCCCAGGCAAGAATACTGGAGCGAGCTGCCATTTCCTTCTCCAGTCCACATTCCTAGGAGGAGAAAAATCTCGTCCAATAGACTGATCAATTCCCATGATGGCATAGGTCAGCATGTTTTTACATTAAAATTTGTTTGCCCTTTAAACCTCTACTGATTTTTTTTTCTACTGATTTTTTTTACCCAAAAAGTAATGCATCGTTCAAGCAAATCAAACAATTCAAAGGCATTTAATAACCTCTCCCTTTTCCTTTCCTTTTAGTCCATCTAACGTTTCAATACCGTGTCGAGTTTGCCATTTTTCCCACATTTCTTTAAACACACCTGAACATATTTACATATATAAGGTTTGGGTGGTTTTTTTTTTTTTTTTTAAATAAAGCAGTTCTAATTGCTAGATACTGGTCTGTGACCCTCTAGTGCCAGGAAAACGAACTCAAACCTGTGTTCAGAGCTGTATGTACTAAGTACCGAAAGTTATTATGTTGCTGTTGTTCAGTTGCTAAGTCCCGCCTGACTCTTTGCAGCCCTGTGGACTCTAGCATGCCAGGCTCCCCTGTCTGTCACTATCTTCCAGAGTCTCCTCAGATTCATGCACACTGAGTCCGTGGTGCTATCTAACCATCTCGTGCTCTGCCACCCCCTTCTCCTTTGGCCTTCAATCAAGTCAGACTAATATCTACTGTGTGAAAGACTGTTTTTGGGTCCTTAGCTGTCACCTTATTCATCTCTTACAGCAAACCTATGAGCTAGATACTATTATCATCTCCATTTTGGAAATGAGAAAACTGAGGCCAGAGCAGTTAAGCAGTTTCCCACTTGACCATGAGCTCTGTAAGGGAAGAAACCCTGTTGTTGTTTTTTTTCACCAGTGTATCACCTGCATCCAACCTAGAGTTGACATGTAGTAGAGCCTGGTGCATAGATTTTGGCTATGCTATGGTTGTGAGTTCATGTAGACAGCAAGTGGTGAGGCAGAGTCTGAACCTGTGCCTGTCCTTAACTACTTTGATATCTTTGAAGGAGTGGCCCTGGGGAGGGGGTACTGAGCTTTGCATGCTGGGACCTCTCTTTAGTTCATGGGTATCACAACAAAACACTCCTTTCTGAGCCTGTTCAGGCTAAGCAGGGTGGGTGAGGTGCCCACCTGAACTGGCAAGTAGAACCAAGCCCCCAATAGAATTCCTTCCTCAGGGCAACTGTCTGCAGTTTTATTCCATCTAACATTCCTGTGACTTGGTGTGCAGAATGTATATAAAGGCAGACAAAGAGCAAAGCTTTCTGGAGACTAGCAAGTGGCCAGTGCTTCTGTGTTGCTGACTGAGGAGAAACAAATGAAAAATGAATGGATGGATATGCTCTAGACACTCATGCACCAGGCACATTCACTAGCAGGATATTCAGTTTGCTCCCAGAATGGTCAGTGGTTTTGTGAATGAAGATACTGAGATTCAGGGAGGTATAATGATGGTCCACAGCTCTAAGGGGCCCTATACGATTGTATAGACTCTCTCATTGTATAGATTGTATAGACTTACCCTTAAAAAAGACCAACATTTTAAAATCTGGATTTGAATTGAGGATATTTGTTTCTGAGCTGAGTAATGTTTTGAGGCTGGCTGGTACATTTTTGGAGCCAACTCTCTCACAGCCTTCTGTCCTGTCCTTCCCCCACTTCTGCCTGCCCCTTCACAGTGCACGTGTGCACAGTCCCACACATGGCACCTCTGCCCCTCGGGTTGCATTTTCTTACCTTCCCTCAATCAGTCTTGCCAGAATTAAGTGAAACCAACCAGTCCTAAGGAGGTTCCTTGGCTGCCCTTCAGCTTGGCAGCTTGTTAATTCTGAAGGGAAGGACTGCATTTGAGAGCAACTATTACCTTTATCTTCTTGTGATGCTGTTTTGTGATTTCCCTGCCACTGCTGTGAATAGTAGGTATTGGAAAAAAGAGAAAAAAAAAGGAAAGAAATGTTTAACCTCTTCATTGGCCTTCAGCGTGGTGGCTCCAAAAAGCTGTTGTGAATAGCTCTTGGTAACAAATGGGATTATATTCTTCTTCATCATCCACCCTTTTCACCCCAGTACAGTAGCAGTGCTGAGACCTTCAGGGATCACATCAACCAAATCCCAAGTCAGAGGTATTTTAAATTCAAAAATCCACACTCAGTTGCACCTGTTCTTTCCTGGCTACCGTGGTGAATTTGGGCTTTGCATCTAACTCCTTGAAAATTTGTTTTAAAGTAAGTGGAGGCTTGTTTTGAAGTTGAAAAGTTAAACATGCATCCTGGACAGCATGGCCAAAAGTGGAGTATAAATGCATCAGGATCCCCACTTGAGATTTTCGTTTTAGCCTAGTGCATTCAAAGCAATAATCTACATTGTGCCCAGCCAAGTAGTGAGTGACTATGCTAGGAGGATTAAAGGATTATTATTTTTTTAATCCACTGGAACCCAAGCCATGATCCCTCTCTCAGTAACATTAATAACTAAAATGGACTACATTCAGATACCTCTTTTCTTCAAGATTCTCAAAATATTTTGTTTTGGGTTTGTTTTTTTTTTTTTTTTTTGCCAAATGTAGCTTACCAAATCACAGGCTGATTTTTAAGAACTAGAAAGAGCCTCAGAGATCAAACCAGACAAACTCCTTATTTAAAGCTGATGTTTAAGGCCCAGGCAAGAAGGATGACTCGGTGTCTCATAATCCACTTACTGACAGAGCAAAACTCAAACCCAGACCATTGTATCCTTAGCCTGTAGTTTTTCCTCCCACACTCTTGTCTTTCAAAGTATGGGGATTTACTCCATGGCATCACCAGAGAGCTTGTAAGAAAAGCAGAATCTCAGGCGCCACTGGGCCTGCTCAGTCAGAACCTACGTCTTAACAAGCGCGCTCCTGCAGTGTCCATGTGTACATTCAAGCCTGAGAAGCCCTGCTTTCCACTCACTGCCACTACCCGCAGCTCTGTGACCTTTGCATTTGACATCAGACCGTTTTCTGGACATGCCCAAGAAAGTGCAATAAAATAAGTACAATAATCCTGTGAAAAGAACACGCCTTAAGAAAAGTGTTATAGTGACATCTGACCACAGCAATGAAAGAAAGATCAGAAGAGAATCCCTCTGGCACTTTTGCAGAGAACTTAAGCTGTGTGCTTAGAAAAACAGGGTCCCTGCTCTGAATAAGCTTATCATCAGGTGAAAGAAATGTAGGGTCCAGGAAGCAAAAATTGCATTGGATTCTAAATCAGGATGTAAAGAGTTTAGGGAAATTTTCCTGAGAGACACCCCTAATTTATCCTCCCCCCTGTTGCCAGAGAGAAATTTCTATACAGCAGCATTGACCAACTCTTGTCCTTAGTGATGCACCACTGCCAGCAGAGTAAAGTCCAAAGTCCCCTGTGCTGTTCCTGAGGTTCCTCTTCAGCCTCAGCATCCTCTTTCCACATCACCCCTTCTCATACCCTTGTGCCCCAGGAAGCCTGAGCTGCCTGCTCTTCCCTAGTCGGCCATGCCTTCGTTCATCTCAAAGACACCTGAATAATTCATCTGCCCTTCCCCTTCATCCGGCTAATTGTTTCTCATCTTTGTGGTCACTGACAAAATGCAAGAAATGTTCTTCAAATTTTAGATAGGTGCCCCTCCTCTATATTTCCATTATGCCCTGAGCTATGGACTAGATGTTGGTATCCTCCCAAAATTGATGTGTTGAAGCTCTAACCATTACCCTGCCCCCAATGTGTCGGTATTTGGAGGTGGGATCCTTGGGAGGTAATTAGGTCTAAATGAGGTCACGGGGGTAGGGCCCCCCATGATGGGATCAGTGCCCTTATAAGAAAAGGAAGAGGGCATCCTTGGTGGTCCAGTGGTTAAGACTCTGCCTGCCAGTGCAGGGGACACGGGTTGAATCCCTGGTCCAGGAAGATTCCACAGGCTGCGGGGCAGCTGAGCCCATGTGCCACAACTACTGAGCCAGAGCCCTAGAACCAGCAAGCCTCAACAAGAAAAACCACTGCGAAAAAAAGCCCGTGCACCACAACTAGAGAGTAACCCCACTTGCCCCTAGAGAAAGCCCATGCAACAAGGAAGAGCCGGAGCAGCCCAAATAAACGCGTAAGTGAAAAGAAGAGCCACCGGAGCGCTCTCTCTATGTGAGGGCACAGCAAGAAGGCAGCTGTCTGCAAGCCAGGAAGCAGACTCCTACCAGAAACCAAAGAATCAGGCCCTCGCCTGGAAGCAAATCTGCCAACACCTTGACCTTGGACTTCCCAGCCTCCAGAACTAGGAGAACTAAGTGTCTGTTGTTTAAGGCACCTTGTCTCTGGTGTTTTTTTATAACAACCTAAGCAGACTAAGATACTCTGCCCACCCCGCCACCCCCTCCCCCCCACCGCCCGGTCCTCCTGCCACTGTCCTGCTGGCTGCATATTCCTTTTGTCCCATAAGCAGCAGGCTCCTTGAGGGCCGGGGGCATGTTTCTCATTGTCCATCCCCAGAACACTGGGCTGTCAAGCGCATTCCACAGACGCTTATGAAATGCATGGGGGAAAGAAAAGAGTGTGTGAATAAAAATGTGCTTGCAGGAGATGGAATTTGAGCTGAGCCCTGAAAGATGGATTTTTAGCTATGGGGAGGAAGAAAGGAATGAATAGAGGCAGAGAAACAAGGACAAGGACACTGATGAGTGAGCGCATGGAAAGAATTAGGGAAGTGAGAAGGATAGGGAAGTTTTGTCTAAGACAAGGGTGAGAGAAAATGGGGTTTGAGGTCAAGCAAAGGAAGTTGATTTTCTACTGTTATTGATGTCAAGTTTTCTTTTCTTTTTTTTTTTGCTGCCAGAGCATACAGAATGTTAGTTCCCCAACCAGGGATCAAACCTGTGCCCCTTGCAGTGGAAGCACAGAGTCTTAACCACTGAACCACCAGAGAAGTCCCACTGCTGTCAGTATTTAAAAATTTTTGTTTTAAAGTATAACATAGATACAACAAATTGCAGGTATCCTGAGATTATAGCTTGATAAATTTTCACATATGCACACTGTTAGGGGCTGAATTGTATCTGCCCCCCACCCCCCTGCATTCATGTGTTGAACTCCTAAGCCCCCAATACCTCCAAAGGGTCTTTAAAGAGATATTTACATGAAAACAAAGCCATTACGATGGGCCCTTGTGTTCTTATAACCAAAAGAGATTAGGACAAAGACACATATAAAGGGAACATATAAAAACAGTCAGATGGCTATCTATAAGCCAACAAGCGACTGAAGCAATTTAGCATGCAGCACACAGCTCATCAGTGGTAGATCTGGTTTCAAACTCAGATACCCTGACACCAGTTCATCCAAGTTCTCCAAGCAGAGGTAATCACCTGAGCTGCTTTTTATCTCCTAGTCTCCAAACACACTGTGTGCATGGGTGCTAAGTTGACTTTAGTTGTGTCCAATTCTTTGTGACACTACGGACAGTAGTCCCCTGGGCTTTTCAGTCCATAGGATTCTCCAGGCAAGAATACTGGAGTAGGTTGTCATGCCCTCTTCCAGGGAATCTTCCCAATTCAGGGATCAAACCCATGGTTCTTAAGTCTCCTGCATTGGCAGGCAGATTCTTTACCACTAGTACTACCTGGGAAGCCCCCAGGTACACTGGCCTAGTGTTATTCTATTCTATGGTTTAAAATTCCTCATGCTGTGGTGCTGATGTCTTCAGAACTGAACAAGTCTTTACCATCAGTAAGTTCTTCCTGATGCCTAACCTTAAACACCCTGGTTGCCTTTTAATGAAGGATGTGGCCTTCCCTCTGTTCTGCTGCCTGGGGAGTTTGGATCAGCTGCCTGTCTTCCTTATTATCTTGGATCCTTGAATACAGTATATTTATTAGCAGTTGTTCAAATTTCTTAAAAATGTGAGCTTCTCATTCTCTTCCTGCACTCTGGCCCTTGAGTATAAGCTCCTCCTACACAGTCTCTTTTCTCACCAACAGCTCAGGTTTCTTCATCAATCTGGCACATGGAGCCCCAGTATAGCTCATAGTCCCCACAGGTCTAGAGGAAGATGAGATTACATTTCCACAATTGTGCTTCCATGCATATTTTGCAATTTCAGAGCTGTCCATAAGCCTGAAGAAATATCTGATACTGAAGCACTTAAAAGACATTGACAGGTGCAAAACTCTGAACCACCAACATTCAGCCAAAAGAGTTTCTAGGCCTTTCTCTTCAAACAATTTTGTTTCCTCTCCTCTTGTGCTCCAGATTCATCTCTCTCTGTGTTATTTTTTTAAATTTTTTTCTGATAATTGTGTGTTTATAAAATAGCACCTCACGTGCACCCAGCAAATGTGCAAACTGTTTCATAATTAAAGAGAGCCCAGTTCCTCCAAATCTGGCATGTGTGATTAAAACACATGATTTGCTCAGTGTTTTAATGGAATGTGTGGCTAAAGTGCTAGAGCCCCACTCAGAATCACCAGCTGAAATGATGCTCAGAGCATTCAACCATTATGTTTATAGTCTTGCATTGCCTTTATCAAGTTATTGTACTTATATTTGACCAAGAAAAATCCACTCCTCTTAGAAGAACAGCAGGATTCTTTGGAGAGACAGAAAAGAGCCATTTGGGGAAAACAAAATGCTAAATTTAGAAACATTCTGGATTTCTAATTGTCTCCCCCACCCTCAACCCGAATCATCTGAGAAATGTGTCTTATTCCATAGCAGGTATCTGGCCATGCACATCATAACCTAATTAATCATTGTGGCTATTTATAGGTATGACTTGCATGTAGGATATTAATAATAATCATATCAACCATTACTATTAACAAGAATGAATTGCACATGTATTGAGGGCTTCGTGGTGGCTCAAATGGCAAAGAATTTGCCTGTAATACAGGATACTTGGGTTCAACCCCTGAGTTCAACCTCTGGGTTGGGAAGATCTCCTGGAGAAGGGAATGGCTACTTATTCCAGTATTCTTGCCTGGACAGGGACAGAAGAGCCTGGCAGGCTATGGTCCATGAGATTTCAAAGAGTGAGATATGACTGAGCAATTAACAGTGAGTTGTATGATTTACAATTATTTACAACTATTTTAGCCTTTCCCAATGCCCCTGAGATAGGCAATGTAGGTTTTAGTATTCCCATTTTATAGTTAAGAACATGGAAGCACAAAGAGAGATGAAGTGAATATACAGTTGGAGAGATAAAACCTTGCAGGTCACATTTGCTTATAGATTGACAGGAGAATGAATATAATCTCGAGTTACGATTGATCTACAGAATTTACATACTTAAGCTCTGTATTCCCAATGAATATCTATATCATCAAGTGAACAATCTTAAGACCCAGCTAGCTGTTTCCTGTCTTGTAGATTCAGATATCAACTGAGAAACTGTCCATCACATCTGCTATCTGAAATGCCCAAATCTGAGGTATGTAATTGTCTGTTTCAGTTTTGAGGCTAAAAGTCCTCAAACTTTCTCTACGTGATAAGCCATTTTTACCTCATTTAGGTGATGGGGTAAAATGGTTTTAATGTATTCTTTCCATGATAAATGTGAGGTACCCATTTGCTTCACTGATGTCAATAATTCACATTAACATTTGGATTAGCACCTTAGTTTGTCAAAGCATTTTCACTTATAATATTTGATTCTGCCTGAAACCCTATGATCCAGGTTGGGTTCATGATAACATTCCCCTGTCCAGGCAAGAAGACCAAGGTACAGTGAATAAGATATTCAAGTATTTATGGTATGTCTATTACGAGACAGGCACTGCACTAAATGCCGGGGTGATGACAACGATGACAAGAAAAAACAGATGCAATCCCACCCCGTAATGTTTATAGTCTAGTGCAGTGAGTAGACAAATAATCATAACAACCAATGTGAAATTTGAACTGAATGTAATAGTCCTTTTATCCACATAGTCCATCAAAACATTGTACAAGCCATGTGTTTTAAAAACATGGAAGGTTGATACTTCCTGGGTGGTTTAGTGGTTAAGAATCCCTCTGCCATTGCAGGGGTTATGGGTTCAATCCCGGGTCCAGGAAAATCCTACATGCTGCAGGATGACTAAGTCTGCACACTACAACTACTGAGGGGAAAAAAAAGCTCATTAAAAAAATGTGAAGTTTTGAAAAAACATGCCAAGTTTTTATACGGAGAAGAATATATTACTCTGGGAACCTTGAATATGGGGATTTGGCCTTTTCAGACCCAGGACAGCTTTCCTGGGAAAGTAAAATGATCTCAAGATACAGAAGATAAGTGAATGGAAAGTGAAGAGACTGATCTTGGAGGCAGAGAGAGGAGCATGTGAAAATGCCCTGTAATGGGAAAGAACTCAGCATGACCATTGGAGGTCAACGTGATGGGATATCAGAGCATGGAAGAATACAACTCGCCACAAAGCTAAAAGGCTGCTTCTATGTGACAGGTTTTAAATTTTTATTCTAATGACTCTATGAGAAGCATAAAAGATCTTCAAGTATGAGGATAGGGAGGCACAATTTGGTCTGTGGTTTGTAAAGAATATTCCAGATACAATGTAGAGAACACATTGAAGAAGGCCAACATGGACGTGGGTTGAATAGTCAGATGAGTATTGCAAAAGTCCATGTGAAGAAAGGTGAACTGTGAATTGAACTTAGACAGAAGGTGGATTTGAGAGATTTTTAGTAGGGAAACTTTGGAACTAAATGGTAGATTGAATATGAAGATTAGTATGAAGCAGTAAACTGAGAACTTCCAGATGTACAACCTGGATTTAGAAAAGGCAGAGGAAACAGAGATCAAATTGCCAACATGGATCATAGAGAAAGCAAAGGAATTCCAGAAAGACATCTACTACTGCTTCATTGACTATGCTAAATCCTTTGACTGTGTGGATCACAACAAAATGTGGAAAATTCTTCAAGAGATGGGAATACCAGACCACCAGACCTCCTCCTGAGAAAAATGTATGCAGATCAAGAAGCAATGGTTAGAACCAGACATGGAATAATAGACTGGCTCAAAATTAGGAAAGGAGTATGCCAAGGCTGTATATTGTCACTCTGCTTATTTAACTTCTACGCAGAGCACATCATGCGAAATGCCGAGCTGGATGAAGCACAAACTGGAATCAAGACTGCCGGGAGAAATATCAATAACCTCAGATAGGCAGATGATACCATACTAAAGGCAGAAAGGAAAGAGGAACTAAAGAGCCTCTTAATGAGGGTGAAAGAGGAGAGTAAAAAGGCTGGCCTAAAACTCAAAATTCAGAAAACTAAGATCGTGGCATCTTGTCCTATCACTTCATGGCAAATAGAAGGGGAAAATGTAGAAACGGTGACAGACTTTATTTTCTTGGGCTCCAAAATCACTGCAGATGGTGACTGCAGTCTTGACATTAAAAGACACTTGCTCCTTGGAAGGAAAGCTATGACAAAACTAGACAGCATATTAAAAAGTAGAGACACCACTTTGCCAACAAAGGTCCATATAATCAAAGCTATGGTTTTTCCAGGAGTCATACATGGATGTCAGAGTAGCACCATAAAGAAGGCTGAGCACCAAAGAATAAATGCCTTCAAATTGCAGTGCTGGAGAAGACTCTTGAGACTGCAAGGAGATCAAATCAGTCAATCCTAAAGGAAATCAACCCTGAATATTCACTGGAAGGACTGATGCTGAAGCTCCAATAATTTGGCCACCTGATGCAAAGAGTGGACTCAGTGAAAAAGACCCTGATGCTGGGAAAAAATGAAGGCAAAAGGAGAAAGGAGCTGCAGAGGATGAATGGTTAAATAGCATCACGGACTAAATGGACATGAATTTGAGCAAACTCAGTGAGAGTATAGGACAGGGAAGCCTGACATGCTGCAGTCAGGCATGACTTAGCAACTGAACAACAACATGAAGAAGTAAAACGTGACCCCAACATTTCACATTTGTTCAGATGAATACATGGCTGTACCGTGCAGAATAATAGAAGTCCAATTTGTGGGATGGACATCATGAGTGTGGTTTGACATGTGTTAAGTGTGAGATCCTACGACACCCAACAACAGGGCCAAAAAGAGTTGATTTATGGATGTGAAACATAGAGGTCTGGGTTAGGGATACAAATTTGTGAGTGATTCTCATGTAGGTGATAATCAGAGCCACAGATGTGGACAAGACAAGATAATCCAGACAGAGATTCTGAAGTGAGGAAAAAAAGGGTCTTGGAAGGAGCCCTAGTTTATTCCAACATTTAAAGGCCAGAGAGAAGAAGGTGAGTCTATAAAGGAAAGAAAGAGTTGCCTGAAAGTTAGGAGGAACACAAAAGACCTGGTTTATTGGTAGTTAAACAGAGATTTTCAAGAATGAGGGAACTGATGAGTCAAGTGATGCTGAGAAGTTAAGTAATACATCTGTTGGGTTTAGGAACACGGAGGTCAATGTGAACCAGGACTAGGAGTCAGAAGCCAGATTGCAATGGATTGAAGAGAGTGGGAGATGAGGATATGGAGACCATTAACTAGACAGCAATTTCAGAGCTGGTTTTCGAGCACACTTAGGCTCTAAGGCACATGTAATAAAAAATGTAACAATAAAATAATGAAAGCCAGTTTTTACTTTGAATTTGAAAATATGGGATAAGCAAAGTGAATTTTGTTTTGCAGTTTCTCTCACCTTCCTCTTCTGTTACCCTCTCTTCTAAGCATTCAGGCTGCTCTCAGGCTTCCCACTCCAGCTTCTTTAAAATATTTATTTATTTGGCCGCGTCAGGTCTTAATTGCAGCACGAGAGATCTTTGTTGTGCCAGGCAGGCTCAGGAGAGCAGTGGCATGTGGGATCTTAGTTCCCTGACCAGGGATTGAACCCGAGTTCCCTGCATTGGAAGGTGGATTCTTATCCACTGGACCACCAGGGAAGTCCCTTCCCACTTCAGCTTGCTTTTCCAGGTTGACTTCATGTTCTCGGTCATGAGGACATTGGCTCCCAGCCTCTACCACTTAGCATCCCCAAACTGCTTTTAGAGAGCTGTCATACTGGGAAAGGAGCTGGTAAACTAGTTCTCATCAAGTTGAAAATGAATGATCACTGTTATGTAGTAAGACTCTGGGCTAGGGTTTTGCTTTTTCACCAGGGGCAATTCCATAACAAGTCTGAGGGTTTGGGGACAGATTAGGATGGGCAGGTATAAAGTGAGGGACTTTGATAAGGAGATCATGTTGTGGAGTAGAAGTAGAGCTAACTTGTTTGATAATCTCAGGTCATTTCGTCTCTTGGGGACCCCCATTTTTCATTTGTCAGATCTGGTAATGGGTTATATCTCCCAGCCCTTCCAGTCCTGGGATTGTAGGTTTCTGTAGTAAATCCAGACCCAGGTGAGGGTGTGGCTCCTTGGAAAGGGGGAGAAGGGAAAGAAGGGATGCAGATGGGTAGAGAGAGGGAAAGGGAAAGCGAGAGAGAGAGAAAAGAGAGAATCTAGCATTTCTGCTGTCTCTAGGAAGAAGGTTTAAAGCTAGGTTAAGCTAGAATAGAATCAGCTGAGGTGTGTAAATCAGATCGCATTTTAAGTGCTCAGAGAAGCTGCTTTTTTTTTTTTAAGAACTCCTGAAGGCAGTCTTCAGTAAAGTGAAGAGTCCTTTTGTAGAAGGCATAAATGCCTCTGGATTTACCCCTTTTTAATCACCTAAATGTTGATCTATCAGGTTTCCATAAGCCACTAGGTACATTCATGCTTAATAACAACATGCAGTAAAGAAATGGTTGAGATGCTCGGATAAAGATTAATGCTTGACTTCCTCTTTCAATTCTTTCTTATACTGCATTTCACATTGAAAACCACTTTCCCCTTGCACTCTAGCCTTTGAAATATTCCTTATGAAGTCACTTTAAGCTGTAGATAGTGGAGAAGATGTGCTGTTATCAGAAATGGGGTGCATGATATGTGTCCAAAATACCTCTTCTAATTAAGAACCAAAGTGTGGAAATAAACGGATGGTGTGTGACAGGTGAGCAGCTCTGTGTCTGAGCTATAGATTGGGGAAAGGCAGTAAGCTTTCCAGTAAGGTTATTCCCATAAACTGTATGAGTGAGACCTCTGCATTTCTGTCCTTGTTGGCTTCCCCTCCCAAAGCTGGCTAACATGGTAGCCTCCATTTAGAGTCACCACTTCGTTCACTGGGAGGAGACAAGCTGTCCAAGCTAATCCATTAGTTAGCCTTTTGCATTAACACAAAACACATGGTGCTCCATGCTTCATTAGCACAGACAAGGTGTTCCAGTCGCTGTGTCCCTGCATAGAGCATACTGTGGCGGCTGCCCTCAACCGAAGGCTTCACACTCTGTACCTTTCCGACCATACTGCCTCAGTCCACAGCCGCTCTCCTCACTCAGTGAACCTGGACGAGACCTTCTCATCTCCTGCCAGTAGCCAGTAGCCACTTCCGGGTTGATTAATACTTCTGTCCTGCTCTGTGCCAGGACAAACGGAGCTGGGTTTGCCTCTTCTAGTGTTTGCTGACCAACCAGAAGAACAAGAGCTGTGCCGCCGGACAGGTCTGTTGGCCCAGGGCCGGCCCCAGAGATGAGATGATTAGGGAAGATAATGATGAATGAAAGACTCACAGGTGAAAAATGACTTCTTGGGACACCTTATTGATCTGCCAGCTGAGGTCTTTTTCATGTGGAACCTAAGTTTGACATCTCAAATTGAACCTGACTCTTGCATAGTTCATGCAATTTTAGACCTGGCAGTGATTTTAGATGGAATTCTAGGGCTTAGCCTAAATGGGAAAACTGAGGCCCTGAGCATGGAAGTGACTTACCCCAAAGTAACACAGAGAGTCAATGGCAAAGTTAGGGCTGAGGGACTTCCCTGGTGGTCCAGTGACTAAGACTCTGCACTCCCAATGCAGGGGGTCTTGCTTTGATCCCTGGTCTGAGAACTAGCTTCCACACATTGAAACTAAAGATCCCATGTGCTGCAACTAAGACCTGGAACAGCCAGATAAAAGCAAAAAAAAAAAAAGTCCGGGCTGGGACTCAGGTCTGATGCTCAGGTCTTTACCACAGGCTGCAGGGTCATTTTCTTAGGCAAGACCCAGGTTCTGTCAATATGCTAATATATCCCTGCAGGTATAAGACAAGATCAGGCCACACTGCCTGATAATTTAGGTTATAATTCTGCATGTCACAGTGTGAATCACTCATAGCATTCTGCTTTTATGGAACCCTCTGTTTCCAATATAGCTTATAATTCTTTGGGGAAAAAAAAAAAAGATCAGGCTACACTGGTCTAATCTAGATCTTGGCTCCAAACGGAGTAATAAAAAGAGGATGACAGAAGAAGGCACAGGGCTTGGGAAGAAAGAAACCAATTCAATAAGGAGCATCCAGGAAAACAGCTTGGCTGTTTGGGCTTCCCTAGTAGCTCAGACAGTAAAGAATCTGCCTGCAATAGGAGACCCAGGTTTGATCCTGGGGCTGGGAAGAGCCCCTGGAGAAGAGAATGGCTACCCACTCTAGTATTCTCGCCTGGAGAGTTCCATGAACAGAGGAGCCTGGAGGGCTACAGTCCAGGGAGTCACAAAGAGTCAGACATAACTGAGCAACTAACACTTCTACTCACTCTGAAGAAAACAGCTACTTTTACCCTTATTTATGTGGGCTTCCCTGGTAGCTCTGTTGGTAAAGAATCCACCTGCAATGCAGGAGACCCCAGTTTGATTCCTGGTCAAGAATCAAATCCAATTTTTCCCTAGGTCGGGAAGATCTGCTGGAGAATGGATAGGCTACCCACTCCAGTATTCTTGGGCTTCCCTGGTGGCTCAGTTGGTAAAGAATCCGCCTGCAATGTGGGAGATCTGGGTTTAATCCCTGGGTTGGGAAGATCCCATGGAGAAGGGAAAGGCTACCCACTCCAGTGTTCTGGCCTGGAAAATTCCATGGACTGTATAGTCCATGGGGACTCAGAGTCGGGCACAGCTGAATGACTTTCATTGGCTCATTCATGTGGGCTGGAGGAAAGCACAAGATGGTGCTGAAAATGCAATCTCCTTTTGGAGAGAGCTCTTTTTCCTAAGAAGCATTTCACTTTGGGATTTATTTTTTCCATGAAGTGATGAATCTGAGGATGGAATGAAGAAGCTCTACCAAGTGGGCTACCAGCAGTCAGAGGCAAGGGGTGGTGGTGGTACCCTCTCTTAATAGGCAATCCAGGAATGGGACCTGCATTGAGGAGCAATGCAAATTGCCTGGAAGCACAGCAGGGCATGCCCTTCCCCCAGAGTAGGAAAGAGCCAGATTCCCCAGTTCAAATACAAACCACACTGGGAGCCCCTACATGCCCCATGTCAGCAATCAGTTAACACCCTGGCAGGCATTATCACCAGAGGGTTTGTAGCCTGCAAATAAGTGGATGGTCATGATCAAGGCTAGGCAAAGACCCACGCTGCCTGCTTCACATAACCCAGCTGTGCATATGTTCACATATGCTTCACATAGCTGTGCACAGCTCCACAGACTGTGGAGCTCTGGTCCATGGAAAACAAAGCATCACCTTGCCCTCCCATTCTCACCAAAGGCTCTTGGATCCCTTTGCTAATGAGAAAGGAGAATCTTTAAGCAGCCAGACACACAATAGATATGTCACAACGTACTGTTGTGTGCCAAGTACTTCAAAACAATGTACATAATGTGCCAAGTACTGTATAAACACTAGGGCTATGAAGGTACAACCCTGCCTGAGTTGGGCATATCTAGTGGGGAAAACAGATGTCCACATTGCTAACTGATTAAATGGGATAAGGGCTATTCAAAAAAGAGGAAAATGAGCTAAAATTTATTAAGCTACTATGATCCAGTAAGTTTAATCCAGCCTTTCATTAGCTCATTAACAGACATTTATTAAATATCTGCAGGAGCTGTGCTAAGAATACAAACAGAAAAGATCTTTGCCCTTGAAGAGTCACATATCACAAGGGAAAGATGAATGGATAAATAATAAGTTAAAAAAATTTTATAGTTGCTATTTCAAGTCTGCATATGCACAAAATATATTCAAAGGAGTCAGTTTTTAAGCATCTCAAAGTATCTCAGGTTTTGCGCCTAAGAGTACATACTATTTGAGTCCATTTATATGAAGTTCTACAACAAGCTAAACTAATTTACTATGAAAAAGTCTGAACACTGCCTTTGAGTGGGGTGGGTGGTACTTTCCTTGACTAGGGGTTGGGTTATACAGTTATATGTATTTGTCAAAATTCATTGAGTGGTCCACAAAATGTGTGGGTTTCATTGCTTGTAGATTTTACCTGAAAAAAGAACTCTATGCAAATATTGAATTCTAGATAATGATATATATGATGAATTTGTGTGTGTGTTGAGGGGGGTGTGCTGATATCTGGGCTTCCCTGATGGCTCAGCAGTAAAGAATCCACCTGCAATGCAGGAATCACAGGAGACAGGAGTTTGATCCCTGGGTGGGAAAGATCCTGTGAAGGAGGGCATGGCAACCCAGTTCAGTATGCTTGCCTGGAGATTTCCACGAATCAAGGAGCCTGGTGGGCTACAGTCCCTGGAGTCACAAAGAGTCCGACGTGACTGAAGTAACTGAGCAAGCACATACTAATATCTGCAACTTACTTTGAATTGCATCCAAAATATAAGATGAATAGCAATGTGTTAGAGCAAACATCAATGGTAAAGAATCTGCCTGCCAATGCAGGAGACAAAGGAGACAGGAGTTTGATCCCTGGATTGGGAAGGTCCCCTGGAGAAGGAAATGAAAACTCACTCCAGTATTCTTGCCTGGGAAATCCCATGGACAGAGCAACCTGGTGGGCTCCATTCCATGGGGTCACAAAGAGTTGGATATGACTGAGCGACTAAGCACTCACAAAACAGCAAGGGACTTCCCTGGTGGTACTTCCCTGGTTAAAACTCTACCTCCCAATACAAGGGGTACAGGTTCAATCCCTGTTTGGGGAACTAAGGTGTCACATGCCTCAGGGTATGGCCAAAATTTTTTTCTTTTAATTTAAAAAACGCAAATACTGTAAAATGTCAGTTGTAGAATTTAGGTTGTGGATATATACTATACGATGCTTTCAATTTGTCTGAGAATTTGAAAATTTTCAAAATAAAATATTAGTGGGGAAAAAATGAGTCTTAAAAGTTAAACAGCCATCCTGCAGCAAACAAGGGACTTCCCTGATGGTTCAGTTGGTAAAGAGTCTGCCTGCAATACAAGAGACCCAGATTTGATCCCTGGGACGAAAAAATCCCCTGGAGAAGGGAATGGCAACCCACTCCAGTATTCTTGCCTGGAAAATTCCGTGGACAGAGTAGCCTGACTGGCTACAGTTCATAGGGTCACATAGCATCAGACACTACTGAGCAACTAATACACATACATAGGCAAAGAAGATGAGAAAGGTCTAGGCTAAACCCATTTCCAATTTTCCAACCCTCATCTGCCTTTCCACCTCCTCTATAGAACTCAAGGTAACAATATTTACTTATCTGCTCACCAATTTGGGTAGCCATATGGCACAGTTCTGGCCAATGAAACATTAAGGGAACTTGGTTCATTCTTCTGGGAAAGCTTTTGCTTAGTGGTGCTGCGCTTTCCTGACTCGAATACAGACATGACACCTGGAGCTGCAGCAGCCTCTTGGAACCACTAAGGCAAATCTGAAAGAATCAGACTCCTGCCCTGACTTTACTGAGTCGTGGAGCCAGTGTCAGCAGCAGACCATCTCCAGGCTTCCTGCTGTGTTAAGAAAATGAAATCCTTGTTTGTTTCCGTCACTGTTGGTCAAGTTTTCTGTTACTCACAGCTGAAACATTATGAGCACCGAAGTGTAAAACAGCCTGGTTTTCAGGTCATTGCAAGCAATCTGATGGCTGGATCCAGAGTTCCGGGAGGAAAATGTGGAATAGAAAATGTAATTGTACAGGTTGGAATAGCCTGGACTCTGGAGGACTCTTCATCCAATACTAAAAGACTTTGGATTCTCTGAAAGTGAAGAGCAAGGGGGTCACCTGATCAAAGTGCCTTTTAGAGTAGCCATTCTCAAATTTTATGAATATTAGAGTCATCTGCAGTTTAAAATGCAGATTCCCAAGCCCCACGTCCAGAGAGTCAGATTGTAGGAGATGCTGAAATCCTGTCTTTTATCAGCAGCTTTTGTGACCAGTTCCATACACACTGACAGCTTCCAGTCTCAGAAGCATTCTTTGTGCACCCACAAGTCAGGCTAGAAGTGTCAGGAGGTGAATGCTCCCAAGAGCAACCTTTGGTCAACAAGGAATAGGAAGGAACTGGTGGATAAATCTCCAGTTTCCTTGCTTATAGGTGGAAAAATTCCTAAGCATGTGCCTAGCAGCCTTTCAAGTCTCCTTAGAGTTGAGTCCCACTTGCCCACTGTGATAACTCTTTCATTAATATACCTTTTACTGATTTTCTTTCCCTGTCTCACTTCCCCAGACCCCCTACCAGTACACTGCTGGTACCTCAGACAAATCCTTGTCTAAGGTCCAGCTTTTGGCAGAATTCAAACTAGGATGCTGATTCAGAAACCCAGGGTGGGGCTTGGAAATATGCATTTTAACCATCACCCCTCTCTAAGTATTCAGAGTGGACTGAATCTCAGTCCCTCTAACCACAAGTAACTTTTCCTGTTGACAGTGTCAGAGGAATTTATAGATTAGAGTGAAATTCTTTCATGGCAAGCAGATTTTTCAGTTGAATTGAGACCAAGAGATTAAGCAAATTCTCTAGCTAATTCAGTTAATCTGTGAGAAGTTTCCAAACATAAGCAATTTCAGAGATAAGACCTAACTGCAAGGGCCCCAAATCAGCTTAGAACATTGAAAGAGGTAATCAGGAGAATGTCGAAGCCCTACCACATAAATAAATAAGACGAATAAAGGATCCTGATTGTTCCTTGCCTCATAACACTCAGAATAATTTTTTGTATAAATGTAATAATAGTCAGTATCTATTCATTTAGTTGGTTTCAACTAAGGAATTTGTGTTTTACTGAAAAAGAGGAAAACTAGATCTTATCAGTTGAAGCAATAATCTTAATTGTGTTTAGGGGCCAGGTAAACCTGTTGTTTTAATATTCCCTTACTAGGAAAGAGATTGGTCAAATGTGTTTTGATACCACTTTTGCCCTCAGATTAGAATCCTGGGATGAGGAGCTGATGGAGAAGAAATGGACTCACAGAGGGGCCAGATCGGGTTATTCGGTCCCTCTAATGATGCCATCTCAAGAGCCATGAGCATCGGCCTCCTCCTCAAAAGCTCAGGTAAGGTGGCCAAAGCTTCCCTGGTGGCTCAGTCGGTAAAGAATCTGCCTTGCGATGCAGGAGACCCTGATCCTTGGGTCAGGAAGATCCCTAGGAGAAGGGAATGGCAACCCACTCCAATATTCCCGCTTGGTAAATACTGTGGACAGAGGAGCCTGGGGTCACGAGAATCAGACACGGAGACTAGTGACTAAAGCACCAAGGTGACCAAAACAGGAAAGATAGTGTCCCCTAATAGTAAGCTGCGGCTCATCAATCTTTAAAAAAGCATCATTTAAAGGTGTTTCCAAGAACAGTTCCAGGGGGTCAGTTATTCCCACAGAGGAAATTTTTAGACTTTCCTGAATTACCAGTACCTTATTAGTGATGGAATTCAGCCATGCCATTCCACATACCTCCAGGGTGCCCCAGTTTTGTACTGGGTAGGACAGCCTGGCCTCTGCACCTTTGTCAGCTGAAATCACAGCACCATGACTCTGCTGGTATTATTAAAGTTATCCTAATGCCACTGATGACAGACAGGTTGTTAGAGAACCTTCCCATCAAAATCTTCAGGAGTTAGTTGTCTCTCTTCAAACTCATCTGCTAATATCATTTCATGGCCTCTTCTTGAGGAAATGAAGATGCAAGCTGTCAGAAACCTAAATATGGGCAAAGCTGCCTGCCGTCTGATGGAAGATAAAAGAGAAATGCAAAAATACCACCGGATCAGCTTTTCTTTAATCCTAACAGAAGAGACGTAGGGAAAGTCTACACATCTACACTTTGGATTAGTGTTCACTTGTTGTCTTTTTCTGTAGCTGAAAAGTGAGTTTTCACTCTAAGGAAGCATGCAATCCCACCTAAAAGTCTCAAGTTGGAAAACAGGAAGAGAGTGTTTTGACACTAGAGGAAAATAGAAGCAATTTTACCCATACCTTGAGTTATAGGAGAAAATTTTACTTATTCACTGTATGTATGTTTGTGTGTGTACTCAGTCGTGTCTGACTCTGTGATCCCATGGACTATAGTCCACCAGGCTCCTCTGTCCATGGAACTTCCTGGGCAATAATATTGGAGTGGGTTCCCATTTCCTTCTCTAGGGTATCTTTTCGGCCCAGGGATTGAACCCACGCCTTCTGCATTTGGCAGACAAATTCTTTATCGCTAGCGCCACCTGGGAAGCCATCACCTTTATTGCTTACCAACCACAAACAGCTCTTTGAAAGTCTACCACTGCTCTATGCACATGTGTTTCTTGGTAATACAGAGATTCCAAGAGGTAGAGGGCACAGTCTCAGCCCTGGAGAAATACACAGTGTCCTCGAAGAGAAATGACACGAATCTAAAAGATAAATAACAGTCTGAACATCCCCACGCTATGTGATAAATGGCAACCATATGAATCAGTTGGAAAAGACCCTGGTGCTGGGAAAGATTGAGGGCAGGAGGAGAAGGGGCTGACAGAGGGTAAGATTGTTTGGATGGCATCACTGACTCAATGGACATGAATTTAGCAAACTCTAGGAGATATTGAAGGATGGGGAAGCCTGGCCTCCTGCAGTTCATTGGGTCACAAAGAGTTGGACATGACTTAGCAACTGAACAACAATAAGTCAATAATATTATTATAAGGCTCACATAGATATCTCTTTATAATTGGACAGACATCCCTCTTCCTTTGGATATGTTATTATTGGGGGAGTACAGGGAAGGTAGGAACGTAATTGTTTAGAGTAATTTTGATGTTTGCACATAAATGCATAATGATATTATTGATCCTGGATACAAACTATCAGCAGAAGCAGTTGTAAAACCTGATGGGAGTTTGCACCTAGCAGCCTGGTTCCCCTTCTCATCAAGGAGCCAAGGAAAGAACCCAAAAGTACCCAGAGCTCCCAGGTTGAGGGAGTGACCTGGGGTGTTTACTAAATGAAATTAGGACTAGAAGATGAAGAATGTGTGAGGACAGTATACAGCAGCATCGAACAGGAAGGAGGCTGGTGCTTTTATTCCCAGCCAACAAAGTGCTTCCCAAATCAATATTATAAGCTGCATTTTATAAATTACCCCATCATGGGAGATTGTGAATTGGCATTGAAAAAAAAAAAGAAAAGTTTATCTTTTTTTCTTTTGAGAAATCTATTCATTGTGAAATTCAGGAGCTATTATTATTTGGTCCCTGAATAATTGTCCACATTATAATAATTAATACTCTGTTTATTTACTATAGTTATAAGAACAATGTCAATTTCTTAAAAATTTTGATTAAAGTGGTTTTTTTTTAAAGTTTTGATTAAAGTGTTTTAAAAACACTGAAAATAACAACATCTTCCAGAAAATAATGAGTTTCTTCCTGTTGGCTGTCGAATCATTACTCTGATATCTGAATAATAACAGCACATCAAAGCCAGCAGTGGTAATTAAATGATTTGTGAACATAGGTTAACAAATTAGTGCATCGTGATGTGTCATTGTCTAATTAGGGTAAAAATACTAGTCTTACCTAAAAGACTGACAAAATAGTAAAACAAGAAGGAACAGGTAAAAAGGTATCATGCAAAAGATTAGAACATATGTAATGTTATTTTTCTGCTTCCTACTTTAGAGGGGTTATGAGCATCTTCCAGATCTTACAGTGAAGTGCATTCATGCTGTTGTGTCCAACTTTTTGCATCCCAATGGGCTATATAGCCTGCCAAGCTCCTCTGTCCCTGGGATTTTCTAAGCAAGAATACTGGAGTGGGTTGTCATTTCCTTCTCCAGGGTATCTTCCCAACCCAGGGATCAAACCCGAATTTTCTGCGTCTCCTGCATTGAAGACAGATTCTTTACTGCTTGAGCCATCAGGGAAGCCCCCAGATCTTACATATCCAAGCTACTACACCTTGTGTTAGTTATGTATTTCAGGGTGAATGGGAAGCTGTCTGCATGCGTATGTTCTCATTTGCTTCAGCCGTGTCCAACTCTTTGCGACCCTATGAACTGTAGCCTGCCAGGCTGCTCTGACCATGGGATTCTCCAGACAAGAATATTGGAATGTCTCAGTTCAGTTCAGTTCAGTTCAGTTCAGTCGCTCAGTCGTGTCCGACTCTTTGCGACCCCATGAACTGCAGCACGCCAGGCCTCCCTGTCCATCACCACCTCCCGGAGTTCACTCAGACTCATGTCCATCAAGTCAGTGATGCCACCCAGCCATCCCATCCTCTGTCGTCCCCTTCTCCTCCCGCCCCCAATCCCTCCCAGCATCAGAGTCTATTCCAATGAGTCAACTCTTCGCATGAGGTGGCCAAAGTACTGGAGTTTCAGCTTTAGCATCATTCCTTCCAAAGAAATCCCAGGGCTGATCTCCTTCAGAATGGACTGGTTGGGTCTCCTTGCAGTCCAAGGGACTCTCAAGAATCTTCTCCAACACCACACCACAGTTCAAAAGCATCAATTCTTCGGCGCTCAGCTTTCTTCACAGTCCAACTCTCACATCCATACATGACTACTGGAAAAACCATAGCCTTGACTAGACGGACCTTTGTTGGCAAAGTAACGTCTCTGCTTTTGAATATGTTATCTAGGTTGGTCATAACTTTCTTTCCAAGGAGTAAGCGTCTTTTAAAATCATGGCTGCAATTGGAGTGTCTACATGACCTCAAATAACTGAATTGCTTATAGTTTTCATGTGACAACCACCAGCAGCCCTGGCCTGAAAAGACACTTAAGGGAAAGCTTCTTTGAATTCCCCTCTATGTATCAGCTAGATATAGAAAGAAAAAAGAAACCCAGGACTATTCATCTCTCACTCTTATTATTAAGAATTTTCAATTTAGCAAGCATTTATTCAGTACATATTTACTAGGCACCTACTATATGCCAAGCAAAGCACTATTTTTTTTTTTTAATAATTCAAAAGGTCTTCTTGTTTATTTATTTTTGGCTGCTCTGGGTCTTCATTGATATGTGCAGGCTTCTTTCTGTGGTGGCTTCTCTTGTTGCAGATTACGGCTCTAGCGTGAGTGGACTTCAATAAGTTGTGGCACATAGGCTTAGCTGCCCTGTGGCATGTAGAATCTTTCCAAATTAGGGACTGAATCTGCGTCCCCTGCATTGGTAGGCACATTCTCAACCACTAGACCACCAGGAAAGTCCAGTATTAGGAGAGGCATGAAGCTGCATGAAACAGACCTTCTCTCAAAGGTTTTTTTTTCAATTAGAGAAATAAGGCATACAGTTTAAACATTAGGTAGAGATAAAGTACTGTAAGACTTCAAGAGAGGGATTTAATAACTTCCACGGGGGGAAATGAAGTTGCAGTGTCAAGAGCTTGGTCTTGACCCATAGGAAGTGGTGGGGCTGAAAGGCTTTGCAGACAGAGGAAATGGCCAGCACTAAGGCACGTGTAATTTATCATTTATTCTGCCACCAATTAGGAAGTTTAATCCAAATTACATCCCAGAAAAGAAGCCACTTCTGGACTTATTTCCATTGGCAATGGAAGCATTGGAGAGCTGAAAAAAATTTGCTCTCACAACAGCCAGTAAGTTAGTGACCCTACAGTTGTTTGGAGGCTCCAGAATTCTTTTAACCCTCAGTGATCAAGTAAACAACCGAGTCTCCTAAATATGTACAAATCTCATATTTGAACTGATTTTGAAAAATAAAAATGCATGTGAAATGCACACCCTACTCTTTCAAGTCTCTGAGCAATGCTTGGAATATTGTAGGACAATTTGGGTCCTAGTGATACAGTGATAGCTTTTGGGAACAGAGAAAGTCCTCCATCCTTCTGTCATTGGTGTCCACGCCACTGACATCTGCTCCCTGCAGCCTTGGGAAACAGCCTCAGATGGCTAGCTAAACGCACAGTATGGATGTGTTGAAGGAAGTTTTCCGCTTTCCCTATTAGTTTCAAGAATTGTGTGTATAAGTGTAAATGTTATAGCAAAGATCAAACTGGTTATTAATCCAAGTCAGGGCAAAGAGGAAGAAGCTATCAGCAAAGAGAAGTGATTTCTTTTTAGGCTTTTGCTCTGAAGGCTAAAATTTGTTTAATTAAATGAGACCTTCTGCCCTATTACTGACATGAGGACATTTCCACTTCACACCGGGGACCCCAAGGCAAGTGAGCCATTAACACTCCATCTCAAAGCCTAAACCTGCCGTCATTTCCGTTATCCTTGGTTCATTCACACCTCGCCTTTGAGCCACTGTTGTTCATCTCTTCAGCCTAATATCATCAGCTGATTTTCATTTTAACTTTTCCATTAAAACATTAAGCATGCTTTTAGAAGAATGTATTTTTTGATAGGAGTTATCTGAGTAAAGTGAGATGTGAAAATCTTGGAGGTGATTCAGATGGGAGCCACGATGGCTAAAAGCATGTAAAATAAAAACATTTCTTTTGTGTGAAAGAAACTGGCTTAGGAAGATTGGGGGGAAAGAGGCACGATGTAACACTGCTCTTGAGGGGTGCATGTGTGCTAAACCCCTTCAGTCGTGTCCGACCGTTTGCAACACTATGGACTGTAGCCTGCCAGGCTCCTCTGGCCATGGGATTCTTCAGGCAAGAATAATGGAGTGGGTTGCCATTTCCTCCCCCAGGGGGTCTTCCAGAACCAGGGATTGAAACCATGTCCCCTGCAGCAGTAGGGAGATTCTTATTCACTACACCACCAGGGAAGTTCTCCTAGAATCTTTTGAGAGTGAAAAAATAAAGAGAAAGATAAATTCTGTTATCTATCACTCTAATTTATACGTAAATTTGTCTAAAATCAAAGTAAAATTTCTGTAATAAGCAAAAATAAACCAAAATATTGTCAAAGAACAAATCGAGACTAATTAAGTCAAAACTATAGAGAATTAGGCATTTTTACCTCAATTTCAAAGTATTTTCTATTCAGTGTCTAGTCTATAACATAAATTGTGTTACTGTTAATTCAAACACAACTTTAAAAAACTTCAGCCTAAACCAATCTAAGATTCCCTAGTCTGAGAACCTAGAACACACACATCCCATAACTC
Organism: Capricornis sumatraensis; assembly: GCF_032405125.1. Lineage (NCBI taxonomy): Eukaryota > Metazoa > Chordata > Mammalia > Artiodactyla > Bovidae > Capricornis > Capricornis sumatraensis. Next base: position 11,172,360 of record NC_091071.1, read on the forward strand.
AAGTGCTCAGAAGGTGTACTTTCAGCGTCTCCAAACTCCAGAGATCAAATGTGGTAGAATGATTAGCTCATGGTTGGTCTGGGAGTTAGTTCTTGGCATTTTACCATTTCACCACCCATTGAACATTTTAAAGTGAGAAGTTTAGTGATTTATCTTCTGTACAAGTTGCTTTTCTGACAATATTATTGTTGGTATAAAAGACCTCCTTTAAAAAGAAAATCTGAGAACAGAGAATCTCAGGATAAAGAGGAACATTCTAACGACCAGAAGTTTCCAGCAGTGAAGCAGACCCACCTGTAAGAAGCGAAGTCTCCATCACCTGAAGTATTTCAGTGGGTTCTGGGTGGCCATCCCTTATGGTCACAATGGAGACAATTGTTTCTCTGAATGAGAGGCTCGATGAGGTGGCCTCTGAGGTACTAGCCAGTTTGAAGAATTCCCAGTTTTGTGATCCTAGAGTTCACAGGATTCTGACTCTGAATCAGTAACTAAAATATCATCTAACTTTGTCCCCTGAAACAGTGCAATTAACACATTAATATCTTCCTTTAGAAAACTACCCCCCTCAGTGTCCTATGCATGCTGATGTTAAATCGCTTTCCTGATACTTGGTCCAGAAACTGAGTTTTATTTTGAAGAAAGCAATCTTCAAAATTTTATTATTTATTTATTTTTGGCTGTATTGGGTCTTCACTGCTGCACAGGCTTTTCTCTAATTGTGGTGAGTGGGGGCTACTCTCTAATTGCAGTGAATGGGCTTCTGATTGTGGTGGTTTCCCTAGGGCAAGTAGGCTTTCAGTAGCTGTGGCTCCTGGGCTCTAGAGTACAGGCTCAATAGTTGTGGCACACAGGCTTCGTAGCTCCGCAGCATGTGGGACTCTCCCTGATCAGGGATTGAACTCATGTCTCCTGCATTGGCAGACAGACTGCTCACCACTGAGCCACCAGGGCAGCCGAAGAAAGCAACTTTAGTGCATCTGAGAGAAACAAAAATATGTAATAACACACCTCAGGTCTATGAAAAGAATCCATTCCTACATAGCCAGTCCATAGTGAGAAAGGAGCATCTCGGTACATAAAAAGTCAATAGCAGTCATTTTATATTTAGTGAAAGGCCTGAGGAAGTAAAATCAGACCTGGATGCAGTTCAACACCTGAGTCAGTGGTGCAGTGTGGGCCAATGATGAGAGCTTCCGTTTGTTTACGCTGGCAGATTTCCAGGGCTGTTCCACATCTGTGCTGCTCGGCCTCTGTAGGTGGGCAGCAAGGCAGAAAACATGCAACACTCTGGTGCCACTTCTGGGGTCAAGAGCAGGGCTGCTAATGAGTGGACTTCACACTGGTTACAACAAACTCCGTAACTCAGGGAAAAACCCATCACCCTTCTGGAACTTCAGTAGGAAGAGGAAGCAACACATCGGAGGGTGAAGGGGTGAGCTATTATAGAAATGACTCATCACCGTTGGGGGGCATTAGATGGGGTCTGCCAAAGAAATGAGCTTTACAAAGATAACTCAACCTTGAAAAGAGTACTCCTTTCCTTTACAGGGCTGTGCACTAGACATAACACATGCTGTTTTAAACCAAAGAGTGATATGAATGCCAGTATTTCCCTCTTGAGGCTTCCCTAGTGGCTCAGTGGTAAAGAATCTGCCTGCCAATGCAGGAGACATGGGTTCAATCCCTGGGTTGGGAAGCTCCCCTGAGGAAGGAAATGGTAACCTACTCCAGTATTCTTGACTGGGAAATCCCATGAACAGAAGAACCTGGCCGGCTACAATCCATGGGATCCCAGAGTTGGATACGACTTAGTGACTAAACAACAACAACAATTTTCCTCTTTGGTCAGAAAATAAAGATATCCTTCCACATGAACTTTGACATCTCTAGGAATGGTCTTCCTACAAAATGTGGAAAGTAAAGGGACTCGGTTGTTCTCTTTGAGTGATTTCTGAAACGGGCCTAAATACCTCATTTTGTTGTCACCTAGAATGTCCCTGGAAAAACGAACCAAATCAAAGACAGGTAACAAATTAACTGCACAAGAATGAAGTGTACTAATCAGATTTATTCAAGATCAAGTACAGGTATTCTGATTTGCAGGCTTTTATGGAACTTGGTGGGAAGATATAAAGCAGTCATTCTCAAAGGCTGATACTCACAGTGGCCATGTTCTCTACAGATATATGGTAGGCCTTGACCAAAGTATTTTGGCCCCAGTAGCTGCTGCTGCTGCTGCTGCTAAGTCATTTCAGTTGTGTCTGACTCTGTGCGACCCCATAGACAGCAGCCCACCAGGCTCCCCCATCCCTGGGATTCTCCAGGCAAGAACACTGGAGTGGGTTGCCATTTCCTTCTCCAATGGATGAAAGTGAAAAGCGAAAGTGAAGTCGCTCAGTCGTATCCGACTTGTAGCGACCCCATGGACTGCAGCCTACCAGGCTCCTCCGTCCGTGGGATTTTCCAGGCAAGAGTACTGGAGTGGGGTGCCATTGCCTTCTCCAGGCCCCAGTAGCAGAGACTGAATTCAAAGGTATAAATAATCAGCTGGCCTTCAGTGTGGCCTTGGGTAAATCATATCACCTTCTAATTCTCATCTACAAAATTGAGATAATAAAATCTGTTTGGACTACCCTGATGGTCTAATGGTTAGGACTCCATACTTTACATGCAGGGGACACAGGTTTGATCCCTGATTGGAGAACTAAGATGATGCATGGTGTGGCCAAAAAAAAAATCAACTTTACTTGGTTTTGATGGCAATTAAATTTCATTATTCATTTAATTATTTGAAAATTTTAATGAGTGCTTAAAATGTGCCAGGCACAAGGGATCTAAGTAGGTATTCCTCCAAAGATATACAAATGTCCAATAAGCACTTGAAAAGATATGCAATATGATTAGCCATCAGGGAAATGCAAATCAAAACCACAGTCAGATACCATGACACATCTATTAGATTAGCTATAATCAAAAAGATAGAAAATAAAAACTATTGGTGAAAATTTGGAGAAATAGGAACATTCCATGCACCGCTAGTGGGGATGTAAAATGATGCAGCCACTTTGGAAAGCAACCAGATGGTTCCTCAAAAGGTTAAACAGTTATTGTATGAGTTAGCAAATCCACTCCTAAGTATACTTATAAGTATTTCACTCCAGCAGGAAGGAAAACATATGCCTACAAGGAGACTTTATGAATGTTCATAGCAACATTATTCATAATAGCCAGAAAGTAGAAGCAACTCAAATGTCCATCATCTAATGAATGTAAAAAATGTGGTATATCCCTACAATGGAGTATTATCTGGCAATGAAAAAGAATGAACTGTTGGTATGTGTTACAATATGGATGAACCTTGAAAACATTATACTAAGTGAGAGAAATCAGTCACAAAAAGACCACATATTTTATGATTCCATTTATATAAAATGTCCAAAATAGGCAAGTCAATAGAGACAGAAAGTAGATTACTCGTTGGTTGAGGTTGGGAGGAAGATGGGGAGGGAGCTTAGGAATTAACAGCTAAGGGCTGTAGGGTTTCTTTTCTGGGGTGACAAATTGTTCTAAAATTGCTTGTTGTGATGATTGTACAACTGTTTAAATATTTTAAAAGTCATTGTTTTTTAAAATAATTATTTAGCTGTCTAAAATACTTATTTACAGTCTTAGTTGTGGCACATGGATCTTCATTATGTCATGCGACACATGGACTTTCTAGTTGGGATGCTAGGGCTTAGTTCCTCTTCAGTATGTGGGGTCTTAGTTCCCCAACCAGGGATCAAACCCATATCCCCTGCATTGCAAGGCAGATTCTTAACCACTGGACCACCAGGGAAGTCCTGAATCATACACTTTAAATGGATGAATTGTGTGGTATGTGAATTGTATCTCAATAAAGCAACTGAAAAAAAAAAAAAGGGATGTGCCAGGCAATTTGCTAAGTGCTCAATACATAATGGGTACGAAATGAACATGAAGTGTGCTTAATAAATACAATGCAAACACATAATGCCTCATTTACTTTGAATAAAGGGGAAAAAGAACTTTTTAAAGGAATACAAGTGCACGTGAAATATAAAAGCCTAAATTAATGTGCTAATTAGGAATAAAATAACCATAACTAAGGCCTAACAGCACGTAGTATCATACTGGGATATCATTAAACCGTACTTGAGTGTAGAGTAAGGTAAAGTCTTTAGCAGCAATCATCTTTGGTAATACACTATTGAGTCATAGTGTTATTTAAACAGAAAGTGAAGGCCATTATAAACTACACCTGAGAATCAAAGACAAAGAGATAAAAATACCGTTTATTGCTAGAGAAGAGATCTGAAGGGGAAATTAGGCTTCTATCTCTTTACCGTCTTGGCAGTTGTATGTTTTTTCTCGTAAGTTTTAAAATTTATTTGTATATCGTTGTGCTGGGTCTTCATTACTGTGAGCGGGCTTTCTCTAGTCGGGGAGAGCTGAGGTTACTCTCTAGTCATGGTGTGTGGGCTTCTCGTTGCAGTGGCTTCTCTCGTTGCGGAGCACCGGCTCTAGGGCACGTGGGCGTCAGTAGTTGTGGCACATGGGATCAAAAGTTGCGATTCCCAGGCTCTAGAGCACAGACTCAAGTAGTTGTGGCGCATGGGCTGAGTTGCTCCATGGCGTGTGGGATCTTCCCAGACCAGAGATCAAACCCACGTCTCTTGCATTGGCAGGCAGATTCTTTACCACTGAGCCACCAGGGGAGCCCCTTGGCTGTTGTAGTCTGAATGCACATTATTCCCCTACTTCTCATCTCCAGCACATAATCACCCTTAATATGGAAAACAAAAGTCGTGCCTTTCTGCATCTTGGCATTCAAGCAAACAAAAAAACCGCCGCATACTTCCCTATTCCTTGACCGTTTTCATTTTCTCTTTGTTAGCCTGTTTGTTAGCCCCAAGAGGCTATCTTTTTACAGCGTAAAAGCCAAAGGAACCCTCAGAATTATTGATGAGCATGGGTTCTGTGGAAGAAGTCACCATCTGTATCCTGCAGAAGTAAGGCATGAATAGCTAGAGAAAGATGCGAACACCTATCTGATCTTTCAGTGGCTCAAGATCTTATCATCCCTGTCTAGGCTTGACATTACGGATCGTCTAGGACATGCTAGGGTAGCACATTAACACAAGCAAAGGCAGATTGGCAGGGCGTTTCAGGCAGAAGTCAAACATCTTAGAAAGTGTCATTCTGGAGGAAAGGGCTAGTGCTGTCCTGACTCCAATAAGGACTGAAACTGTGGTGGAAAACACGTGTGGGTGCATGGAAAGTTTTCTTCAAAATGATAGGGGCAGAGACTTCCCTGGTGGCCCAGTGGTTAAGAATCCACTTTGCAATGCCAGGGAAGAAGGTTTGATCCCTGATCAGGGAAGTAAGATCCCACATACCACTGAGCTACTGAGCCTGCATGCCACAACTAGAGAGTCCAGGAGCCACAATGGAAGATCTTGCGTGACTCAACTAAGACCTGACACAATAAACAAATTAAAAAATACACTTTTAAATGATAGGGGCAAGCTTCTCTGGTTCCTCAGTGGTCAAGAATCCACCTGTCAATGCAAGATACATAGGTTCGATCCCTGATCAAGGGAGAGCCCACATACTGCAGAGCATTTAAGTCTGTGGGCCACAACAATTGAGCCTGAGCTCTAGAGCCCCGGAGCTGCAATTACTGAGCCTACAAGCTGCTGTAGCCTGTAGCCTGATGACCCTAGAGTCTGTGCTCCATAGCAAGAGAAGCCACTGAAATGAGGAGCCCTACTCTTCATAACTAGAGAAAAGCCTGTGCAGCAAGGAAAACCCAACACAGCCAAAAATAAATAAATAAACAAATACATCCTTATTTTTAAAAAATGATGTGGCAATAAAGAGAGACCACTATGTGGGGTGGACCCAACACCAGGAAAGAAGAGTAGAGGATAAAGATAAGAAAGGAAGGGAGGGAAGGAAGCCAGGAAGGAGAAAGAGTACAGTGGAGTCTGTTTGTACAAATAAAAACTATCAGAGAGAGAAATTTTAACTTTATCCACCAAAGAGATAAAGAACCTATGTCAGGTACACCCCTTTCATAAAACGAAAAGATGGCAAGAAAAAGTGAAATATCTTAAAAATTAATATATGTTAAGAAAAAAAATAAGGTGCATATTAAAGGACAGAGATGACACTTCAAAGCACTAAAGAGATAATGAGCGGGCATAAAAGTATTCATATGATATGACAAGGGGATTGGAGTTGTGTGCCCAGAAGAAAGCCATGGCAAGGACTGATGTGCAGCAGCGGGAACACAAAGAGGACAAGAGTGAACCATGCAATAAAAACTGAGGCCGAACTGACTGCACAATGAATCTGGCTAAAAGAGAACAGTCCAGAAGGCAGTAAAATCAGATTCAGTGACAAGAGTGAGAAAGAGAAGAGAAACTACAGTGCACCCCATATGCAAGCGGATTTGAGCGAAATTCCAAGGCATTTACTGAAAGACCTACCTGATTCTGAAGAAACATAAAGCATAACTATTTAGTTGGGAAGACCAAGAACTTGGAAGTAGAATGCAAGGTTCACGCCTGGAAAACAAAACAAGTCAGTTTGCCTCTTACAAATGCTTGTGTTCCTTCTTTTTATTCACTAATTGTTTTCTTTGGCTTTGTAACTGGGAAATACTTTCCCATGGCAGCAATGTGGTAAGTGGTGGCTAAATTCCAAAAGTGGCCCACCAAATTCTGTTCAATGATTAAAACTCTACCTTCACAGTAATTCTGCTAAAATCAGCCTTCGTCTTGAGACCTGGGAGGAAAGAGTGGTAAAGTACAAGAGAGAAGAGGACGAGAAGAAAGGAGAGGGAAGAGGAAGAGACAAAGAAAAGAAGAGGAGCAAGAAGGGAAAAGATGATGGGAGGTTTTCTTTTTCTCTTGGACATGGAGTTTCAAATCCTAACTTTAGTCCTGATGTCTCTGCCAGGTATTAAGAAGCTATCAAGCTCGTGGTCAAGTGTATGAGATCTATGATTCAGTTCAGTTCAGTCACTCAGTCATGTCCGACTCTTTGCCACCCCATGAATCGCAGCTAACACTCCTTAATTTTCCTAGGGAGAGATCACTGGAGTTTTAAAAAATATTTAGAAGATATTTGGTAGCAAATTCCCTCTAGTTAAAAAACAGATCAGTTCACCTAATTGTTCCTATTACTCATAGCCTCATGTCTCCTTTGCCTCTCTGAAGGATCCAGTGACTTCTGATGAGTCTTGGTGTACAGAGGTGAAAAAGTGAAAGTGTGAGTGGCTCAGTCGTGTCCCACTCTTTGGGACCGCATGGACTATAGCCTGTCAGGCTCCTCTATCCATGGAATTCTCCAGGCAAGAATACTGGGGTGAGTTGCCGTTTCCTTCTCCAGGGGATCTTCCCAACCTAGGGACTGAACCCAGTTCTCCCAAGTTGCAGGCAGATTCTTTACTTTCTGAGCCACCAAGGAAGCTCCACAGTAGGGCAGGTATTTGTAAATTTGAAGTTAATGAGTTGGGGATTATCTACATAGAAAAAAAAATCCAGTTTCTTCAGTGGTATATAGAGAATTGATAATATAAAATATAGATGAAGGGACTTCTCTGGTGGTCCACTAGCTAAGACTCCTGGCTCCCAAAGCAGGGGACCTGGGTTCAATCCCTGGTCAGGGAGCTAGATCCCACATGCTGCAACTAAGTGTTCCATGCCACAGCTAAAGATCCCGCATGCCGCAGTGAAGACCTGGCACAGCCAAATAAATAATTAAAATATTTTTTTTAAGTATCACTGATATAAGACACTACTTAAATCTTTTAATATGGGGAAGAACATAAAATGTAACACATCTCAAAGCACCTAATCAAGAGCTGAAAAATTGTGTGACTACTCAAAGATCTATAAGAGATGCAGTAATTTAAGGATGTAGATAAATGACAGGTGTTTAGAAAAAAAGGGGGAGAGTCAGTCTGAAAATTAGGTAAGGATAGAGGCAATTGAAAAATCATTTAAAGAAAGCAAAAATGATCAGAATTAAATATAACATTTGTGTAACAAAGGAAACAAGATTAGTCAAGCTATGACGAAGAATAGCTTAGAAAGAATAGAATGAAAATGAAGAGTGGACAAATCACCCATAGATTAGGTAATTTCAAAAACAAAGTAAAATAGAGAAAAAGAAGACTGAGACCAAATAAATCTTCAAAAGGACACAAAATGTGTTTTAAGTTGTAAAGCTGTGTGTTCCTTTTGCAGGATAAGTAAATAAATCTGTGAGAGGATTAAAACTTTTAAAAATGTAATTTGCCCTAATGAGAACCTACTACATGGCACAGGGAAACCTGCTCAACACTCTGTGGTGAACTCAGTGGGAAGGAAATGCAAAATGTATGTACACCTATTTCTATATGTATACATATTTCTATACAGCAGAGACTAACACAACATTGTAAAGCAACAATACTCCAATAATATACTCTAATATAACTTGCCAATAAAAGGCTTAATTGGTGACATTTCTGGGGGGGACCCCAAAAGGACAATGAACTATCATAGATGAACTTTTAGTGTTTTAGTTGAATATTGGGGGGGGGTTAATTGATTTTTTTTTTTTTCGGATGTACTATCTCCACCAGGGTCATTATGCCTCTAAATTGCATGAGTAAAGAAGTAGCTACAAATGGAAAAGTTTGCTTCCTAATGTTGTTTATTTTTAACTATCCAGAAGTTATTTTTATTCACCTTATTTCCTAAGAAGCTCATCAATTTTCTGATTTATCATTAACATTTAATTGAATACTTTATTACATATAATTGCTAAATGTCTGCTCTCAGAAAGAAAACAGAACTGAGAACACAGTTAACAAACCAAGTTTAAGCCTCAGCTCTGTCACTTACAAAGAGCATTTAGTAATTGACCCTCTGGAGCTTCCCTGTTGGCTCAGCTTGTGAAAAACCCATCTGCCATTGCAAGAGACTCAAGAGATGTGGGTTTGATCCCTGGGTTAAGAAGATCTCCTGGAGAAGGAAAGGGCAACCTGATCCAGTATTCTTGCCTGGAAAACTTGATGGACAGAGGAGCCTGACAGGCTACAGTCCATGGGGTCACAGAGAGTCAGACATGAGTGAGCATGCACTTGCACACACACAACTGAACCTCAGTTCCGTCATCTCTTTATAAAATAAAGGTCTTGAGCACTTTTAGGGTAGGCTAGGCTGCGTTACGATGTTTGGTAGGTTGTTGTTTAGTCTCTAAGTCATGTCCGATTCTTTGTGACCCCATGATTGCAGCATGCCAGGTTCCCTGTCCATCACCAACTCCTGAAGCTTGCTCAAACTCATGTCCATCGAGTTAGAGATGCCATCCAACCATCTCCTTCTCTGTCATTCCCTTCTCCTCCTGCCTTCAATCTTTCCTAGCACTAAGGACCTTTCCAGTGAGTCGGCTCCTCCCATTAGGTGGCCAAAGTATTGGAGCTTCGACTTCAGCATCAGTTCTTCCAGTGCATATTCAGGGTAGATTTTCTTAAGATTGACTGATTTGATCTCCTTTTTGTCCAAGGGACTCTCAAGAGTGTTCTCCAACACCAAAGTTTAAAAGCATCAATTCTTCTGCACTCAGTCTTCTTTATGGTCCAAGTCTCATATCCATACACAACTACTGGAAAAACCATAGCTTTAAATATATGGACTTCTGTCAGGAAGGGAGACCTGGGTTCAGTCCCTGGGTCAGGAAGATCCCCTGGAGAAGGAAATGGCAACCCACTCCAGTACTCTTGTCTGGAAAATCCCATGGACGGAGGATCCTGGTAGGCCCCAGTTCATGGGGTCGCAAACAGTCAGACACGACTGAGCAACTTCACTTTCACTTTTGTCAGGAAAGTGATGTCTCTGCTTTTTAATACGCTGTCTAAGTTTGCCATAGCTATTCTTTTAAGGAGCAAGGATTTTTTAATTTCGTGGCTGCAGTCACCACCTGCAGTGATTTTGGAGCTGAAGAAAATGAAATCTGACATTATTTCCACATCTTCTCTACCTATTTGCCATGAAGTGATAGGACTGGATGCCATGATCTTAGTTTTCCAAATGTTGAGTTTTAAATCAGCTTTTTCACTTTCCTCTTTCACCTTTATCAAGAGACGCTTTAGTTCCTCTTCACTTTCTGCCATTATTTGATAGGTTAGGGGTATTAAAAGTATTTTCTACTTAATATTTTTAACTTACAATTTGTTGACTGGTTACAATCCCTTAGAAGTTGAGAAAGATCTATATATGTTGGCATATTGATATATTAATAATAGCTAATTAATAATAATCATAGCTAACAAAATACATAAATGTGTCAAATAGGATGTAATCTTTATAATAACACTATGTGATTTTTGCTATTGTTTTCTTTACAGATAAATGTCAAATAACTTACTCTGAGGCTTGGAGATACTCAGTAACTTATCGAAGATTTCACATACTGAATAGTAGGGTCCAGAGCCTTATACTGCTCAAGATGAAATATTACTATATATACTATTTGTGATTTACTTTTCAAAGCAAAAACCAGCATGTCCTACAGGTTCATGAATTTACTTTAATAGCTTCATTTCTGAAGACTGTAAGATATTCTATTGTATGAAAGTGCCACAATTTATGAGTTGCAGTATGTGAGACCTTTTAGTTGTGGCATGCGGGATCTTTAGTTACAGTATGTGGGATCTAGTTCCCTGCCCAGGGAACAAATCCAGGCCTCCTGGATTGGGAGCGAGGAGCCTTAGCCACTGGACCACCAGGGAAGTCTCTAAGTTTTTAAACATTCTCCCATTTGGAAGCATTTAGTTCATTTCTAATTTTCTACTCTTTGTAGGTGAATCTTTGCATATGCCTTTATTTCTCAGAATAAAATTTTAGGCACAGAAATGGTGGGCCAAAAGCCATGAATATTTTTAAGACTTTTTATAGTACCAACTATGTATTCCATGTTATTTCTTAAGATGTACCCTTCACTTCTCTGAAGTTATCTAAGAGATTGTTAATTAAGCTCTTTGTTGTTTATTGTTAAAAGTTCCTTTTTGTGGTTCTTATTCTGTCTCTTAAAAGAGAAATTCAAGCAGGTAAAGAGATATCTCAGTAGTTCCTAACATGTAAAAGGATAGAAGGAGAAATTTTTGATTTCCTCACCCTCTGGGAAAATTATAAAACTGACAGAGAAAGTGCCAGGAAAGAAAATGATCCCCACAACGGGTGTAGTACTGGGACTGAACAACACAGAAGAAATATGAAACAGTAAGTCCAAGTATTATAGTACCAAACATTTGTATAACTGGAGAAGTTTAGCTATTTGACCAATGTTTTTAAAAACCCTAGAAATTCAGAATACAGTTTCCCTTGGGCAGGCCTTATGTTGGGATTTGGCTGAGGAGATGAATGGCAGGAAGAATGTCCTTGAATACCAGAAATATTGTATGTCTCGATCTAGACGATTGTTGTTGTTGGTCAGTCACTGAGTTGTGTCCGACTCTGCGACCCCATGGACTGCAGTAGGCCAGGCTTCACCGTCTTCCAGAGTTTGCTCAAACTCATGTCCACTGAGTCAGTGATGTCATCCAATCGTCTCATCCTCTGTCTCCCCTTTCTCCTCTTGCCCTCAGTCTTGCCCAGCATCAGGGAATTTTCCAGTGAGTCAGCTCTTTCCATCAGGTAGCCAAAGTATTGAAGCTTCAGCTTCAGCATCACTCCTTCCAATGAATATTCAGGGCTGATTTCCTTTATAATTGACTTGTTTGATCTCCTTGCTGTCCAAGGGACTCTCAAGAGTCTTCTCCAGCAACACAGTTTGAAAGCATCATTTCTTCAGCTCTCAGCCTTCTTTATGGTCCAACTCTCACATCCGTGCGTGAATACTGGAAAAACCATGCTTTGACTATACAAACCTTTGTTGGCAAAGTTTCGTCTCTGCTTTTTTAATACACTGTCTAGGTTTGTCATAGCTTGAAGGAGCAAGTATCTTTAAATTTCATGGCTACAGTCACTGTCCACAGTGATATATATATTTATCTTATACATGTATATATGTATAAAAGTTCATCTAGCTGTACATTTAAGATCTGTGTACTTTATAGTATGTATGATGATATAGTATGTATTGTAAAATAATCCAGATTGTTGGCATCATGTAAACCAGATCTTTAGGGTCAACTATGGTTTTCATTTTATTCCCAGGTATTTTTATATGCTTTTGCAGTCATTTAACCTTATTACATATAGGCAGTAAACACATAAACACAGTTGAGTCAAGCTTTGGCAAGCTAACAGACTTTTTTTCTTTTTCTAAGTTTAGGTGAAGTCCCCATTTCTAATCCCTAAGAGTTGGATATTTAGGGAGCCTCCAATTTTTTGCTATTATCATTCCTTGTACATAAATTTTCTTTATTTAATTTTTTTATTGACACCCCCACCTCCCATTGTAACCAATGTAAATAACTCTGTTTTTTCTTCCAGGACTTTCTCTATAATCATAAATTTTTACACATGTGTGCACACACACCCTGTTAATTGTTTAACAAAAATAGGATTTTTATAATGTACTTCCCTGGATCTTCCTTTTCTCACTGTATTTGCATCATTGTTTTCTAAGACTGTCTAATATTCTGTGCTCCAATTGGTTGACATTAATTTTGCTTCCCTACTTTCTGCCACTACAAACATTGCTACAGTAGATATCTCTATATATACCTTATAGACTAGAGATTTGTTGATCATACTGGCGTTTTTCTTTCTTTTTTTTGTTTTTTGTAAATTGATTAATTTATTTTAATTGGAGGCTAATTACTTTACAATATTGTAATGGGTTTTGCCACACATTGACATGAATCAGCCATGGGTGCCTTGTACACAAAATTTTTTTAAAGTTATGTATTTATTTGTGGCTGTGGCAGGCCTTCGTTTCTGCAGGCAGGATCCTTCCTTGTGGCAAGTGGGCTCTAGTTGTGCAGCGGGGGCTCAGTAGTTGGGGCACGCAGGCTTAGTTGCCCTGCAGCATGTAAGATTTTAGTTCCCCGACCAGGGGTCAAACCCATGCCCTCTCCTTTGGAAAGCAGATTCCTAACCATTGGACCACTAGGGAAGTTCCCTTGTACATAAATTTTTGTGTGTATCTTTAGTTATTAACCGAAGGTAAATTTCCAGGAAGCTCCCTTTCAGTGAATTGAAGAGGATATGGCATGAAAACCCTATGCCAACAGTTTTCTAGAAATTAAATGTGACACATGTCTCAAAATAAGATGACTATGATTAAACACTGTTTAAACCACTTGGACCAACTTAGGGTAAAAGGCTCAGGTTGTAGCATTAGTCTTATCCTTAAAAGTATTGGAGTTTGGAGTAACCCAAAAGAGAATATTGAGCATCTAAATATTCTACTTTTCCTAACCATGTGCTCAGTCACTCAGTTGTGTCCAATTCTGTGACCCCATGGACTGTAGCTTACCAGGCTCGTCTGTCCATTGAACTGTCCAGGCAAGAATACTGCAGTGGGTTGCCATTTCCTGCTCCAGGGGATTTTTGGTACTCAGGGACCGAATTCACGTCTCCTGCATTTCCTGCATTGACAGGCAGATTCTTTACCACTGTACCACCTTGGAAGCCCAGGATAGTAAGCATCTAAATATTCTACTTTTCCTAAGCATACTCAGGTCCAATTTCTTTCTCTAGAAACTCATTCTCAGTCTTTAAATTTTAAAGGGCAGATCATAATGTTTGGGGACTTTTCCAAAATTTTAGATACTTTAAAAAATGTTGATCTAACTTCTGATAAAAAAATGCATCTCTCATTATCAGCTATATTAAGATATATAAATCGAGATCCAAGCTCTGTTTGATTTGGACTATGTTATACAGGCAATATTTTCATATTACTGAGTAATTACTTGATTGCAGGTGTGTTTACTTTGACATTACTTAGATCTACTTTCTCTCTGCCCTTCAAAACTCCTTCTTTTTGTTTTCTATAACATATATTGTGGTTGGCAGCAGCAAGTGAAACCTCAGCCTCCATCTGCATTTCTCAAACCTCTCAGCACAATAGTGTAGACATTTGTTTATGAACACAACAGTGTAAGATATCTGATTTTTGGTTGGAATCCAGTTCATCTGTTACAATTTAGTGATGTTCTAAGCTTTTACTTCCATTTTGTAGACCCTGAAATGACTTCATCTCTTGGCTGAGCTTCAGAGTTCCAACATACACAGACAGATCTAGACTTTCTTATTCCCCCTACCATGCTGGGCTGTTACCAGCAGTTTCTGGGGCATGAAAAACACCCAAATTGGCAAACTTCAGAAAAAGCAGGCATTTTTTCCCCCCAGGAATATTTTGCTTCATTGTGACAAAAGGCCAACCTGTTCCCCTGTTTAAAATACGCAGTGGAGTTATTTTAGCTTCTGAAAATTTCCATGCTGAGTAACAGTATATATTGAGAAAAAGGCCGGGGGAGTGGGGCGGGGAGGAATCCAATCAACTCTTCTAAGCTAAGTAATTGTGTAGTCCTCTGAAGCCGTCAGCACTCCTCTGGATCCTTGCAACTCTCACCTAGATAAACGCTTAGCTTGTTAGTAGTCAAACTTACCTCTATTCTCTCCATAATCATTCTGATGGGAAAGGATTCTTCTCTGCAGAAACTAAACAGCTCCAGAAAAAAGATCTACAGATGCCAACATTTATAGGTCTGTCAGTGACAAAGCTAGCTGGAAGACTCATCACCTTGTGATGAAGCTCTCCAGGCACCAATGGAAACTAGTATTTCCAATTAGCTTGTTATGGCCATATTCTTTAGTATGAACAGACAGCCAAAGAACCAGACATTGGAGGAAAACCTCTGATATGAAAGACAGAGACCAAACAACGCAGGATGAGGTGCAGGAATGGGGGATAAAGGAAACAGAAGTAAAAAGACTCAGAGAGTAAAAAGGAAAGCGTGACTAAGAAAAGTGTTAGAGAGAGAAACCAATACAATACATGCACAGAATGAAAATGAGAAGTCTTAAAAATGGGACAGAGAAAAAGAAATAGTTCTTGGAAATTAAAAGTTGGAAAGCGAGTTCAACAGAAGGGTTTTAAGACAGAGCTGAAGAAATCTCCTAGAAAGTAAGACAATGAGATGGATGATGTGAGAGAAAAAAGAGGATAATGAGAGGGTCAATTCAGGAAGTTCAGTTCAGAAGATCAGTGGTTGTCAGGATCAGAGGGGAGGAGATGGGAAGGTGAATAGGCAGAGCAGAGAGGAATTTTGGGGAGGTGAAGTGAAATACTCCATATGATACCTAACAGTGAATAAACATCATTATACGTATATCCAGACCCACAGAATGTACAACACCAAGAGTGAACCCTAAGGTAAACTATGGATTTTGGATGATTATGATGTGTCCAGGTAGGTTCATCAGTTGTAACAAATATACCACTCTGGTGGAGATGTTGCTAACCAGGGAGGCTGTTGCATATGTAAGGACAGGAGGTATATTGGGACTCTCTGTACCTTCCCCTTAATTTTGCTGCAAACCTGAAGTTGTTCTAAAAAAATTCTTTTTAAAAAAGCCTTAAAAGAAAGAAAAAAATCTTGCAGAGAGTAAAACCCGATCCCATATAATGGATTGGAAATCTCAATGGCAATGGCATCAGACTTCTTCAGTGGCATCAGAAGTCCTCAAACTTCTCCAAGAAGCTTACAGCAAATGACGCAGGGCCTCAATATCCTGAAGGAGAGTGATCTCCAAACCAGAATTCTGTTCCCAGGTAAACTGCCAATCAAATGTGAGGATAGGATAAAGATGTTTTCAGCCATTCAAGAATTTAAAATATTTCCACCCTACTAGACTACCAAGAGTTACCATTTGATTCAGCAACCCTACTTCTAGGCATATATCAAAAGACTTGAAAGCAGAGACTCAGATACTTGTACTCCGATGTTCATAACAAAATTGTTCCCAGTAGCCAAAAAGTGGAAACAACCTCAATGTCCATCAGCAGGTAAATGGATAAACAACATCCAATGGGGTATTTTTCAGTCTTAAAAATAAATGAAATTCTGATACATGCTATAACATGGATAAACCTTGATAACATTGTGCTAACAAAAACCAAGTCAGACACAAAAGGGTAAATATGTATGATTTCACTGATATGAGGTACCTCAGTTCAGTCCAGTCCTGTCTGACTCTTCACAGCTCCAGGGACTGCAGCATGCCAGGCTTCCCTGTCCATCACCAACTCCCAGAGCTTGCTCAAACTCATGTCCATAAAGTCAGTGATGCCATACAACCATCTCATCCTCTGTCACTCCCTTCTCTTCCTGCCTTCAATCTTGCCCAGTGAGTCAGTTCTTCCCATCAGGTCGCCAACGTATTGGAGTTTCAGCTTCAGCATCAGTGCTTCCAATGAATATTCATGACTGATTTCCTTTAGGATGGACTGGTTGGATGTCCTTGCAGTCCAAGGGACTCTCAAGAGTCTTCTCCAGGACTATAGTTCAAAAGCATCAATTCTTTGGGGCTCTAGAATAAGCAAATTCATAGAGACAGAAATAGAGGTTACTATGGGTTGTGGGAGGAGAGGGAATGGAGAGATATTGTTCAATAGGAACAGAGTTTCTGTTTGAGATGAAAAAGTTCTGGAAATGGATAGTGGTGACTTATACAACATTGTGAATATACTTAACAACACTGAATTGTATACTTTAAAATGGCTAAAATGGTCAATTTTCTGTTATGCATATTTTACCACAATGTAAAAGGGTTGTAAAAGGAAGACAATGTGGTCATAGTAGTCTACTTGACATTACCAGATCGTTGGGGCTTTAAAAAGTAGTCAGAAATTCAAAGTAACATAGGATATCTCCAGAGTTTTAACTTGTAAATTTTAAAAACACTGTCTGAGTCAGACAAAAATAATTCTACAGTCATTTAGGCTTAGTTGAGACTTCTAGGGAGATAAACTAGCAGGCTATTATGATATGGTGGAAGGACTGGATTGAAGAACTCCAGATTCTACTCAGTGCTTTAAATTACTTTATCTCATTGCTTGTGTTTTCCTGTCAAATGGGATAAGGAATGTCCGATATCTCATTCAAAAGTGTTGGAGTAAATACAACACTGTCGCGTATACAGTCAACTTCTTGAAGGATGCCTTACATGAGCCTCACATCTGATGTCACTGTGTGAGTAAATTGATAAAGAAATGTCTTAGTCTTTTACTTAAAAACAGAAAGATATTCTCTTGTGTCACACAGAGATCATGTTCTGTTTGAGTTGGTGGTGTCAGTTTATTGAACGAAAGTCAAGATGTTAGGTTTCACAGGCTTGTTCTAGTATTTAAAACAATTTTTATTAGGTAATAAGATTCTTATTTTACCCTTGTTATTTGGTAAGATGCTTAGATATCTAGAAAGCATTTCTTCTAAGTTCTAATGAAATGAAAGTCCTCTCAAACTCACAGAGCCCCACTTTCTTCATCTGTAAAATGATGATATTCTCTACCTTGTCCACTTGACAGGGTTGTTTTGAGAGTTCCAAAGAGGTCCTTTTGTTCACCTATTTATTTGGTAAATATTCTCTGTGAGCTTATGAACTATAAGCTGGGATGTTTGGAATGTAATGCTCAGCAAGAGACATGATCCATACCTTTCTGAAGTTTCCAGTTATGTGGGATTGAAATGTATGTTAAAGCGCTTAGAACAGTGCCTGGCACATTAGTAGATGTCAATACATATAATTTCCTAATTGATGGTTAATTTTGTGTGTTAGTTTGTCTGGGATATGGGAGACCCAGGTATTTGGCTAAAGGTTGTTTCTGAGTATGTCTGTGAGGTTGTTTCCAGATGAGGTTAGCATTTGAATCAGTAGACTGAGTAAGTCAGATGGTGCTCCCCCAGTGTGGACGGGCATCATTCAATCTGTTGAGGGCCTGACTACTGCACTGAGACAGCAGCCTTCTTCTGCCCTTGGACTAGGACTTCTATCATTGGAGATCCTATTTTTCAGGGCTTCAGACTCAAACTGGAACTTACTCTATGAACCCTCTGGTTCTTGGGTCTTCAGACTTGGACTTGAAATTCTATCACATTGATTCTCCTGGTTCTCAGGTTTTCAGACTCAGAGTGGAACTATACCACCAGTTTTCCTGGGTCTCAAGCATATAAATGGGAGATTGTGGGATTTCTCAGGCTCCATAATTGCATGAGCCAATTCCTCCCAATAAATCTCTTTATCTATATACATATGAATTTGTATATACATACAAAAGTAGTGGGCCACTTTTGGTAAGCAGAACTGGATATAGATATGCACTGGTTTTCCTGTTGGTTCTGTTTCTTGGACAAACCTTGATTAATACACTACCCTTGAAATATTGTTGTTCTTTAGTTGTGACCCCGTGGACTGTAGCCCACCAGGCTCCTTTGTCCATGGGATTTCCCAGGCAAGAATACTGGAGTGGCTTGCCATTTCCTTCTCCAGGGGATCTTTTCAACTCAGGGATTGAACCTGCATTTCTTGCACTGGCAGGCAGATTCTTTATCACTGAGCCACCAGGGAAGCCCACCCTCAAATTTGTCCACACACACCCAGGTCAGTGCCCTGAAATTAAGAAGGTGGACCTCAGCTGCAACTTGGTTGTTTATTTTGTGATGTCATATTGCCAATATTTATGGCACTCCTAGGCCATTGCTACTCATTCTGTAAGTATAGGAGTCATTCTTCTGCCCTATAATATAAAACTTCAGTGAGAGAGCAAGTTATCCAAATTATATTCCCCAGAGAGCAGGAAAATGCAATTTTATGTCCAGAGCAGGGAGGATTCAAAAGTTTACCAAAGTCCTAGGAACTTAAATGGTAGGCAGGGGTAATATTGCTGTTCATCACTGTCTACTTATTTTCTATTTAAAGAGTTTTATCTTCTTAGTAGAGGGGGTTGGTTTAATAGAGTGTCAGGGGAAATGTCTAGTGAGTGTATTGATTGAATGGATGATGATAAATGTGGGCAACTTATCTCCTAATCTTCCTCTAGGTTTGCCTAGCTGAGGATGAATAAAATTATATTTAATATATCCCAGAAAGTCTTTTTTCATTGTCTTGGGATTTTGGTGCCATACATATGCCTAAATGACTTTTTTTTCCCCCCCAGAAGGAGTAAGAATTCGTAGATTGGCACCAGGTGGAAGATCTTTAATGCTGCTGCTGCTAAGTCGCTTCAGTCGTGTCCGACTCTGTGCGACCCCATAGACGGCAGCTCACCAGGCTCCCCTGTCCCTGGGATTCTCCAGGCAAGAACACTGGAGTGGGTTGCCATTTCCTTCTCTAATGCATGAAAGTGAAAAGTGAAAGTGAAGTCGCTCAGTCGTGGCCAGCTCTTAGCGACCCCATGGACTGCAGCCTACCAGGCTCCTCCGTCCATGGGATTTTACAGGCAAGAGTACTGGAGTGGGTTGCCATTGCCTTCTCTGAGATCTTTAATACATGGTACTTTATGCCTAAATGTTAAGTTTCATCATCTCAGCTAGGAACAATTAAGTTATGCTAGGATACTACTTGGGCTTCCCTGGTGGCTCAGATGGTAAAGAATCCTCCTGCAGGAGACTCAGGTTTGACCCCTGGTGGGGAAGATCCCCTGGAGCAGGAAATGGCAACCCACTCCAGTATTCTTGCCTGGAGAATTCCATGGACAGAGGAGCCTGGTGGATTATAGTCCGTGGGGTTGCAAAGAATCAGAGAAGACTGAGCAACTAAAACACAGACACAAGATACTACTTAAGGAAGAAAACAAAGAAATATATACACTATTCACATATCAAATATGTTCGCATTTTACAGAGAAGATGGTCATAATATTTCAAGGGGAGAAAGTCAGGATGCTCATTATCAAGGGCAAGAAGAGGTTTCTAAGGCATATCACACATTGTGTGCAAAGTAGAAGCGACCTGAAGGGATAGAAGGAATGAAACTGTATAACAAAGCAAATTCATTTATGTTAGATTCCAGTTTCTAATATGAAATATTTCTGGAAAAAGGCTGTACAGAAGACAGCATTCTTATTATTGTACATCTCTTCCCTTTCGCTTGCTCGAAACAGATGCAGTGCTGAAAATGTTTTTACTTTGATGTTGTAGCTGGAAGTGTACTTCTGTCATATCCAGAGTGACTAATACTGTTCAGGATGATCTGTTCAAATAATAGGGTTTCCTTGCTTTTAAGGTCACTTGGGCTATAATGTTGTTATTGTCCTTTATTCTGCTCTGTGGTCTCATTTTCACAAAGGATTGGTAGAAAAATAGAAAGGATATTGGGTACCACTTGTTCATGGGCCTGATGCCACTCTCACCCTGCTCCTGTGGTCCTGTGTCTTCTTACTAATGATGGACATGCATGCAACAGGGGTCTTAAAGGGGTGTAGTGCTTGGGTTTCAACATGGATTCAATAGCAACAGCAACAATAGAGATTGACTCCTAGGTATTTTTCCTTCAAGTTAGAAACTAGACTGGAAATGCTTAAAGAACATTTGTAATTCAAGAAAATTTGTGGCACTAGAAATGAAAATATCATAGGTTATATTAAACACTGATAGAAAAAGTTTTTTGAACAGAATGTAACTAAATTTCAAACAATTTTTAATTCCACTGAGTGTTAAACCACATCTCAAAATCTGTAATAAAAAATTCACTCAAATTTTTGAAAAGAAAGAATCATCTCTTTATAGTTCCCTTAAGTTAATCTGAATTTCTGTCCTGTCACTTTTATGTAAGGAAACACATGGCCTCAAACTTGGCTTTCTGGTTATAATAATTTCCTGTTGTAGGTTTGTCTTTAGTTCGTTTCCAAAAATCTTATATGCCAAAGGTTTTGGAGCCACACACATTTCTGCTTTGTAGTCTCATTTTCATAGAGGGTAGGGAAAGAAGAGAGAGATTGTGTAGTTCTTATTCACAGAAGAAATATAAGCTTTTGGTTAAACTGAAATAGTTTGGGAAATTCTAAACTGACTATTGTTGATGCTATTGTTTGGTGGAAGTAACGAAATGAGGAAGCTTAAATAGTTAATGAAACGCAGGACTCCTGGGTTCTAGAGTCCAGCTCTGTCACTGTGTTCCTGTGTGACACTGGGCAAGGTACCATCCCTCTCTGGGCCTCTTGACTTATTTGTAAATTGGGTATCTTTGACCAGAGTATGTCTAATGATACATAATATATAATTATATATAAATGGAATACTATATATATTGCCTAAAACAAGTGGACAATATAATGTAGTCTATAGAACAATGTCCTGCTGGTTTGCTGGGCTAATCCTTCCTTATTTTATATTCATGCTTGGGCCAACATATTTGGAGTACTTTGTATTTTCTTGTAAGCTTGAAGAAAAGCATTTTCCTATACTGTATTAACTTCTGAAAATGCAAGATTTTGGCTTAATATGTTTTCCCCAGCTTTTTATTTTATAACATTTCAAACTGTCAGAAAAGCTTCAGGAATATTCAGTGAAGAGCTGTATACCCCTCTCTTAGATTTACTACTGACTGTTGACATTTTGCCAAATTTGTTTCATTTTTATTTCTCTTTCTCTATATAAGGGCATTGGTGAACCATCTGAAAATTTATTGCCCGCATCATGACACTTCATCCCTAAACACCATTGCATATATCGCCTAAGAAAAAGGATATTCTCTTACATAACCACTAGATAATCCCCTGAGGATTTTAACATTGATTCGACACTATTATTTAAAATCCACTATGTATTCAAATTTCCCCAGTCATCCCAATAGTGTCCTATGTAGTTTATCTTTTGTGGTTTAACATCCAATCAAGGATCATCTGTTGCATTCCGTTGCCCCTTGACTAACCCCTCCCTTGTTCTACAGTTCCCCAGCTTTCTTTGTCTGCTTTTCTCCTGGCTGCACTGCGTGGCTTGAGGGATCTTAGTTCCTTAACCAGCAATTGAATCCAGGCCCTTGGCAGTGAAAGAACGGAGTCCTAACCACTGGACAGCTAGGGAATTCCCAGTGCTGACATTTTCTGAGGAGTTCGAGTCAGTTGTTTTGCAGAACGTCCGTCACATTAGATTTGGCTGTCTGTGCTCAGTCGCTCAGCTGTGTCTGACTCTTCGACCGTCTAGACTATAACCTGCCAGGCTCTTCTCTCCATGGAATTTTCCAGGCAAGAATACTGGACTGGGTAGCCATTTCCTTCTCCAGTGGATCTTCTAGACCCAGGGATCAAACCTGTGTCTCCTGCTTGATGGGTGAATTCTTTACCACTGTGCCACATAGGAAGCCCTAGATTTGTCTAGCTGTGTCCTAATGATTAGTTTCAGGTTAGTACTCTTGCCTGGAAAATCCCATGGGGAGAGGAGCCTGGTACGCTGCAGTCTATGGGGTCGCTACGAGTCGGACACAGCTGAGCAAATTCACTTTCACTCTTCACTTTTCTGCACTGGAGAAGGAAATGGCAACCCACTCCAGTGTTCTTGCCTGGAGAATCCCAGGGACGGAGGAGCCTGGTGGGCTGACGTCTATGGGGTCGCACAGAGTCGGACACGACTGAAGTGACTTAGCAGTAGCAGCAGCAAACTTATAAAAAATATATTTGTTTATTTATTTTTGGTTGCACAGGGTCTTCCTTGCTGCATGCAGGCTTTCTCTAGTTGCAGCAAGCGGGAGCTACTCTTTGTTGTGGTGCACGGACTTCTCATTGTGGTGGATCCTCTTGTTGCCGAGCACAGGCTCCAGGTGCACAGGCTCAGTCGTTTTGACTCTCGGGTTTAGTTGCTCCATGGGATGTGGAATCTTCCTGGACCAGAGATCAAACCTGTGTTCCCTGCATTGGCAGGAGGATTCTTAACCACTGTACCACCAACCAGGTCCTCAGGTTAAATGTTTTTTTGGAAGGGATAGTATGTAAGTATTGTGTCCTTCGTGCACATTAGAGGTGTGTGATGTCATACTAGGTGCTGAGGTGTGATTATTCGGTTAAAGTGGTAGTTACCACATGTCTGCAGTGTTACAATTCTATTTCCCCATATAATTAATGAGTGATCTCAGGAATGACAGGCTTCCCAGGTGGTGCTAGTGGTAAAGAACCCACCTGCCAATGCAGGAGACATAGGGGACATGGGTTCGATTCCTGGGTTGGGAAAATCCCCTGGAGGAGGGCATGGCAACCCACTCCAGTATTCTTGCCTGGAGAATCCCATGGACAGAGGAGCCTGGCATGTTGCAGTCCATGGGGTCGCAAACATTCAAACACAACTGAAGCAACTTAGCACACATGCATGCTCAGGAATGACTGAGACTTTTTGGATATCTCATTTCTTGAAGGTTTTGGCATTCATTATTAACAGTGACTGTAAAGTTATCATATTTTGATTGTCCCAGACAAAGGTGACTTGGGATAATCAACAGATCTCTGGCAGAATGGAAGAAAGGGTTGGTCACTGTGAACTAAACTACAAATAAGCCTTGTGTGTGTGTGTGTGTGCATGAACATAGGCATGCGCATGTTTGAAATGAAAGTGTTGAGGTAGAGAAACTCTGACACACTGTTAGATAAGGTTGGGATGCCTAATGTGGGGAATCCAAGAAAAGTTAACTTTTGTTGAATGTTGAACAGAACATACTCTGCTGTTACTCTTTCTTTGCAATTTCTCTACAGTATGAGACCTAAAGCTTGACAATAACGGGTACATATAATACCCATATATAATCTTTGTGGGTTTTTTTATGGTGAGTTACAGCTTCCTTTCTTTTTTCTTTTTCATTTTTTCCCTGTTATAGTTTTGGTTACAATATCACTATATTTTGTTAGATAAGATTAGGGTATTATTAATAGGAAATACAATTCTAAATTAATAATGTAAGAGAAGGAGAAGTTTGCAAGAGATTTTGCAGGGGGTGAAGTGCTTGATCCCATGTGATCAAGTGAGAGTGAAAAACAATCTGAGCATACCTGTTTTTATCTTGAAGAATTATGCCACAATGTGTCCATATATGTTTTTCTAATATTTCTTTGAATTATTGGAGTTAATTTTCAACAAAGGCAGAATTCTATATTAATTGTGGGACTAGTTATTAATGATATGGAGAACAACCAAATTTGCAATAAAGAGCACATTGTATAGAAGAGCAAAAATTAATAATAACTATAGTCACTTGTTAGTCGCTAAGTCATGTCTGACTCTCCTGCATTGGCAGGTGGATTCTTTACCACCAAGCCAGCAGGGAAGCCCAGCAATAGTCATGGTGATGATCAAAGATGTTGATGAGCTTTAATGAAAGATCCCAGAAAACAAAGGTATTCTAATGATAAAACAGTAACTGGAACAGAGAGCATGGAAAGTGAATTGTGCCAGGGATTACATTTTAAATGGCAAGGATAATCTGGCATAGGAAATAAAACCACAAAACAATTGATTCCATGTATTTAAGCAAGAGAAATGTAGAAGTCCAATAAGAGCCCTTTTTTGCCTCACAAAATTATACTAGCATATGTCTTCTTTCGTTATCTTCAGATTTCTCTAATTTATCAGATGATTCGAACCCAAAGCAGGGAGAACAATGCTCTACTATGATGTCAGTGCTTTAGGAAAACAGAGCCAGGAATTTGAAAAGTAAGCTTTTTGCAAGTACAAAGATATCATTGTTGCTGCTGCTGGGCTTCTAGAATAACTGTGCGATTGTTAATTATGAAAATAGATAATAGTCGTGAATACAATTTTTCTTCTAATAGGAGTGCTATGCCACTAAAGCACACACAATGGAGATTACCAGAACAATCAACAAAGTGCAGGATATTGGGACTTTCGTGTGTGTCTGCTCAGTCGTTCAGTCGTGTCCAACTATTTGCGACCCCATGGACTGTAGCCTACCAATCTCCTCTGTCCATGGGATTTCCCAGGCAAGAGTACTGGAGTGGGTTGCCATTTCCTTCTCCAAGTATATTAGGACAACTTACTTTAAAACCGCAATACAGTTGAAATATACTGTTCAGAACACAGAATTGTCTCATGAGTGAATAATGAAGTAGCCATGATTTATTAGCTTTATTTAAAGCTGTCTACAAGTTGAACAACATTTTAAAGCACTTTTTTTTTTAAACACCTCTGCAATTTCCTGGAGCCATGATTTCTTTTTTTTTTCTTTGAGCCACAGTGGTTAATCAGATTTTGGTGTTTCAGTAATTATGTCAATTAATGTATGCTGAGAGTAATTTCATTTGTTGAAACGGATACCAGGTGAATATGTAATTAGTGGAAGGTTGTCTCTTTAAGATTTGGTGTGCAATTTTCCAAGATTAGCCACAGTATGGAGAGTAGAGTTTTAAATTGTAATAATTTCTGGTTAGGGACCAAACTAGTATCTACTTGATTTCCTGACAACTGAAGTAAAATAACAGTTTCTTCCCACCTTCTCCTACCAATCAAAGACACATTATAGGGTGAACAATCATCCCAGTTTGCCTAGGATAGTCCCACTTTTAGCACTAAATGTCCTCTACCTAGAGAAATCCTTTGGTTCAAAGCAAAAAAAGGATAGTCAGTCACCTTAATACATACATCTCACTTGAAAATAAATACAGTTTTTAGAAATCATGGGTTTCCCTGATGGTTCAGCAAGTAAAGAACCCACCTGCAGTGCATGAGGCACAGGATGTGCTAGTTTGATCCCTGGGTGGGGAAGATTCCCCGAGGAGAAATGGGAACCCACTCCAGTATTCTTGCTGAAAAATCCCATGGATAGTCGGGGCTTGGGGGCTACAGTCCATGGGGTCGCAAAGAGCTGGACACAACTGAGCGACTAAGCATGCACACAACATATAGAAAAGCAATTTAAAAATAAATTTCCATCCGTATTGTCACTAAACTTTATGTAGACCACATATAATTTAACAATTAAAAAAGGCAATTTTAGTCACATGTATGCACAAGTCTATGTCATTGATTAACAAATACACATCCTCACAAAATTGTATGTATAATTTTAATGAATCCATAAAGTTGTAACATATTTCCATGTTATATTACTTAATTACCTTTTATTGTAGGACATTTATGTTGTTTTTCTGTTTTTTCCTCATTACAAATGATAATGTTATAAATAGCTTTGTATATATAATATTCCTCTTTTAAATTTAAGAAATATAACTTTGGGGGAAAACATACATATGGTAGAATTGTATTGACGACATATAAACAGTTAAAATTATAAATATTTTCTTCTGCTAGTTTCTTATCAGCTACCCTGCTATTTAAATAACTGTGACATGAAAATTCCTGGTCATATGAGCCCATTCTAGAAATTAGATAATAGTCTTATTTGGCTAGTTGAAACAATGTGTTTATTTGTTTGTTCTGAATGTCACTAAATTTTCATCACAAATGAAAATGTTGTTTCCTCTTTTTAGGATTTTTCAATAGAATAATTGCACTTGAAGGAAAATGAGGTCACTGGGTAATCACAATTTCATGGAGAAACATCTACTGTGTTCCAAAATTGACAGAGGCATGGAGGACACAGAAATATTACCAAGTCACTTTTGAAAGCAGATGTTTGGTAGGAGCCAATTTTTATACTAAGCCTGGCCAATGAACTCTCTCTTGATGCTTCCCTTTAGGATTTCTGAAGTAGAAGTATGAAAACCTAAAAACTCAAGTCCTCTTCTGTACTGTAATTAAAAAAGAACAGCCTGAGCCTACAAAATCTAAACTTAAATACAGAATGGATAAGTCATCAAATCAGTTAACATTTATTGGGTAACTGCCATTGCCTGCCCAGTCCCTATCTGGTAGAGTTTATCAAGTGATAGAAAAAAGTCACGAGATGTGTGAATTAGAAAATTATAGAATAATTTTAATTAGAAAATAATAGAATAGTGTGGTAAGTTTCATAACAGTAGTGTGGCAAAAAAGGGTCATGTCTCCTTGTGCACCTGCTTATTTATTTATTTTTTAGTATGTATTTGGCTGCACGGTCTCAGTTGTGGCAGGCCAGATCCTCGGTCTTCATTGGGAGTTCCCTGATCCGGGATCAAACCCGGGCCCCCTGCACTGGGAGTGAGGAGTCTTAACCACTGGACTATAAGAGAAGTCCCTACCTGTGTATTTATAATGACAAAAACTGTAAACAACCTAAATGTCTGTAGACAAGATATAAATAAACACATTATGAAATAATCATACACTGGGATACTGGGCAACAGTGAAATGAATGTGTAGGAACTATATGTATCAATGCCAATAACTCTTACAAATAAAACATTGAATACAAAAAGCAAGTTTTAGAAGAATAGATTTAGGTTGATATCATTTATGTAAATTTTGAAACATGCAAAAGAATATGTTGCTTAGTTATGCTTCCAATGAAGCAAAAATATACAGAAATGTATGCAATGATAAGCATGGAATTCAGGATAACGATCCTCTGTTGGGAGGGTGGGGCAGGGGGGAGGCAGGCTAAGGAGTAGAGAGGGAGGAAGACCCAGTACCAAAGGAGATATGTAGGAGGGTTCAAGTATTTTGGAAATGTTTTATTTCTCAAGCTTCTGGGAGAGTACATGATTGTTGATTATATTATTTTGAAAAATATAACAATACATTGAGATATACATAAATCAAAGTGCCACATAAGCAGAGAAGAGGCTGCTGATTCTGAATGGAAGCAGCAATCTGCATAAGCTTTTTGGATGAGTTGGCACTGATGGATAAATTGGTCTTGATGGATGAGCAGACATTCAGTAAGTCCAGATGGCAGGAGAGGAGATTCTGGGGTGATGGACGAGCATGGGCAAAGGCATGGAAATGTTCCATGCAAGAGATGACTTAGGATGTATAGAAATATATATGCTGGAATAAAGGAAGTTAATAAAGGAGGTCAATACTGTAACTGGGACCAGACCGTCAAAGACCTTGAACTGAAATGTAAATAATTTACTAGGCTGAAATGTAAAATAACGTAAAATAATTTACTAGGCTTTGTAAATGTGTGTGTGTGTGTGTGTGTGTGTGTGTGTGTGAGCGTGCGCGTTCAATCGCTCAGTTGTGTCCGACCCTTTGAGACCTCATGGACTGTAGCTCATCAGTCCATGGGATTTCCCAGACAAGAATACTGGAGTGAGTTGCTATTTCTTTCTCCAGGGGATCTTCCTGACCTGGGGATGGAACCTCAAATTCTTTACCACTGAGCAGGCTTTGTAAACAGGTGCTTGTAAATGGGTCTGGACTATAATTTGTTATATTCTTCATGTAATTCCAAAGGATTGATAATTTCTTCAATCAAGATGTTATCTGAATCTGATCCTTTTAGATCTATACTGCTCTTCAAATAAAAATAAAATCATGAACCATCACAAGTCATCTACCAAATCCAATTGAGAAACTCATCTGAAAGGTCATTATAATCAGTAGTAAATACAGAGATCTCCCATTGGTAGCATTAAGGAATCATTTAATTTTTTTCTTATGATTATCCATCAATTTCCCCACCTGACCATGTCAATGACTCTTCAAGTAGAAAGGATTGCCCTGAGAAGGGATGGGAAGATTAATTGGTTTTGTGAAAATCTAAAGGTTGTTATATTTGCCAGAACTACCTTTCATGTGACCATCATTTGGTCACCAGCAGGTATCTTTCATTGGCTTCATGTGGCAGAGTCTGAAGATTATGGGTTGATCAACGTGTTAGTCATCAGGGGGCACCTGCAGAGATGATGAAAGTTTATTATATAATATTATGAAAGCAGCACAACATACAGCAAATTGAACTACATGTTTTCTCCCCCCACTTTTTTTGTACATTAAAACTGAGGTTTGAAAAACAACTTCCAGCACAGAAAAGAATTAAAACAGCAGGTGATAATTAGGGCAAAGTTACAACAATGTTACTGCTGATGGGCTATCTGTCAGTTAATGCAAGCTATCACTTCTCCCTAGGAATAGTTATTATTAAAAACGACTTCTGAGTGTTAAAGAGAGACATTAAATGTGTTAGTCTCCTTATTTGCTCATTTGGAAACGGTGTAAAGTTAGGTCCATTAACCAGCCTAATTCTACCTTGGTCTCGGGGCAGACACACACACAAAGTATGCAACTGAAAGTTATTAAGGACCAAAACATAAACCTTAGTTCCTTGAGTTAAAAATCAATTTTCCTAATAAATTAAACTCAAACATTATATACCAGTATGTAATATCAAGATGAATGTATTAATAATTGCCATGTTGGCAGAGTGCAAAGTACAAGACTTAGAAGGATATAAAAATTTAGTAATTTAGAAAATCTGATACCAAAAAATAGCTATTGCTGCGTTGGGAGGCTCAGAGTATAGTTCAGTTGTTGAGCTATAATAGTATTCTCTAACTAGTCAAGGTTGAATGTTCAAGATGTAGTTTGAGTATTAATCATTGATTCAAATAGAAGATTGCACAACTGGAGAGGCTCTCCTGGGTTAAATTGTTTATTCCTGAACTCAGATGTAAGTTTTTTCCTTTGTGTATTCCAGAAGTACTTGAGTGTCTTCCCTGCTAAACAAGCAACCTCTTTTGGAATTATTTTTTTTAGCTTTACTCTTTATAAACTACAATCTTTTAGCTAAGAATTCACCTAAGCTTTTGCTGATATGACTTACCAGCTAATTCAAGCTGCCCATTTCAAGTTTAAGCTTTATTGTTTGTTCTGCCTAATAAGAAATCTGATAATATGCTATGCTTTATTTTGGTTCACTTGCAGTATGCTATCATATAGTCACATTGAATGGCATTGTGTGAATAAACCATAGCTTATTTATCCATTTTACTGTTGATGAGCATTTGAGTAGTGACATGAAAAAGATGAAGTATTATATAAGTACTCATATGTACACAAACAATATCCCCACATAGCATTTTTATTTTTTATTTTTTGCTGTTGAAGGGTAATATATAGAGAGAGACGTGTAATTTGATGAAGTTTTACACACTGAGCACACATGTGCAACCAGTACCAAGCCCAGGAAACAGAACATGACCAACTCCCAGGAGCCCTATTTATGGCCCCTCTCAGTCATTAGCTCTCTTCAAGGGTAACCACTAGCTTAACTTCCAATAGCACAGATGAGTTTTGCTTGTTTTTGTACGAAACAAACTCTTGTATGTCTCACTTTTTTACTTAGCATCATAGAGATTCCTATATATTACTGTATTTAGAAGCAAATTGTTCATTCTTAGTGATCTATAGTGTTCCGTTATATGTCACTAATTATCTACTTTACTGTCAATGGACATCCTGGTTGTTTTCCACTTTGAGGGTTATGATAAATAATGTTGCTCTGAGTTGTTTAATAGATAACTTTTGGTATATATTTGATATTGGTATATGCCCAGGAAATGAATTTCTGGGCCAAAGCATTTTCATGTATTTAACTTTAGTAGACACAGTCTTTGATCTCTTGAAGAATCATTCTGAGGAAGGCATTTCAGTATAACCATTATGAGAATAACTTTTGGAGTCACTCAGATCAAATTTAGCTTATCATGAAAGAGTCATACCACTTTGTGCCTAAACTTCTTAAGCTTCAGTTTACTTACCTGTGTAATAGGTATAATAAAATCTTTCTCAAAATACGAGAATTAAATGAGATATTTATTTTAATGTAAGTTAGAACAATGCCTGGCCATAGTAAGTGCTTAGGTTATTATATGGTGGTTATTAATCATTAGCTTTTACAACATAGACAATATGGAGAATCTGAAACACATATGGGCAATATAATCCACAGTTTTAATTCTCTGATGGAAGAAAATTGAGACTCTGACCCAAAAGGCATTACCAATTCCAGGGAGCATTACACTTGGACCCTGAAAAAAAATCATTTAAACATTATCCCAAAATGCATTTGCAAATTACTCTTGCCAGAGGCAAGGTTCTTGGATGCAGTGCATTAACATCCATTTTTCCCCCTACCAGACTTTACTCTTTAAAGATAAGACTGCCAAGGGCTACTCTGGAAAGTCACTAGTATTATACTTTTTATTATATTTGCCAATTTCACACTTTCCTCAACCCAACCCCCAAAGTTGTTGAAAAGTGACTGTAAGGACATTAGCTCCTAGTTTTCTTTGAAACTTACCAGTACTTATGTTCCACATTCTTAAAAATACTAAAAATAAGCCCAGCTCCTTGCTTTAAATGACAGAGACCTTGCCCCCCCCCCCTTTTTTTTTTCTTTTCTAGGAATGTGCTTGATAACATCAGGGTGGATTTCAGCACCTGCTGTGACAATGCCTGAGAGTTACCACAGAAGTTTCACTTCTGTACCGAGGTACTGTTTTAGTGAATGGCTTTAGGGGCAGCAGATTCAGTTATCTTAGGTAATTTTGGAAGGTGGCACCCTGTTCTTGATAAATTGCATCAGATCCCATTTATCACTTACTAGTTTCAAGAAATTAAGCAGTCAGTCTACTTTTGATAAGGCCAGAGGTAGACCTGAAAAGGGGACTTTCTGAACATTTAATTGAACCTCTTTTGACTTACAAAACTAGTCATTCAACAGTCTTGCCTAAAGTAAAATGATTTGTTTCCAGCACAGACCTCAAGCTAGAGTCTTATTCCCGGTTTAGTGTGTGCTCCCCTTTGCTCTTGCTTCTTGGTAGCCACCATCCCCTTATCCTGTCCTGTCCTACCCTCTACCTCAATTTCATAAAAGTTTGTACCTGGGTACTTTTGAACAAGTTGTGGGGACTGAACAAGTTGTGCCTTAAGGTAATGACCATTGTCATTTGAATTAAATTGTTTTAAGAGCAAGGTGAGTGAGGTTTTTCTGCTAGAACATTAAGATCCAAGAAGGAAGACCTTGTCTATTTTTTGGACCTTTGTATTCTCAGCACCTGTGCCTGGTACATAACAGACCCTGATCAGTGTTAAATGAAGAAATGAATGAATAAATCTTGGGTACGTCAGGTGGCCATGTCCTTTGTCTTTTCCACCTCTTTCCAGTTTTACTAATAAAAAGGTGCATATTTAGAGTTTAAAGAGGAGAAATCATGAACAAAGCGTCCGGTACGGTGCCTGATTCATTGAGCGCAATTAAAAAACGTCGGGTCATTTTCCTTTTCTTCAAGTACTGCTGGTATGGGGTGACATGCCATGGTGTTTATGTGCCTGGACATAAAGTGACGTGGGTAACTAACAGGCTGGGGAGAAAGGACCGTCGACGTCTTTCTGATCCGTATCAGAAATTCCAGTGCCCCGAAAAATGTACAGCTATTTTACCTAGAGAGGCAAGTCGCATTTGTTGATTGATTCTGGGCTGCAGTCAACTCTTAGTACAAGTTTTTATAACCATCAGCTACTTTGCGGCAGGATGAAGCGCAGTGACAGGAAAAGCAGGGAACCCTCTCCCTCCTCTCTGTGGCAGGAGCTGCGTTTTGCGTGTCTAACGGGTCCTCGGTCAGGGGCGGTCCCCACCCCTCCAGCCCCGCCTCCCCGCCCTCGGAGGCGTCAGTCGAGGTTCAAGTTCGGTCCCTGGACTCTCGCTCCCCGCTCCGAAGCAGCTCGCGCGTCTCTAGGCTCCCCCCGCCTCCCAACCCCGCAGGCTAGGAGGGCTGAGGTCATTCGGGTGCTGGGTCACTCGGCCACTCGCTGTGCTACCACGTGGGAACAAAGTTTCCAACTCTGCGGTGGGGCCTCCCACCCAGTGCCCCCAACAGAGCAGAGGTCCGCACTTCGGCACCCGCTCGCTTTTTTATCGCTTGCAGTCGCAACCCCCCATCTGGGGGACTCCTTCCGCTCCACCCTCCCCGTAACCCTTCTCTGAAATCCCTCCTTCCCTCGCTGCTCAAGTCGCCCTAGGAAAACACCCTGGGGGCCTCTGGAGAAGGCCGCCTGAGCGCCTCCCCGCGGGCCTGGGGTAGGGGGTCCAAGGACAAGTGTCCCGAGGAGCGCGCGGGGTAGACTGGTGACAGCGGCCCGCACGGCGTCCCCAGCGAGACTGGCGGGAACATTCCGCGGCTCCCACACCCTCGCGCGCCAACTCTGGCGGGTCCCAGTAAACCCCAAGCTAACTGACCCCTCCACACCCCCAAGCCGCCCTCACGCCCCGCTCCCGGCTCGCCTCCGCCCCCAGTGCGCAGGCCCGGCCGCCCCAGCGCGCATGCCCTGGGCTCGCGAGCGCGGCCAGCCCCCAGCCTTGTGCTTTCTACACACTCTACAACTGGGGAGGGGGCGGGGGCGGAGGGAGCCCGGCCGGCCACGTGATCCAGCCGGCCGGGGCCGCGGGGGCGGGAGCGCGCGCCGAGCGAGGCGCGGGGAGGGCGGTGCGCGTGCGCGCGGCGCGCGCGGGCGGGCGCCGGGCCGGGCTGAGGCGGGCGGCGGCGGCGGCGCGGCAGTGGGCCGGCCGCGGAGGGGGAGGAGCGGGAGCTGAGCGAGGCGGGCGGGCGGAGGATGGGGCCGTGCCCGGGCTCCCGCTGCAGCCGCCCGGGGACACGCCGTGCACCCTCCGGCTCGGGGCTCTCGCGGCGGCATCTGTGGCAGCGTTAGCGGTGGCGGCGAGAGCGGCGTTCCCGGCGCTTCCTGGCCGCGCTTCTCCCTTCAGGCTGGTCGAAGAGAAGAGGCAGCGGCGGCGGCGGCGGCGGCACACCGGCGTCTCTCCCGCTGGAGATTTCTTTCTGCTTTCCTCGTCGACTGACTGACTGGCCCCCTCCCTTTTTTTGAGGAAGGGTGACCTCTTCTTTGGGACTGGAAAAAATATTTTTTTGAGGTGGGGGAAGGTGGGTGGCAGCGTCAGGGGCTGCTGCTTCTCTTCTTTCATCTCCCTTTCCTTCCCCCTCCGAGCCCGAAAAGCAAACCCCACAACTGCTCCAGCATCTTCCTTCCCTTCCTCCACCGCTTCCAGTTTCGCCCTCTCCCCTCCTAATTATTTCATTATTATGCTCCCCTGTCTGGGGGGGTCTCGTCCCTCTCAGGTCGCTCGGAAGCCTTGGCCTCCCCTGGATGCATTTCTTAAAAATTTTGGAGCCAGGGAGTGAGTTTTCTCTGAGGCGTGTGTGAGAGGCGGCGGGGGTGTTTTCCTGTGCGAGGGGCGGGTGAAGTTCATTGCCCCCACTTTTCCCGCGACCTTTTTCGGGCCGGATTTGGAGTCGCGGGGGGCGGGCAGGCGTTTTCGGGGGGCGGGGGGCGCGGCGGAGAATGGCTGCGGGGAGGGCTCCCCGGAGCCTCCCAGTCTCTTGATCAAAGCATTCCGCTATTCTGATTTATTGCCTGCTTGGTGAGTTATTTTTTTTTTCCCCCTCTAAAGGAGACCTGTGTGTTCAGCCATTACTTTGCTCGGCGCTGCTCACAGGAATCTCCGACCCTCGGTGCTGTGGGCAGCCCCGCACTTGGGCTCCTCGCCTCTCGCCCTCGCTCCCGTCCCTCCTCCCTCTCTCCGCCCCTTCCCCCTTTTCTTTCTCCTCTCTTTCTTCCCCACTCTCCCTTCTTTCGGCCGCCGTCTCCCCCGCGCCCTCCTCGGGGCGGAGGGAAGCCGAGAAGGGGGAGGGAGGGGTTGGTGTCAATTTTTTTGTGCGGCCGCGGCCGGAGCCTGTGGCGGGCAGGCGGCGAGCGGGGAGACCCCGGCGCGGCAGAGCCATGGATGGCCCGACGCGGGGCCATGGACTCCGCAAAAAGCGGCGGTCGCGGTCACAGCGAGACCGGGAGAGGCGCTCCCGGGGCGGGCTGGGGGCCGGCGCGGCCGGCGGCGGCGGGGCCGGCCGGACCCGGGCGCCCTCGCTCGCCTCGTCGTCGGGCTCCGACAAGGAAGACAATGGGAAGCCCCCGTCCTCCGCCCCGTCCCGGCCCAGACCCCCGCGGAGGAAGCGGCGAGAGTCCACCTCGGCCGAAGAGGACATCATTGATGGATTTGCCATGACCAGCTTTGTCACTTTTGAAGCGCTGGAGGTAAGGGGGACCCCCCTCCCCCCGGTTTCCCTTTATAGGCACGACCCCCTCCCTCCTCGGCTGTGCTCGGCTCTGCTGCCTCCCCCCGCCGCGCTCCGGTCGGTCTGGCTGGCTGTCTAGGTTGAGGTCTTATTGTTGGGGGGGTGGGGGGGAGAGCTGGGGGCGCGGGTAGACAGGCAGCAGGAGGGAATCGCCAAGCCTTGCCTGGTCTCCTGGTCTCCTCGTTCTCGCTCGCCTTCCCCCTGCGCCCCCTCCCCGCACCCCCTCCACAGCAGATGGGCAGAAAGAAAGGGGTTCAGGCATCACAACAATGCGCCCCCCTCCACGGAGAGCTCTGCCCCTACTGCTTCCTCCTCTCCCTCCCCAATCATGGCTTCTTGGCTGGTGGAAGTCTCTTTGCTGGGTTTGGGGCGCCTGTGGACGGTTCTCTGTGTGCTTTCTACAGAGCCATATGTCCCTGTGTGTGTGTCTGTGTAGTGTGGACCTTTCCTGGGTGTCCTCGGGACCGGAGACTGACGGGGTATTGTGGTTCTTTGCCCCCTTCCTCTCTTCCTGTTCTTTTCTTTTCTTTTTTCTTTCTTTCCTTTTTTCTTTTCTTTTTTTGGTGAAGCTGGGGAAGGGGGCGTTTTCTCCTGGTTGGGAGAAAGAAGGGAGGAGGGGAGAGAGGAGAGGAAAGGATGGAATATCTTTCAGTATTCCGTTCGGGGCTCTATTACGGAAAGGGTTAATTGTAATATTATCTATACACACAACATGCACATGTGTGTGTATATGAACAATTCGGGTGAAAGACAGAAAAAGGTACACCAGGGAGGACGGATGGGAGGAAAGAATAAAATCCTAGCTGGTATCTGAAGGGCTTGTCACCCAATTGTCCCTCTCCTTTTCCTTTTTTTGTGTTTTCTTTTCTTTTTCTTTCTGATTGGCTTTGTGTGTGTGTATAGAACTATATGTGTCTTCCTTTATTCCTTGGGCACCTGCAGCGTTGATTTACAAATGCACATTTTCCTGCCAGCTAAAGGGCTCCTTGGGGGTGTTGGTGGGGGAGGCAAGTAGAGGGAGATTGTCCGGGGGTCAGAGGAAAACTCTCTTCACCTGGACGGATCTGGTTTGGTGCTGGCATGGGTCACTGGCCTGTATAAATGTAACTCCCTTTTCTCCTCCCCCACCTTCCTCTCCCCACCCCCAACACACCACACACACACACACACAGGCGGTTGGAGATTCTGCAGAGTTGGTCCAGCTTTCTTAAGCACAAAACCAAGATAGGAGTTGGTTTCTAGGCTTTCCTGCACCTGATGTGATGGTGTGAGGTTCCTGAAAGAAACTTTTCCCTTTCCCTTTGGTTTTTGCTGTTATTATGGTATTGTTTGCAGTGCTCAAATGCAAGCTTTGTTGATGACAGCTTAAATCTCACATGCAGTAACTGTGCAGGTTTAGATTGCTGTGTGTGTGTTTGGGTGTCAGGTTTAAATATTTTTTAAAAGGAAGCCTTCCTGTTAGGGTTATTCTTTTCTGTTTGAACTGCTTTTTGGTTGGGCTCCTGGTCGTTATGGTGGTGGATGGTGGCCAGTGGTTGGGGAGGAATGGAGAGTGGTGGTGTTGGTGGCCATAGATTTTGATGTTAGTGATTGAATCAGTTATCCTCTGGTTCTAGAACTGGTACTTTATTGACTAAAATGGATCTTACATAGTTCTTTTGAGTGTTGAGGCTCACCACTTATTAGGATAATTCTAAGTGTGGCTTCAACTTTGCCAGTGTGGGGAGGGTACTGTACAGTGTGACCTCTTTCTCTCTGTCTCTCTCTTGCTTTAAAAGCGGAATTGAAATGGTAGTATGTGTTCTAGTATGTGAATTAGAAAATGCTGCCTAAAATTTGATTGTTACCAGTGGTTGGTTTAGGACAGTGTTTGTAAGAGCTGCTTACAAGTGGTTTTGCTTCCAGTGTGGTTATCCTGGGCTCTATGTGGCCCCTCGCAATAAGTAAGCAAGAGGGGTCTGCAGATTTCCACAAACCTTTTTGAAGGTCAAGTAAAGATAAATATAACACATGCAGTTCTTTTTGGTGATTTTACTTTTAATAAATACTTGATGGGCTTGTGTATCTATCCATTTGGCTTTTGAGAGAAAATGTGCCCATTCCAGTTTCTTTTGGGTGTAAAAAACTTCTAATTTTTAAAGAAGACCAAGTTTGAAGTGTACCATAATTACTGTTCCTTTTCTTGCTGTGATTATTTTTCTGCTATTTTTCTAGATTCAAAACCCAGGTTACTTTGGTTAGCTGAATATTATAATACCTTCATATCTGAATATCATTTACATATCTGGTTATACAGGTCTAACTTTTTAAAAAGTTTCTTTAAACTTTATAGAAAAATGTAAACATATCCAAAAATACAGTATAACAAACTCCAAGGTGCACAACCACCTAGGTTCAACAGTTGTCTTTCTAAGTGGTAATGATTCAGGGTGGTGGCGGGGAGCCCACCCGAACCAATAGTATTATCACACCTAGGTGAATTAACAACAGTTCCCTAATATCAAATATCTTCACATGCATTTACGTTTAGGAGTCCCAATTTTTGTAGGAAAGCTGTGAATACACTTTTCAGGTTAAAAAAATATATAGTGGGGAATAAAAATCATCATGTATGTCTGGTTCTGTGCGACAGCATGGATCTCTTTGTGGCTTACCACATCTGTGTCCATGCTTCATAGCGAGGCATATGTGTGTGGTGATTAAAATCTCTGGTGTCCTGTTGTCCTCAGTTTGGAAGATTTACTGAATCATCACTAAGAAATTTGAGGGTTTGTTAGGAAACAGGCAACTGAACTATGAACTTGGACAGGAATGTATAATACAAGAGCGCTTGTAAATGTTAAGAATCATCATGTATGATGAGAATTATCCTAAACACATACTATGTTTTTGTGTCTGGAAATGAAATCAGTTGTCACCACGGATCATTAGAGTTGCTGCTGGTATGATGTTGTGATAAAAAACCAGAAATATTGGCTTGCACAAGCTAGGCTTTTAAATTTAGGCTTGAATCAGAGCAGTAGCTAGCAAACTGTGGAGTGTATACTTTTGGTGTTAATGGACACACCATTTGACTCCATGGTTTGGTTTTTGTCTTGAGTGGCTGATTTTGACTTCCCTTTAAAAAAAAGAGGCTCCTAACTCATAGTGAAATGTCATAATAAAATTGTTCCAGACTAATGGTTTTACTCATAATACTGGAGGAAAAATAAGAAACTTGTCTAATGAGAACCATAATTTTTATTGGATTTATTTTTCACTCTTGTTGGATTCTTATTTAAAATGATGAAAGCTTTGGACAGAGTTTGAGAAGTCCTACACTTTATACAGTGAAACTGGCAGAGGTAGTTTCGTATTCTGCAGGGACACTTGTCTTGAGTAATTGTGCCCTGAAGTTCAAGTATGTGATTGTGAAGAGTCTTGTGATAGAAGATAAGAGGGTAAGTGAGGAGGCTAAAGTTGAACATGGTGTTCTTTTCATTATGCGTTTGAGCAGCAGTATTATTTACTTGAATATTCTTTGAATGAGACTGAGTATCCCCAGATATCAAGCCTCATTAAAAAGTGGTTTTCAGCAAACAAAGTATAAATGGGAATGTTGGGATCTAGTACTGCCAGTGTACCCTGATGTGCCAGATGATATTGCCTTTTTGTTATTTGCATTTTTTTTTTTTCTGTGTAATCTTGATTAGGAAGCCATGTGAGCACTATGGCTGAAAACCTGCAAATTCATTTTTTTTCCCCTTCACTTGGCTGTTGTGCCCTGGTTTCTTAGGGGAGCCTTCTTATATACAACTGACCAAGGGAAGCAGAGATGAAACGGGAGGGATTAGCAGACAGGAGGCCAGTTGGAGCTTTGCAGGCTTGTGAAAACGAAGGAAGACTCATTTCTGGTGGATGGAGGATCAAACCAAGACTTTCATGGGGTCTTCATTTCCTTCGTGTTTCAGGGCTTACCCACACATTGGTAGTGTAAGTAGGCTGTACAGAATTTGGTGTACTTATAGCATATCAGGCTCTGATAACTTACTGTGGTCAAATCTCACTTATTCAGTTAAAAAATTTTTAATCATGTTTCTTGTATCAGTCAGCAAATATTTATGGAGTGTGTGATATGTGCAAGGTACTAGAAGGAGGAAAGTCTATATATTTTATATATATATATATATATATATAGTATCTTTGAAGGAGTGTGCAGTTCAGTTGGTAAATTAATTAAGTGTTGCACTTACAGTTTTGAAACAGGCACTCAAATGCCTCATTCCAACTAAGTGCAGTAAGCTTTCAGAGAAGGAATAGTGAGATAGGCTGAAGTATTTGAGAAGCCTTCCTGAAGAATATACATAGGTTGAAGTGATTTGGATAGACAGAGAGTGGGGATTGGGGAGGGGATTCTGAGAAGAGGGGATGGTGAACAAGACATAGAAACAAGATGAGTGACTAGGGTTTAAGGGGCAAGAAGGGGCTGTAGAAATGAGAACAAAATGGTGTAAGTAAAGAGTGCTTGTGTAGAGGCCCACCTTCCAGGCTGTCCTAACTAGTTGAGTGACATTGGGAAGCTACTCTCTAAAGGAATCCTTTTCTTTTTGCACAAGTTGAGAGGTTTAGAGTAGTTTTAAAGCAAAGATACCCAAGCTAGAGGGAAACATAGTTCTCCAGGTGTTCACAGGTTGTGGTCCAGACGAAGAAATGCAACTCTTCGCTCAGTTAATTTTGGAACTTGATGGGCCAGACAGAATTAAATGGGTAGCTTGTTCTACAAGGATTAGAAATATTTTGTTATGTGTATGCAAGTTTTGAATGTTAGAGAAAGATATGTGATGTGCCTTATTTCCTAATATTTGACCACAGGAAACTTTCATTCTTGTCATTGTAGTTCCTAATCCATAATCCAGTATGAGAATTCCTGGAAAAGAACTCAAAGGTCCCTTTCAGATCTTGCAACTTGATAATCTCTGAGTATGTTGACTGATGATAGATAACCAGGCACAAAAGTTTGAAATCAGGGTGGAAGCTGCTGCTTGAGTGGGAGTGGCAAGGGGAGTGTGAGATGTAAATAATGAGAGATGTAAATAATGATGATTAGTCCATTTCTCCTTCTTCCTTTTCCTGCCCCCTGTCAGCCCTTTCATTGATTGTTAGCAACCCCACCATGAGGTGAATATTGGTGAGTGGTTTTCATTAATGGTTCTTTCAGTGTGATAGTAAGCAAGTGAAGTCGTTCAGTCGTGTCCAACTCTTTGCGACCCCATGGACTGTAGCCTACCAGGCTCTTCTGTTCATGGGATTTTCCAGGCAATAGTACTGGAGTGGATTGCCATTTCCTTCTCCAGCGGATCTTCCCAACCCAGGGATCAAACCCGGGTCTCCCGCATTGTAGACAGCCGCTTTTACTGTCTGAGCCACCAGGGAAGTGTGATAGTGTGATAGTAGCCCAATTCTAATGCTACCAAGCTACCTTCCAGCCAGAGGGAGTTTTTATCCTGTCTTGGTGCCTTCTGGTTTCTTCTGTTGCTGCTTTTTAGCAAGCTGGGAAAAAAGGCTGGATGAGAAAGGAGGTTGACACTGATGTTAAAATAAAGGTTTTAAATTATCTGCCTTTTACTTGCTTATGTATGAAGTGTTCGTTCAAGAAAGGTCAGAACCCTTCCTGTGCTGTGGAACTGTTTTTGTTACGTTTTTCGCTTTATATCTTGGAAAGTTTGGGATGGTACTATGGAGTAAATGGGTCAGTTCCAGCATTTCACTTTGGGCAGTTTGCATAGCTTTAGGATCTAAGGTGTTCCTAAGTGGTAAGAAAGTTTATAGAAGGAAAAAGGACTGTGAATAACATGGTTGGTTATGAAGTCAAGTATTTTACTATACTTAACTGAATTTCAGTATTTCACTGTACAAGGCAGAGGATCACATCAGGAGAATTTATGTGAGATGAGGTAGACTATTGTGATATGGTGATTCCATGCACCTTGTGTTAGCTGTAGAGATGAATTGCTTTATATCTTTTTTGGAAGTAGACAGGGTATAAATGAATTGGTAAATTTAAAAACTGAATAACAGAGTTAGTGATTAGCCTTTGATCCTTTCTGAGAGTGTTTTCCTCTAGCTTTCACCATTGAAAAAGGGTTAAAAAAAGAACATTCAGTATGATTCTAGGAGATTGAAGGAGCATTGAGGTGATAAAAAGATTCTAAGACCCTATACAACATTTCTATTTGGTGTCAAAAATAAATGACAATTATGTAGTTTGAGAGAATGTTAGGATTAGAAATAAAGTCCCCAAGCTTAAAAAAATATATGTAGTTGAGAGCAGCTACTAAAGAATAATTGAGGTTCCACTTGCTAAATTTGAAAGCCTTTGGACATAAGGTCTGCTGCACTTTTTGATATGGAATGAGCGAGCGAGTGAGTGAGTGAGAGTGTGTGTGTGTGTGTGTGTGTGTGTATGTAGAGAGTGGATGGTGGGTTAGTGTTTTTACATTTTATTTTACCCCTATGGTGTAATACACTAATATACTAAATGTAGTCTAACTTTCTAAAAGTGCTTCATGCTATTTTTTCCTCTCAAGAAACAACACTTTTTTCAGGGTCAGGATTAAAACCAATATTATGTTGATATAGGGAAAAGGTAATGGGATAGCAACTATTCATTTGAGAAAGTTGTGGGGGAAAAGTCAGATTTAAAAACTCTCAAATAATTGGAGTTTGGAAGAGCAGGATGGCAATTAATCAAAACTAATTTAGGGACATTTAGCTGGGTCAGAACAAGTTTTTCTTACATAATGTGTACCTGTTCCATGAATAGATGAATGCAGATTTTTCTTTCCTAGAAGTGGGACATAGAATTAAAGGCTGTTGAGACCCTTAATTTGTATTCCTTCTTCCAGATTTAAACTGTGTTCTTCCTTAATTTCTTCTAATAAGCCTTTGGGGTAGGAGGTATGCAGTCAGTATCTTTCTTTCTAAGGTCACAGAAAATAGGTTCCTCTTGATGCTGTTAGTAACTGAGGAGGGGA
This sequence comes from Capricornis sumatraensis, assembly GCF_032405125.1. Classification (NCBI taxonomy): domain Eukaryota; kingdom Metazoa; phylum Chordata; class Mammalia; order Artiodactyla; family Bovidae; genus Capricornis; species Capricornis sumatraensis. Next base: position 11,214,371 of record NC_091071.1, read on the forward strand.
GGGGTGGCTTTCACTTCGTCTGGGTTCCTTTGCTTGCTTAGGAAGAGGCTATGATAGCTCAGGGGGTAAAGAATCTGCTTGTAATGTGGAGACACAGGAGACGCAGGTTTGATTCCTGGGTTGGGAAGATCTTCTGGAGGAGGAAAATGGTAACCTACTCCAGTATTCTTGCCTGAAAAATTCCATGGGCAGAGAATAGGTGGGCTACAGTCCATGGGGTTGCGAAGAGTCGGATACGACTGAGCAGCTAAGCACAGGCTTCTGTGTGTCAGTGCTTTTCAGTCTCTGTTCCATATTTTGCAAGAGGAGTTGTCGCCTGAAGCCATCTGTATGGCTGCTGTCTTTACAGGTTTTTATTTCACCTACTAGTGCACGTGTCAGTCTCATCTTAGGGTCCAGTAGGTTCCCCACCACCTACTGCCTGCCTGCCTCCTTCCCACACTCCCTTGCAACTGCCCTCCTTTCTTTCTTCTTCTCTTCCTTTACTGAGGCCGAATCATCAAAATTATGAATGTAAGTTAATAAAAGGCAATGGATTTATGAAGTTCTGAATGAAATGTAGACACTTTAAATTCCAAACCTTCATTATTTGAACATTGACCGTCTGAGGGACTCTGAGGTTAGTACTGTGAGGGTAAATTTCTCAGTTTTCAGTTTTCTGAACTGTTATCAGCTCATCATTCTAATTTCTTGTTCATTTCTGAACTCTGGTTAGAGTGTGCCTGAGTAAATACCACAAATGACCAAGTACATGCAAACGTTTTGTCATTTTAATTTGCCACCATACCTTGTAGTGCCCTATCTCTGGATCCAGGAAAACCCAAGTGCAATAAAATGGAGTCACAAGAGGAGAAGAAAAAAGCCCACAGTTTGTAAGTAAATGAAAAATGGTAATGCAGGTTGGGATTCCCTTTTGGCAGAAAGCCTTCAAATTGCAGACAGATACTGTGTGATTGTTGTTAACTGAAGCATTTTGAAGTGACCTGGATTACATACAGAAACACAGCCTGTGAAAACAGATTATATGGATGAAATCTGATACTTTCACACTGGGTCTGCGACAGGGTTTATGTCAATGCCAGGGTCAAGTGGTGATGGTTCCTGAGGGATGTCAGGGTATTGTTTTCCTTGTCTCCACACCTTCCCTCCTTTGTAGCACAACCCACCAAGTTCATTCTGGATTTATGAAAAGTTTCTCATGGCAGTGATATTTTAGAGCTTGTGAAGAGGATTTAAGAGAGTCTGGTATTGCAGTGATTTCTTGATAGTTATACTGAAATAGACTTGTTGTTTGCTAGGTTCTCTGTTCAGCTATGCTTTCTAGCTAAATGTTACTGGCGATTTAGTGAATAGTTTTCCATAGTTAGAAACTAAGAGAAGGAAAAAAAAAACCCTCAGGAGATAAAGATGTAGATGGAACAATAGTTGAGCATTAGGTTATCACTTATTTTCCAGCCACATACTAGAAATTGCAGTGTTCCACCCACTCTGCCTATACATGTTCAGTGGCAAAAATAACAAAGGTCCTGAATTGTGCTATTCTAAGAAATGATTTTATATAGTTCAAGTGACATTATACTTTCACTGGACAAAAGGGGAAGCAATCTTGCATTGCTGTGTGTTCCAAGTTTGCTCCTGCCACATTTGTTAGGCTGATCAGTTTATTTGGGAAAATTGCAGTTTTGAGACTAATGTCCAGAGCTACAGTCCTCAGGGGGGTGTTGTCCTAAAGTTAGGACCTCAACTTTTTCAGAGCAGCCGTTTGATCCATTTCACTTCAGCTGTTGTTGACTGATGTGCTTTCTAAGCCAGAGCAGCATTCGAGGCACAGATATTGTCTTTAGAAATGCTGTAGTTCTACCTCTCATTTTGCAAATGAAAACACAGCCCAGAGGGGTTAATTGTCCTGCTTAAGATCACACTGGGAGTTACAGGCTCTCACTGGTATCCAGTGAAGCTAGAGGACTGTCTGCTTTTTTTAGTAAATTGGAAGGCTGAAAAAAAAAAATACCACAAATGAGGGTGATCACCCATGGTTGTAAAGATTCCCAATTTTCCTAAGAAATGTTCTGATTATTGCTCAGTATCAGGAAACTTTTAAAAGCATTCTGGTTTTCCCCAGTGCACGGTTGGCCTTTCTCTCAGGTCCATTATTAGTCTTTTTTAACACCCTTCCCTCCCCTCCATAATGAGGATGTAAAAGAAAAAACAAATATTAGGGTGATGGTATGAGGATTTCTCATCCTTGAGTATCCAATGGAAAGATAAAATAATTATTTGGATGTAAGATGATCTTAATGTTGCCCACTTAAAATTTTAATGTAATTTTTTGAGGGTAGAATATTTTCAGCCTGGTGATTCAGAGACTCAAAGCAACTTACCAACGTTGGTAGCAGAACATTTTTGAAACAAGTGAACTTTTGGAGTATGGTTGAATTGAAGACTCAATCAAACTTTTCTTCTGAGGAAGAAAGACTCAAAATATTAAATCCACATGACGTGTTGGGTAAGGCATCTTGCCTGTTTATTGCTGAACCAGAAAATTTATAACAACTGTTTGTCATGTGTATATATTTATAGCCATTCATATAATGAAAAGAAGTTTTCATGAGATTGTAATAACATATCAAGATAGATGTAATTAAAACAGAAGCAGATTGACACCCTGAATTAAATGCAAACCATAAACCAGGATACCTGAGCATTGGTGCCTTAAGTATTTGCTGCAGGGGGCAGTCAGCCAAATATGCAAATAAAAAGACATTGATGAATTTCCCTGGATGTGTGTATTGTGGTTGCACAGAACTCAACTATTTTATTAATCTTTTATCAAGCATTGTTTAGATTGCAGCAGCAATGGAATGTATTAATTTGGCAGACCAAATAGCTTAGGACCAGAAAGTAGGAAATAATAAGGGGAAGACATGATTGATATACTGTCCTATAAATAACACATGCGACTGACAACGGGGCTGAGTAATCTTTAGATCTGTGCTTGATGTCACTAATGGAGTTGTTAAACCAGGATGTTTGAGTTGAGCTTCAATCAGAGAGGCTACCTCCCATTTAAAATGCACGTCTATCTCTAGTTACACCCTGGACGGATGTGTTGACAAAATCGGTGTAGGTTGAATTTTTTTAGGTTGGGTGAATGTGCCGGGGAACCTTACTGTGAAAAATATGATTAAAAAAGAAAATCGAGTATGATTCTCCTCTCTGCAGAGAAGCTTGCATTTTGGTAGAGTGAGTCTCTTTAGATGGGCATTGCTTTTCCTGAGACACTTTTATGCATGTGCTCCGTGTACTCCTAGAAGAAAGTGACTGTGAGATTTGCATTTTCTGTACAGGTTTCATACCTCACTTGGTCAGGGCTTCCAGGAGTAATTGGTGGTGATTTGAATAAGCCCGCATCATTCAGATTTCAGAGGTTGGTTTTCAAGAGCATGCTAAGGAGAGCTTGTGGCTATGAATACGGAGTATGATTTCCATATCTGTTCCATTGGGGAGTCCAGGCATGTCATAACCACTTCAGAGTCATGATTGTATGGAGACACCCTAGCTATAATTTTTCTATATGACAGTTCAGTTTTAAAATTGTAAAGATGCCAAGTGCAGGGCTGTATTGTTATTGGGGAAGTCAGTGACATCTGTTATATCTTGTTAACCAGGGGAGGAAAATGCTTTAATCAAAACATCTAATTATGCCCTCTCAACTGATGAAAGATCTTTTGCTAAATTTTTGGAATTGGCCTTAATGGAAGAAGCCGACCTCTACAGGAGCTGTGAAGTAAACTTACTCTTTTTATTTGAAAAATGCATATCATTAACCATGGTGACATAAGGGTATTTTAATTTTATCAAATTGCTCTTGTGCTGTGTGTTGAAAATAGACATTTTCAGAAGTCATCTAAGCCAGCATGAAGATCTTGCTTTTGTCCTCCTTCTCACCCTCATAGCATATGAGGCCCCAGAAGGAGTTTGTACTTCCAGATAGGAACCTGGGAAGCTAAGAGTTGGTTGAGAGCCACCTGGGGAGGGAGCAAATGATAATTACAGGTGAGAGGCTGGGGGATAATTCAGCCTGTGTGCTGGGAGGTGCGATTTCACACCTGAGTGTTAAAACCTGCCGTGTTAGACAGTGTTTTAAAATTAGTTTTATTAGTCTAATATAGAAATGGCCCAGATTGTTCTAGGTCACCTTCAGTTGAAGGAATATAACTGTTTTAAAATATTGAATATATAATGTGATTCCAAAAGTATTTCCTGTGTTTAGAAGTAGTTTCAAGTCATATCTGAAAGATTCCAAAACTGTGTTTAACTCATCATATCCACAACAGTTTTAGCTCCCTTGATCACTTTATAAAAAATTGTTAAATATTTTGACAATCACTAAGTCTTCCATCCTGTCTAGTAAAGCCAACCTTTAACTGTATTTCAACCCAGAATTAGTTTTATCTGCAACAGTTCTGTTTCCAGAGTCAGAGATAATAACAACATACTATAATAATAGTAGTAGTAATAATAATAATAAATTTATTAAGATTAATGTTGACCTCAGAGCAATGCTTTACTTCTTAGGTTTCAGAGTATTTCATTTTTTGAAATGATTTTCCCATGGCTCGTTGGGGACAGCCTTAGGGTATTTTTGAAGTGTTGAGCTGACAGTGTACTCTGTGTTTTATTTGGGTTCTGATGGGAAGTTCAAGTGCTGTTAATTTTTTCTTGGTCTGTTACATGCTCTGTCATGGCTCTCTGTGTAAAACTTGAGGTATGACTGGCACTTTGGAAAAGAGAGAGCCAGAGATACCTTCCTGTATTTCTAATGCATTATTTTATTTCCCTCTATTTCCTAACTTTAGTTTCTGTATTCCCCCTGCATGTATCCTTCCTGGGGTATTTGATGCTCTTAGAATTGTTGCTTCCTTTACTCAACAATCCTTGCACAGTCGGTAGTTAGTGCTTATTTAGAGTTGACCTAGTTCCACAAAAATTCCATGAAAAGAAATTTTAGAAAAGGGGGCTAGTGTTTTCTTAGTATTTACTCTGTGCCAGACGTTGTGCTTGAAATTTTGCATTCTTTGCCTCATTGGAGCTATGCTGTGGAAAAAATGAATGATATCCCTGTTTTAGAGTGGGAAGACACTGAGGCTCAGAGAGGTTAAGTCAACTTGCTCAAGGTCAGTACAGAAGAGGCAGGAAATGCAGTTGTTTCTGCCTGACCTGAAAGCTCAAGCTGCTCATCCCTTCCATTCTTCCTTTAATACAGGTTCATTTTGTGAGGGAATCCCAAATGGGACTCTGGTAGACCACATGTTCCTTATCGCTGCTGAAAATTGTCTTGGTTACAAAGGATTTTCTAGGTCTAATAATAAGATTTAGGAAGGGGGTAGTACCTCACCATCTTTTTGGAAGTTCTTTATTTTCTTTTTAAAAGCTGGAACTTGCGTAGGAGCCTGCCACTCATATAGTGCATCTGTAGCGTATTTGTTGTTGGCTTGATTCTTTTTCCTTCTTTTTCTTTCCTTCGGTCCGTCTCACTGTTTTTCCCTGTATTAAAATCTGACCTTTTTCCCAGTCACGTAGCTCAGGTAGATTTTAAGCCTTTGTCAAAGGCAGGGGTCAGGCTTTTAATATTGAGCGTAACTGTGTGTTTCAGTCCCTGTACTAAATCCTCTCACAGCAGCCCCCAGGAGCTGAGTATAAAATCGGAGAATGGACCCTGTCAATAGGTCACTGTGGGTAGAAGCTTCTTTCCTGCTCTAAATTCCTAGATATTTTGCCTGATTTTAAAACTATTCCAGGAAGTAGCACTTCTCCTGGCAATATATTCCACAATAAAACAGACCTTATTGGTAGGGTTTTTTTTTTTTTTTTAAACTAATAGGTACTCTGTTCTTCCTGGTAAAAGAACACACTAAATAGTTGCTTGCTTTTCTTGATACTTTTATCTCATTTATTTTCTCTGTCATTGTCTTCCTTTCATTATTCTAAGCATATTTGAAAATTGTTCACCCCTTTTTTCCTCTCCATCCTGTCGAGGTTTGTTTATGCTACGAAGCGTATTCTAATAAGTGTGACTGTTAGACTTGCTTCTTATGGAAATCCCAACTGTGATTACAGTGCTGTGCCTTCTAGAGAAGTCCCCTTTTCATTTCCTCTGGGCCAAATTGGGCCTCCACACAGCTCATCTTCTAGTACTTGGGTATTCAGACCTGCCTGGTGACCATCCCTTAGGGAGTGGTATAACACACACACATGCACACATACATGCCATGCCCTGTTAGTCCTGAAATCTCAAGAGATTTCTGGGTAAAAATATGAAGATCAAAGTAAACAATTCTGTGAAAAGTGTTTCTTTGGAGAGAGGAGGTAGTTTCTTCTCAGACCCATTATGCTCGGAGACCTGCAGTCTTGCTCCCTTCTCTCCAGCTATAGTGGAGCATGGTTACCCTATTGCACATCCAAAATATAGTAGATTTCAGTTTTTAACAGTTCATGATTGTAGGAGAGACACAAGTCAAAAGCATATCCTTTGAAATTTAACTGTAAAAATCTAGTGTCATAGGCTCCACACCTTTAAGTCCAGAGTTTTAAAAGCAATCTCTTAAACCTTGATTTTATATATTTATACCATATGAGTTCTGTATTACTCTTTTTACTCTCAGGGCTGTCCCAGATTTTGAATACTAGGTAGGATCTGTGTATTTTAAACTTTTCCTTGTGTTGTTCCTTGCCTGTCAGGTAGTTTGTAATAGCCCTGTTCTGATGTTTTCTATTAGGACCAGTAGGACAGTGGGTGCCCTCTGTTTACTATTTTTAGATGAACATTACCTTAGCATTCTGTTACAGATTTCTAAGTCAGCTGCCCATATTTCATCTGTACTCTTATTTCATTTAGTGTGGTGTACCTGGGATTAAGGATAGAGAAATATGTATGCTCAGGCTGATTTGGAAATTACATTGTTGAAATACAGCCCATATGGCCATTGTAAAATGGTTAGTACTGCATATAATTGCCTCCCCGATGATGTGCTTTGTCATTACTTCCATCTTCCAAGAAGCACTCCTGTAGCATGCTGACAGCAATGGCGTCATTAGAAAACATATGGACATGCAAAGGCATTAAGTTGTCTTTAGTTTAAGGATTAGATTACAGTGTTAGAGGATGGGTCTCCCCGTGCTTTCAGTCGGTAACTCTCGCTTAGTTCAGCACTGTGAGGCTGGATGATAGAGCTTTCCAAAAGTCCTGTTTTTTATGTGTTTGCTGAATATGTTTCATATCTTCCCTGCAATTTTTAGGAGGTCTTTGAGCTGTGTGTAAGATCTCATGGTGATACTGATACTGTAGTCAGCTGGCTTTTCTGGGTTTTTTCTCCCAACTGTTCATGCTTTGTGCAGAGTTCTTTTAGGACATACTATTCCCTCACCCTGTGTTTTCCTGAATGTTTCCTGATTGTAAGTCCAAAGCTGGCTGAGGCAGGAGGTCATTTAGATGTAAAAAGAGACTAAAGTAGTGGAGTCAGGAAGTCACCAGGTGGCTGCCATGTTGCCCAGATTTATATCCTGGATTGTATAACATCTGTTTCCATGTGGGTCCACCACCCTTTCTTCCTTTACCTCCTTCAAAGCAGTGAGATTTTTGCAGCCTGGAGGCTTAGCGGTGGGTCCCAGAGGCTCAGAGATGATGTAACAAGGCATGGAAAGAGACCCTAGCCTCCTCCCTGCCTCCCCTCATTGTAGGATGTGACTGCTTTTTAGCTGTAGATGTTTTAGGGATGGAACAGTTCTGGGACGTGGTATGTTTTGAATTTTTAGGGTACTTTATGCAGCTGCCAGTGAATAATGAGTGAAATTACAGAATGGAAAGTCATTTATCACATGTAACATTTCTCGTTGGAGTCTCACAGAAATAACATGGACTTGGAGACTTTCTAATAATAAGTGACTTTGCAGATCTTTGGGAGAGCACCTCAGGGAACACTGAGTCAGCTGAGGGCAGGTCCTGACCTCATTCAACCAGAGCTCCACTGTTACCTGTTTTATATATTAAGAGTAAGATTCTCTTTGGGAAGAAAAAGGTAACTAAATTTTATTCTTTCATTAAGGAAATATCTATCAGTTGCTTGTGTGAGCCAGGCAGCATTGTTCTGGGTACAGTGGGTGCTGTAAGAGAAATAGATACCTGCTCTCATAGGGTTTATCTTCTAGCAGGGGTGAAAAGACATGCTGCAAATCACAAACAGATACATACTGTGTTGAGTAGTGACAGGGTTTTTAAAAACAGGGTAAGGATATGTTAGTGAGAATCTGGTATGTGTATGCAGATGTGGTTTAAGTGGGGCTTCTTAAAGGAGGTGATATTTAAGCAGAAACCTGAAGGAAGTGAGGGAGCAAGCAGTGAGGATAGCCAGGGGCAGAGCATGCCAGCAGAGGGAAGAGCAAGGTGAAGACTCTGCGGAGGAGAGTACTTGGTGTGCGAGTGACTGCAAGAGGAATAGAGTGAGTAAAGAGAAGGGGCAGAGATGAGGAAACTGAGGTTCAGGGAAGTTAAATAACTTCCCCAGGTTGTAGAGCGAGAATTAGAGCCCAGACTGTCTGATTTAAGCGCCTGCACTGCCTCCTTGGGCTTCCTAGGTGGCTCAGTTGTAAGGAAGAGACGAGGGTTGGATCCCTGGGTCGGGAGGATGCCCTGGAGAGGGAAATGGCAACCCACTTCAGTATTCTTGCCTGGGAAATTGTCATGGACAGAGGAGCCTGGCAGGCTACAGTTCATGGGCTTGCAAAGAGTCAGACGTGACTCTGACTAAATAATAACAACTGCCTCCTCGATGAGAAGGAAGTGGGTAGGCTTATTAGGATGAGCATTCATATTTAATAGGTAAACCTTCACTAGAGTATGCTGTGCCCCCGCCCCATTTTAAAAAGATGGTCCTAGAGCTGAGTCCTGGGAGTGATACTGTCTTACTGCAACCCACTTTGGTGTTTGATTATATAAAGGATTTCATAGCCAGTCTGACTTAGTCCTGGCAACTCTGCTGATTTTAGGTGGAGTGTTGGTTAAGCACACAAAGCAGTTTTATAAGCAGACTCATTTGAATTGGTCTTGAGTTTTTTTTCTCCTCAGTGGAGTAAAAACCCCAGACACTATCAGTGCCAGCACTCCTTAGGATGTGCTTTTTAGGACCAGTATATGATAAGCTTGTTTTAAAATACATTCGTGTAAAAAATGTGTGTATGTGTGTATATATAGGACTATGAAATAGTTTTTGGCTTTTAGATGTAATCTTTTATAAATATGGAATAGTGTAAAGCACCACATGACCAACATCCCTGGCCCCACCACCAGCTTCAATAGGCCTTATCACTTTCTTCAAATTGGGCTAATTTTTGTGTATGTTGTCTGAGGAGGAAGCGAGTCATCTATAGGTCATCGGTAAGGGGATTCTTCAATCTAGCTGCACGTTAGAATCTTCTGGGGAATTAAAAAGTCCCTATACCCATGGGAGAGGGGAGGGAGCCCCCACCCCATCATCAGAACTTTTAAAAGCTCCCCAGGGGATTGTGTTGTGCAAGTCAAGGTAGAGACCTTCTGTTTAAAGACGGGTGTGTCAGTTTTTCTCCACTGGGTTTTCTCACATGTCCAGTACCAAGCCATGTTTACTGAACTGCACTCCTAGCCTTTATTTCTCATTTTATCTATTGGGCTTTTCAGTGTGGTCTGCTTTCCAAGAGTTTGAAGGGTAATCTCCTGGGATGCTCCTCCCCTAATGGTGTCTTCTTCCCATCCATAATTGAGAAAAACTGGGGTTGTGTTTACATATTTATTACAAAGCCTTTTGGAGACTAGGAAGGAGGCAACAGAAAGGGACTGAGAAATTCAAAGATTGCTTCTGTTGGAAGTGTTTGGGATGGGATGAAAGTTGTTATAAAATTACCATAGAGGTCAGTTGGGACACAGGGATTTCACGTGCAAAACCATACATCTTTACAGGAAGGCTCTGAGCTATTGGGTGGCAGTTGGGGGATCTTTCGCCCTGAGACACAGCTTGATCAGGAACATGTGGGGTAAGATGTACAGTAAGATGTGGCCAATTCTCTGGGTGTGGGTACATCTGAGGCTGTGACATCGTTCAGAAGTGCTGTCAACTTTTTATTATTTCGGGACTGATTTTCTCCTGTGGGTCTTATTAATTCACTGGGGCACCCACACCCCTTTTGCCCACTCATTCATTTAATGAATGTTTACTGAGTTTCTTGTCTGTTCCAGGCACTGGGGTGGGGGTGGGGGTAAACAGAACTCCTGGCTTCTAGAAATGACATTCTTGGTGTTACATTCTGGTGTCACATTGTTGTTTGGTGTGTCTAACAGAGACAAAAGGTGTGGAGGGACTGTGATCGTCCCCTAGAAAAGTTCTAGGGGAACCATTAGACAGAATGTTTTTGCCTCATTTTGCTTAAATTAAGTTTTTTGGTTCTGAGGGTTTTGATTACAGATGCTTTCATAAATGTATTTCTTCCAGGAAGTTTAAGAATTGGGGCAGTAAAGTTTGCAGGGAGTTTTGGAATCGATTGAATTTTATCTTATTAGTTACCAGCTTAACATGATGGGAATGAAATAGATGTACAGCTTAAGGTTCAAGCTTAGTGAAGATGCTGGAGAAATAATGATGCTCGATTTTCTTTCTGCGTCAAGTAGAATCTCCTAATCCACCCGTGTGCTCATAAATTTGAGGGAAAGGAAAGCAGAAAGGGAAAGTTTATTTCTAGGGCTCTATACTGGGCCAGGCTATCAGGTTGCTTTCTCTGGGAAGACTTAATCAGAAGTGAAGCTTAAATCTGTCACAATCTTCACAGCAGTCAAGGAATTGGACACTGATGAATACCACTGGATCCCTGAAAAGAGGGGATGTACCAGAGATTAGGTTTGGAGTCCGTCAGTAAAATAGATTGTGAGAAAGAAAGTGTCAAGTTTTAGTGAAAAAAGTACTGAAAAAGAAATCCTACAGCGTTTGGGTTACACAGAAGGAAGAAAACAGTGGTTGATATGATTTCTTTGTTGGATCATCGTCTTCACCAGATACAGTGTTGACTAAAGAGGGAAAACTAGATTCCGTTAGTCTTTAGAGAACCTAAAAATAATAAGAAAGCAAGTATATGTTGTTTTCATCAGCTTTTGGGTTGCTAAAGTAAACTTTGACTTCAGTGTGTGAAGGGGTGTGTGGGAAATGAGATTTTTCAGTTATTGTTGTTCAAAGGACTTTCTCCATCTAGCTTTGGCTTTCCCAGTGTGATGGGACACCTGTGGTTCCTTGAGGGTGTGTAGGTGAATATAGGTTCTAGTACCTGTGTACCTGCCCAGGTCAGCAGGCTGGAGAATAAGGGACAGGGACTTCTGAGGATCCGTGGAAGTTTTGCGCCAAAACTCATACAAAGATACAGGATGTTTTTGTCTCCTTTTTGATTAGAAAGGACATGAAGGTACTTAATTGTCAACTATTTCTGCCGTTAGCTCAGTATTGATGTATTCAATAATTATAATGAGAACTAGTGTTTACTGAGTGCTTGCTTTGTGTCAGATACTGTTCTAGTTGCTTAAATCAGTTCGTGTAGTCCACACCCTGGTCCTATGGGGTAGGTACTGCTGTGAGCTCTGTTTTGTGAGAGGAAACAGCTACAGAGTTTACACCCAAGGTCACCCAGCATGCAAGTGGCCAACCCCATCCATTCTGGCCTCAGAGCCTGACTTGATCCACTGCGCCACAGAACTGTGAATCAGTGCAGTGCTTCTTAAGAGTTTTATCCTGATGTTGTTTTAATGGTACATTCGACCCTTCCTTAATCCCTCCTCACTTCTGTGCATGTTTTCAGAGATGATAATTAATATATTCCTTAGGCTTTCACCTTATTGGAGATGAGAAAACAGATCTAGAAAATTTCATGTTATGTAACTGCTCTGTACGACCTACAGGGTTAGTGGTAGGACAGCTATGTGGAACCCAGGTTTCCTAATATATAGGTCACTGCTTTTCCCATTGCTCTATATTGGCTCCATTAATTTTTAAAAAAACTGAACTAAAATTTTTGATAAATTTGTGTCATTCTTACAGAAGAACTAAGTTAATATAGCTAGGGACTGTGTGATTTTGCCCTAGGGAGGAGGGTGGTAGGCATTTTAGAAGCTAACGTTTGCCTGTGGGGTTATCTGACCTACTCTGGAGGACATCTTTCTATTTTTTGGTAGGTTTTCCTAAAAGTGGAAAGTATCTGGAGTGCAAGAATCATCCTAAGACTTTGGTTTTGCATGATTTGAATATTCCTGGAAGGGCATGTATTTTTTGTTTTGTTTTACTGTTTTTTTAAGATTTAAATTGGTTGAGTGTCCCTTTGGAGGTTAAAGTTGAAAAGACATGAATGAGAAGAAAGGGGGAAAAAAAAAAGTGGGGAGAGCTCAATGTAAGCCTTCCTTAACTACATTTCCCAGTCTGCCAAATAAGACTTTAAAAGAGGGTGGAAAGAACCACCTTGATTCTCAGTGTTTGGCTTTCTGTTTTTGTTTGTTTGTTTGTTTGTTTTTTGTGTGTGTTGTGCTTCCTTTTGTTGTAATCTCTTTCCTTGGCTATTGCTTTGTTTAAAAACAAGTGCTCTGGTATTCTAAAACAAATGATCTAGCAGGCTCCCCGATCGTGCTCTCAGATAAAGACCCCGGGGTAGTGCTCTATCTTTGGGTTGCAGTTGCCTATGCATGCCCAAAAGCAAAATTCAGTTTACTGTGAAGCTTCCAACTCCTGTGAATGTGGTTATCTAACAGTAGAGAATATAAATTTGAAAGGGGAAATGTGGATTGGGGCTTAACCCTTCAAAGGCCTCTGGTGGGAAGCTGCTATAATAGGCGATAGAGTTCTGTCTGGGATGAGAAACTGCGGGCTCCAGTGTGTCTTTGAGTCTTTTTGCTAAATGACTTTAGTTGTGTCATTAACGTCTGGAAATCTAAACTCTCAATAGCACATTAATGATAATGAGAATGAGGGGCAGGCTCCCAGACTGTGCTGTGGAAAAGCACATGTTCAGATTTTGCCAATGACCCTGAATCCCATGTGGCCACAGACTAGTAATTTGATTTCACAGTTTCTATTCTTAAATTTGCAGGATGAGGTTCCCAGTAGGAGTAACTTAGTGATTATAACATATCAGATTCCTTTTAGGGGAAATATTATAATTGTGAGAAAAATATCCATGAAAGCCTTTGCCAAGTTGTGTGTGTGTGTGTGTGTGTGTGTGTGTGTGTGTGTTTGGGTACTACACCCTTGGAGTTATCAAAGCTTCTGCAGAATTTTTCCAGATAATTACACTTGGTCACCCTTGTTGGTTTAGAGAATCTGGATTGCATGGTTTTGGATGGTTGCAACTGGCTGGTTATTCTTGCCTTGGGTGTGGTTTTCAAACCCAGTTGTGTGTCTGGAACTAAGAGGAGATTGTTAAACATACAGATTCCTGGGCCCCATCCTTGGTCTCCTAACTGTTAATTCCTGATGTGTAGCTCTGGGATTTCACAGGCTTCCCAGGAGTTCTTTTACCACCAGCTCTGGTACAGAAATTTTGGAATCACTAGTCTAGAAAATATTCTTGAGTCACTTCTTGGGGTGGCAGTAATGGTGGTGGTTTAAAATGATGAATTTCTGTGCTACCAAACCCTTTCTGAAAAACAAAGCACTCATGTATGTTGGGTTTTAAAATTGTACATACTGTGAAATAGAACACATCCTGAAATAAGTGTAGTTCACAGCTCAGGGTGAATTCTCACAAAGTGAATACCCAAGTAACCAGGACCCAGGTAAAGAAAGAAAACATTGCACAAAATATTTCTATTACATTTTCTTCTTCTACCCCTTCTCCTCAAATCCCAAGAAACCAGGAATGTAAGTAAAGGTTGATTAGACAGTTACAGTAAGGTGCAAGTGTAAAAAGCATTCTGCTTTTCTGTACTAGATGCTTCTTAATCATCATTGTTTCTGTAAGTCTTTGGTGATGTTAAACTAAGTTTGTGTTATTTATCTGTGTTTTGATTCCTGACAATTCCAGTTCCTGACAATGCCCATGTATTAATGTTCACAGCATACATCAAGATTAAACTCAAAGATCTGTCCTCTCTGAAATCTGATTCACTGAAAATATTCTCATGATAGTTTTGAAAAATGTATAAGGACAGATTACCAGCCCTGGCAGTTATGACTTCGGTAAACAAATGAGCCTTGTCATTACTGCCAGGGTAGACTAGTAAACATGTCTCCGTGGCCAGAATGTCTTTATCTTGGTACATGAGGAAAAATAGCTTCTTCGTTAACAAAAATAAAAGAAGTTCTGCCCTGCTCGCCATCCATCCCAGAATAATCTCTCCTCTGATCAGTTCTATTCAGAGCATTTGAAGCCAAAGGTGATAAAGTTTCCCTGAGGGTTTTTCTTTCTTTCTTCTGTTTCCCTTTTCTTTTGACACTGAGGAATCATTCCATTCTTAGTGAGAAGTCCTGTCTGTATTAAACAGCAGGCTTGCTTGTTTTCTTTGGAAGGAGATGCTCACGGTAAGGGACTGCAGTGAGCCCCGCACAGGAGTTGTGCTGAGTGGAGAGCGCGAGCTGCAGCGGCTCATGTCTGGGCCTCCCTGGCGGGTGGCGGGCTCTGTGGACCTACAGAAGCCCCTTCCGCGCCCCGCCTCACACACCCCTTCCTGGCTATCTCCAGCATCAACTGAGCAGGTGACAAGACTCCAATCACCTGTTCTGGGTGGCTTTCCATCTTTTCAAAAGTACATCAGAGGCTTGTTTTGATACAGTACACTGATTAAATATTCCTGTTATGGCACTCTGCAGTTATCTGTCCATTAGCAGCAAAGGAACTACTGCCCGTTTTTCTTCCCTCCCTACTCCTTTTTATTCTCTTCACCACCAAGATTCTCAGAGGTGCAAGTAACAGATAATTATCCAACCTCTTTCAGACGCTTGTGAAGCCGGGGTGGGGGGTGGTGGTGTCTTGCACTTTGATGCTGCAAGCTGTTGGGTCAGTACCCAAGGTGTACTTCTTGCTTTGGGATTGTTGGACCTTTGTTTCTCTGCTAGACTATTAGCAGACGCGGATTTAAGAAGATCTTTCTAATTAGCTTGTCTCTGTTAGAGGCAGGGTGCTTCTGGCAAAGTAGTTCTGTGTGTCTCCTGTCAGACAGGGAAGCCACAGAGCCTCTTTGAGAATTGGCCCCATTGTGTGTATTTATTTACAAGTTCCCTTCAAAAGGCAATGGCCAGAGGAAACACTCACCATTAGGGCAGGTAGCCATGATGGGCAGTGGAATGACAGGAATTCTAGCCGTGGTGGTACTGGTGGGTTTCCTTTATTTTGGGGTGTGGGGGTGCAGCTGGTTAGGATGAATTAAAAACAAGACTGATTTATTGATAGAAAGTTGTTTGTAAACTTCTAAGTGTAAGCTCAAGCACCTCCATAATAATAATGATTTATGTACTAAGTATGAAGAATAATTTCCTCTTCATACAGGGCCTTAGAAAAAGGGTCTGGGATGGGGTAGGGGAAGGAGGAAGGAAGGAGGAGAAAGACTGAGGATGGAATATAGGAGATTAAGCTTGTGGAGAAAACACTGCACATTCTTTTGGTGTGAAGGAAGTGTCAGCAGAGAGAGTGTGACCAAGGCGAGGTGTTGAAATGTTAGCAGCTCCTAACATCTACTGCTAATAGGGGGACCCCTTTGACAGGAATGAGATGGGTGCACTTGTGTAGCTGTGACTTAAAAAAAAATTCGAGGAGCCTTGTATCTGTGTTGATGGCACAGACACCTAAGCAGGAAAGACTGTTGGGGTGGGCACAGTGAAATCTCTCAGTGTGTCTCTTCCGACTGACTGTGGGTAATTAGTTGGAAATGACATTAACCTGAGCTTAATTGTAATTTTGCATAGTAACAACATACCAGCTGTTCGCTGTATTCTTTGCTGGTGGTGCGATTTAATTATTTTTTGCTGTCTTTTAAGCTCTAATTTTCTGTTCTGTTTCCCTTTAACCCCTCCTTGCTGCCATGTCTGCAACCCCCCCAGTTTAGCTGCGGGGTTTTACTGCTGCGTCGGTGCCCACTCCACGCTGAGGACTTGCGATGATATTGGTTTTGCTAATCAGCTGGATTTATAAAAGGACACGTTGGAAAGTTACCAAGATGAAACATGGGTGATTGCAAACCTTGTTGTGTTTTGGACTCCTCCAAAGATTTTAGCTTATGATATAAATAACATGGATAATTCCAGGCCTATCAAAGGTGCTCAAAATATCAAGTGAACAAGCCCGAAAGAGAAGTTAATTACTGAACAGTGATTGCTCTGATATAACCAATTATTGGATCATTAAATGTTTATTACCTTTTATATGCTCCTTTCCCCCATAAGGGCAGTTTCTTTTTTAAGTCATTAAAACAGAAATGGGATTTTAAAAAAAATTCTGCTTAAAAAATTTCCAGAAGACTGAAGTATTAAAAAGGTCTTGTGTGATCTGACAGCTGAATAGCCTGTTTTTCTTTGGTCTGTTGAATTAGTAATTAATGAAATGTATTGCCTGAGCAGAGAAAATAAGATTAGTTTTGCTTAGAAAGAAAACAAAAGCAAAACGTTAACACTTAAACGCAGGTTAATATTAAAGTGCAGTATATGAAGTGTAAAAAGAGTGGAACTCCTTGAGTGATAAGATTCTCAATGGTAACACTCATTTAATTAATTCATTCATTACTTTTCTTGAGCACCGACATTATGTTTAGAAGGATTGGGGTTATGTAAATACAGAGGGGGCGAGGGGACCTGTCCTTAAGGAGACCCTGGGTTTGCAGAGCAGTTACACCAAATGCTTTAGGGACCAGTATTGAAATGTCAGAGCAGCAGTGTTCATAGCACAGGTACATTTCTGTGGGGCGGGTGTGGTGATTAGGAAGAGAGGATTTACTTTTGGAGGCTGAGGTATCCTGTGGGTTAAGTGCAGGGGGAGGGTGATTATGAAGTCAGCAAGTTTTGCTCTTGGAGGTCGCCGTGTCCTGTGAATTAACAGCAGGTTCCATGGAGCCCCATTACTTGGGTTGACATCCCAATTTTACCATTCGACAGCTCCCTGTCCTTTTACCTTGGTTTCCTCATCTATAAAATGGAAAATGAACAACGAAGGATTGTTGTGAAGAGTACATGAGTTAAGTGCTTACGACAGGGTTTAGCACATGTGGAACATCTTAGGTGGTAGTGTCATTTTTTTTCTTTTTGGTGGGATAATGCAACAGAAAATACTTTCTTAGGGGAAATGGTAATTTAATTGGATGCCCAGGAAGGGAAAGGATGTTTCAGGCATTTCTCGTATTGTCATGTGTAACCGCGTGCTTAATTTATAATGCTTGGAGTAATGTGTGCTTATGTAGCACCATTGTCAAAAGATTACAAAGGGCATTTACAACCGTTTATTCTCAGAACAGCCCTCTGAAGCAAGAAGATTGTTTGTGCACATTCTGCTGAGGTGTGAAAGGCTGAAGAGAGCACGGCACTGCCAGCGACTGTTCTTTAATTGAGGTGTGCGTGGAGCCTGGATTTATTGTGGGTGAATTAGACCAGTGGTGAGAGGAAACGTCTTAGACGTTTTTTTGTTTAGGGACTTCCCTGGCGGTCTAGTTGTTGAGTGGACCCCTTCCACTTTGGGGGTCCTTGGTTTGATCCCTGGTTGGGGAACTAGATCCCACATGCCATGAGGCAGGACCAAAAAGAAAACGTTTTCGCGGACAGCGATGCTCTGTTGTGGTAAAGAAGTTACAAAGATGTTTTCTGTAGTCTTTAAGTAATGGTGAGACTTTGTTGATTCCTAACAGCACCAGATTGCAGACAGTTGAATTTAGAGGAAGTTTATACATATGATGATCATAATGAATATTTGTTGAGTACTTAGTGTAGTCCAGGCACTATTAATTGTCATAACCCTGAGATTGTTGCTCTTAGTATCCGGAATTTACCGATGAGGAAGCTGAGGCGCTCAGATGTTTAGTAATCTCCCTGAAGTAATGTAGCCTTGTAGCCTAAGCTCTTAGTCACATTTGCTTTAAGTTGTACAAAGTATAAACTGTTTCACTTTGTTTTGTATGTTTTACAACAGCCTTTTGAGAAAGGGAGAGAGGAAAGTAGTGTATGCAAAGCTAATGGGGCAACATGGTGAGTTTAGTCTGGACTGAAAAATTGGAGGTGGCTGTTTTATGTTCTTCCACTATTCCAAGCAAGACAGTTTACTTCTGGGCCTTGGGATCTGTAAAATGAGAAGATGACATTCTGTCCCGTGGACTCATGTTAGAGTTTGGAGGAAAATTTGAATCTGTGCAACTCTTTGAGTCTGTGCAATTCTTTCGTGGTTTGGACTCAGATTTATACCCGAGTCTTGGGCCCACCAATTACAGATGTGTCAATTTACCTAATTCATCCGAACGTGTCTTATCTGTAACACAGCACTCTGGTTCTGCCTCTGCTCAGGTAATGTAGTAATATTGTAAGGTAATAATAGACCTAGCTCTCAGTCTACAGTAGGTAAGTGGATTCTTTTAATTGATACAAAACCAGGGGTCACACAGGAAGCTGGCCTGGGCTAGATGTACACCCTCTTGACTCCCCTGGGTCCTCATTCTATCTGGCATACATGCCATGTTTTGCTGGGAATGAGGAAGAGGTTATCATAATGAGATGTGCCCTGACTTAATAGAAACTACAGTGTTGATTCTTTCTCTGGACTCTTTAGATTGTCATCTGTATTCAAGGTAGTGGCTCCAGTAAGGATTTTGTTGTTTTCATGAAGTACAGCTGTAAATAGCAGACGGTGAGCAACATGAGAGCATGGGGCCTGCTGTCTGCAATTTATACTGTGCAGGGGGCTGGGTCACCTGGCACTGGAACAGGGTCTAGCATCATTTATCATGTGAATGAATGAATGATCTCATTGAGGTGTGGAAAATAAAAATGAGAAGGGGAATAGGATTTTAAAAATCTCACCTCTGTGGGAAAGAGGAAATTGAGACACCTGATTGGGCAGGTTAAGCCTAGTCCCTTCCTTAATCACCAGGTCTTACAAATTGGACCTAATTTATACCCTTGAAGGTATTGCAGGGCAGTGCCCTTCTGTTAAGGACTTTTTTTTTTTTTTAATGGTGGAACAACATTTATTCAGGTCAAGAGTTTCTTCTAAATTAGAGCATATTCATTCCTATTTTGTGGTTTGAGTCTGTGGAGTCAAAACTTGTCAGGAAGGTTTAGCAAAGCCGTGCTTCTAATGATGTGGAGATCTCACTGGCAGCTGTGCTAAACCTCTTTGCTGTAAACCAGCCACGAGTCATCGTCTGGTTGTGAATCATAGCATGACCTTTCAGGGAAAACAAAACAAACAAACCACCAAACACGCTAATCAGGTTTTTTTTTTTTTTTTTTTTAGTATCAGGATTATAAACTCTGACACTTAACAGTTTGTCAGGCCCACTTGGAGCAGTTAGATAACTTTCTTTCTCTATTTCTGTTTGTGCAACACAAAGATGTGTATATCTTTCTTTAACAGCGTACTAAAAATTTTTTTTAAAGCTTTTCTTCCACTGAATTAAGGTACATCTATGGGTTTACTAATCAGGGGACTCCATACAAATGCAGATTGCCGACTATCACTGAAGACCTACTGAATCTGAATCTCTCAGAGGGTGGGAGCCAGGAGCACCCTGAGTGATTGTGTGGTTAATCAGATTTGGAAATGACTAACAGAGCTACTAGGTAGCTTTCACCCATCCATCTATTCTTATCCATTTATCCATGTCTTGAGTATATGAGAATTGGTTACTCTTGGGACAATGGTTATCTTAGAAGTGGGCATGGAAACCAGCATTAGAACGTAATCTCTCCCCCATGGGGTTCACAGTCTGGTTTAAAAGTTTTAAACTCTGAGTTGAGCTTTAAAGGATTCACAAATGTCCCAAAAGTCATGGGCAGAAGATTTTGTGTACACACGTTTTTCTAGCTTTCATCAGATTCTCTAAGGGGTCAATGACCCATAAAAGGTTAAGAACCGAGGTCTAGCGCTCGTACAGCTGTTCTGAAAACAGTGGCAGAGGGCAATATTTCTGTTGCCACCTACAATGTTTTTGACCTTTTGAGAGGCAGCAGCAGTTTGTGAATTGCACCTGTTTTCTGCCCCATTTAAAATATTTAAAAAGAAAAGCGTATAGTGTAACACCTGGGTCGCGGTCAGAAGTGGTATAGAAAGGAACTATTTGGTGAACTGCCTCAAATTTAATGTCAAGTTGCTGCTTACTGAAAAAATAGCCCAGTGGTCAGTCTGATGGAAGAACCTTTTAAACCGGGATAACACAGGCAAGGTCTACTCCAGTTTCCTTACAGTATGTAATTAGCTGAATTACAATGACAATTTTCACCCCATGGGTATACATAAAGACTAATTGTCTTATTTTTGTTACATTCAGTCCCCAGCATGTCCATTGAATTGCTTAATTCCAAAATAACATTGCCAGCTGTACTTCTGGCTCATCCTTCCTTAGGTCCTAAAATCTCCAAGTAACACTGTTCATCATGGAACAAAGTTAGATATTAGAGAGGTCTGTCTTGAACTGCTGCAGAAGTTTTAGTTAGCAAAATACTAGAACCCATTATGTGTAACATTCTTATCCCTAAGGATAATTTTATAACTCCATTTTAATTAAAGTCTTCTCTTCCCTTTTTGTGACTTCATATGTTTCTTTGGGGAACAGAAATTCTTCAAATTTTGGAGCCCTGCTGATGCTGCATCTTACAGTTGGATAGCTTTGGAAGAAGAGGGCAGTCAATGGAATTAAATGTTATTAATTGATAAAATTCCTTTTCCGTTTATTTGGATATTGTTCTTTTGGGGGCTGGGAGGGAGTTAAGAGGCCTATTTCATTGTCAGTGGATTCTTATAAAGTCTTAATGCTGTTCAAATGTCTGTACTATTTATTTTGAACTTGTGTGTATATTACCTTGCATTATTCATTATTCTTTTTAAAATGCTGACTGTTTTATCTAAGTAGGTTTTAATTTACTGGATGATGATTATATGTTCTAAGTCTGTAGTCTTGTCATCTTTTAGCACACTGAGTCATAATAGACACTCAGTAAATAAATATTTGATTAATTGGGTGTTTATTACCTTTGAGTCTTAAATCCCCCAGAGACCAGAAAATAGGCTAAATCTGGAGTTAGAACTTGATACATGCTTTGAAAGGTTGGAATGTAAAAGTGAGTTGTCAGATCCATCCTTAGGCTCATTCCATATTCTCTTATTATTTTTTATGTTCACATATAGATGGATCAGTTCATATTCTTTAAAATTCTTTAAAATATTAAGTATATAGAATTCCACAGTTACACAGAATTTTGTGCTAGAGCCACAACACTTAATTTTCATTTAAATATTAAAGGAAGTGAAACTTTACAGAGGTCTTTTATTAGTTACTGCCTTTTAAATAGAAAGGAGATCTCACTACAGACATGATCACTGAAAGATACCTGCTAATCAAATATCACATTTGTGTGCTAAGTCTCTTCAGTTGTGTCTGACTCTTTGCAACTGCATGGACTGTCACCCACCAGGCTCCTCCATCCATGGGGCTTTCCAGGCAAGAATACTGGAGTGGGTTGCCATTCCCTTTTCCAGGGGATCTTCCCGATCCAGGGATCGAACCTATGTCTCATTATGTCTCCTGCATTGGCAGGTGGATTCTTGACCACTAGTGCCACTTGGAAATCTCATCACCCTTAACTTGTCCTAATCAAATACAATCTTATCAGCTCTATTTAGGTGGAGGGATTATTGAAGGCTTTGAATGAATGAATGAATGAGTGTCATCAGTTATCTGGAAAATCAGGGTTTGTAGGTTTGAGGGATAGAGATCAGACTGAGAAGGGGTTTATGGGAGATCAGACTGTAAGAGAAGAGGATCTGGGCACGTTTCTCTTGTAGAAGAAATGGCTCAGGGTGATACATGGTGGATGCCTTAAAGTAGTTTCAGAGCAGATTTCAGGAAGAGGGATTTAGATCCAAGCGTTCCATTGGAGGAACATTTTGACATTCTGTATGAATAGAGTAGATTTCCAGTAGTGCTTTCTGGAGTCTGACTCACTTGTCACCTGGATTATTGAAGTGGGGGTTTAGCACCAGGAATTAGTGACCTTTGAGATCTCCCCATCCCAAAGATACTGTTAATTAAATGATTTTCTAGCTAGAGTGTTCTGACTAAATCTAGTCATTGTTCAAAGTCCAGGTCTGCTCCCCAAAGGTTCTTCTTAAAGAGCTTGATCTTGGATGCTGTTTACTTAGTATTTAATCTCAGGACCATCATGTGTATTGAACTGAAACAATACCAAGTTTATCCAGTCCTCCTGGGTCACTTCTTGTAGTAGTCTGAGCTCTTAAAGGTGAGGCCATTTAAAAGTATCATCTTGGCATTTTTCTTATTGCCTGTGTGTTTGCAAATCAAAATGTGAATTAAGTTCAGTCATTTGCAATATACTGGTTTTCAGTTCAAGTCTTTAAGAAAGATAGCCATGGTTTACTTACCTTAGGGCTACCCCATCTCTTTTCTTAAAGAAAAAAAAAAGCTCCAGTTATGAGACTGAAAAGTACTTTGTGATGGCTAAAGATATGTTTGAAAGTAGTAACGTGGTCTCTAGTTAAGCACAATTAGACCTGGATTGGTGAGGCATCATTACAATAAGTAGATATTTTGTAAAAAAAAAAAAAAAAAAGCAGGGTTGGGGGGATGTGCCAGTGGGGTCAGTCTTACCAGGAAAGCTGAAATGAATTCTTCAGCCTTGCAGTACCAGAGGGCATTGTGGATTAATGTTCTGGCCCTAATTCAGCATCCCGGCTCTTCAGACACTTGGCTCTGATTCTTTCGTCTCAGAACTGAAGTCTTAAAGATTAAGAGGAGAGAGAATGGAAATGCATCATTTTCTCTGCCAACGGAGGTACTTAAACTGGGAGAGGAGGAGGGGGACGTTAACAAATCAAGCCTTGGCAAGGAAATCTGTCATGAATCAGCAATGACTTGAAAAGCCTCTGTCGCTGTGTTTTACAAAACTAAACATTTGCCACTACCAACATTTGTCTCTTGCTTACCTTCAGGATCAGCTTCAGGTTGCTCTATGGAGGGAATGAATTCTTTTCTTTTTTTTTTTTGCCCATTTTGACAACATTAGGTAATTAATTTACAACTAGCTCAATTAGACTCCGGCCCATAGAGTTTGTGCGTGGCCTTTTAAAGAGCCTTTGTTTTGACGCTAATTGAACTGGTTGTAGCAGAGACAGCCAAACAATTTACATTTATCTTTGGCAGGACTCAAGAGCTCTCCCTTGGTATGGACAGCTGCACATTTTGTTTCTTCTACCAAGTGTGGTACTTACGTGCTTTATTTTAAATTTCTAGTTAAGAGACCTTTGCAGATGACAGAAACCACATATATTATTGTAGACAAGCTGAAAGATTTAGAGGGATGAACAAGAAAGAAAGATCACAGATAATTTTATTGCCACGAAGAAACCATTCATAAACTGGTATTTGTCTTTCTATACTTTTCTCTCTTATAAGAGAATGCATGCATCTGTATATATACTTTCTTATATGTTCTGTTTTTACAAATATGTAACCACACCATATAGACGGAATTGTGATCCACTTTTTTCCTACTTAATAAGTTGGAAACATTTTGTCATTTCATAAAACATTCTACAATATTTTAAATGGCTGCATGGTATTCCATTGTGTGGATGTACCAAAAAATATTCAACCAGTCTGTTGTTATAAGCTCGTTTCAGGTTTTTGGTATTATAATCAGCACTGTGATATATATTCTTGTTACTAAATCTTTCAGTTTTTAATTATCATGCAGCAGATAAATTCCTTGATATTGAATTACTTGGACAGGGGCATACATATTTTAAAGTTTTCTGATGTGTATTGCCTAATTGTAATTTTTGAAGGTTGTACCACTTTCCATATTCACTTGCACTATCTGAGAGCTTCATTGTGCTTATTCTTGGTATTCAAAAGAACAGTATTGAAAGTATTGACTTGGTGTGGGTTAAATCCTGATCAGTGATTTTGCTGTTGCTCATTAAATTTTTGTCAACCTTATAAATCTTATGTTCCCAGTATCAGGTGAAAGAAGCCAGCTTACCTCATATAGTAGAAGAGGGTTTTGTTTACTTTAATAATGGTATGTTATTTTGTTTTGAAAAGGTATAAAGAAGTAAGTAGCTACTTCATTTAGACAGAATTGGTTTGTTTTTCCTCAGGGAAGATTCTGAAACAATATTTTTCATATGAATAAAGACCAACCTAAAGAAAATGACTACAATCAAAATAAGAAGTGGATAGCTTTGCTTAGTAGATGCTGCTGCTGCTGCTAAGTAGCTTCAGTCGTGTCCAACTCTTGTGCGACCCCATTAGACGGCAGCCCACCAGGCTCCCCCCTCCCTGGGATTCTCCAGGCAAGAACACTGGAGTGGGTTGCCATTGCCCTCTCTGCTTAGTATATGAGGAAAGATTAATACCTTCTTGAGGTGGCAAAGCCAGTGGATGTGTTGCCTGTCTAACCTGAGGGTAGAGGAGCAGGATAAACTCTGGTGTCTCCATCAAGGGTAGCCCTGGAGAAGCCATCACAATACACTGTCTAAATGTCTGTCTTTCTTATTTTTTAAAAACTTTTTAGCAGTGTCCTGCAGCATGTAGGATCTTAGTTCCCTGACCAGGGATGGAACCTGCACTCAGCAAGTTGTAAGCTCAGAGTCTTAACCACTGGACTGCCAGGGAAGTCCCTAAATTTCTGTTAAGAGTAACTGTTGCTTTGTTCTACAGTCTCCTTACTTGTCTAAACTGCTAGGTTAGAATTCACAGCAGTTGATGTTGAATTTTCTGTGTTAACAATACCTGCATGTTGTACATGCAGTCAGACAAATAGCAGGTACTGTTGTTCACTGGATGAATAGATATTCAGGAGAGTTGAAATTAATAAGATCTTTCAGATCATCTGGAACTGCCCCCACTCCCCTCCCCAGTTTTATAGCAGAAGAAACTGAGGCTTAGAAAGATTAAGTGACATCTTGCTCAAGAGCAAGTTAATGATGCCAGCAGAAGTTGGAATTCTCTTATCAATGTATTCCCCAGGTTTTTATAGTGCTAGTAGGATTGTGTGTTTTGCCCAAGATGGTACTCTCTATGATTATGTTTAAAATCAATAGTAAAATTTTTATTTCCTATATTGTACAGCTTCCCCACCTCTTTTTCTTCAATAGTGAGGTCACCCTCCATTTTTGTGTTGAAATTCAGCACACCCTTAGCTCACATTTCTTTTTTCTTTACTCTTTCTTTAATATTCTCACTTCTCCAATTTCATTCTTTAATTTACTCCTGGCAGTATTGCCATCTGGATGTCAAAATGCATTGGGTTGACCTCTTATCTGGAGAACCAGTGAAGGTCTCACCTGCCCCAGAGGGATTTAACCAGGAACTGAAGCAGGTGAAACAAGGCCCAGGTGCTGCCAAGTCTGCCAGCCTGTACTTTGATTCACGGATGGGGTGCACATGTACACATGGTTTACTGTTAGAAAGCAGCTTCTGAGTACAGTTCCTTTTTGAAAATTTTCAGTTTTCCAGTGCAACGAATTGTCTGCAGCAAAATTTTATTTCAGAGTAAATCGGAACTAAAGAAAAATTTGAGAGTTTTTTTTTTTTAAAAAAACCTTTCTATGCTCTAATTTTTTTGCCTCTGACTTTAGCCTTCTCCTCTTCTTAGTGAACTATTATAGGGTTTTATTAAAATTATAACTTCTAGAAATTAGACACCATGGTAGTTAGACCAGCATGGGATACTGTACTCCTAGGTTCAATAATATTTCAGAGAACATCTCTTTATTGTATGTTAAATGATAGAGAAGTATAATAAAATGTGCCTTGAGAGTACTTACCTACTTTATGTCCTGCAACGTTCAGTGCTTGATGCCAATGTAGCAGATCTCAACTCAAAAAGGAACAAAACTGGTTCTAGCCCAAGAGAAAGATGGCCAGGTTCCTTGTTGATGGCATAAGTTCAGCAGTCTTAGAATTTGCAGCCTTAAGGGATCTTTATAATATCTCATCCAACTTGTAGTTTTACGTATGGAGAAGGAATTGGCCACTGGCCCGGGGTCATTCAGCAGGTTAGAGAGCTGGGGCCTGAACCTGGGACTGAATGCCCACTCTGCTGTGTTTCAGTTCCCGATCATACTTGAAGCATTTAGTCTAATCTTGCTTTAAAAGAGCATACTTTTTGATGTTTCAGACATAAAACCTGTTGTGATGCCTGTGGGCACCCAAAGTCTGACCCTGCTGTTGATTTTTCTGAGGGTGGACTTTGGCTGTGACTAGAATAAAAGATGTGTTGAGACAGAGCTTAGAGATCTGCCTCTGATGAAATGACTTCTTATTTTTCTAAGACAGTAAGAAAAGACAGTCCCTTTACTGTCTAAGAAAAGACAGTAAAGAGACTGTTATTTCATGAAACTGCTGACTGTGGATGAAGAGAAGCCCATGTGGTAGGTGGTCACAGCCCTTGGCAGTTGCATTGCTGACTTTGCCCTCTCGTGCAGTCTTGGATATCTGGGAACATGTGCTTCTTAATCTTAACCTATATTCCTATATTTACTGTATGGTCTTGGCCAAGCACCTCACCTCTCCAGCCTTATTTTCCTCTTAGGAGATTGAAGGGGGCTAAAGCAGTTGATTTCTAAGGCACCGTCCAAGTCTTGAATAGTTATTCTGAAAATGATTATCTTTGTGGAAGTCTGTCCACGTGATCAAATAACCAAACATGTATTTCTCACAGTGTGCTTTCTTACTGTTTCGATTTGTTTTCATGAGAGTTTGGAAAACGTCTACAGACTTTACTGTGATTAAGCTGCTAGCAATTATTTACAGAACACCCACCAAGTGGTCAAGGGCTATAAAAGAAATAGTGTCCAGCCTCAAGGAGACCACAGAGATTTCTTTATCTTCCAAGCTGGGGATGGAGGGCATTCTTCTCTTCCAGTGGATTTAAGCTCCATGAGTGCAGAGCCTTTGTCTGTCTTTTATAGTGCAGGGCTCAGCAAATATTGGTTGCATGAATGAAACAGTGAATCCACTTGTCAGTCTTGCTTCTGTTTACTGAAGATGTCCCACTGAGATTTTTTGTTTTCTTCAACCTGTAAGTGCTGTTAACTTGAGTAAATTTCCCAGGAAATATTCTTTACCCTCCATAGAAGAATGAGACCAAGATGTTCTGAGGCTAAATGAAAAAAAAAACAACCCGTGAATGCTGCATTCCAGTTTACTCTCAGCATATTGAAAGCATTGAGATGTCTGTCTTAAAATAACTTTGTTCAACCCAACATTTCCCAAACTGATTTGAACTCGAGTCCTATCCATTCCACTTACCCATGGAAGAGTTGTTACCATCTTGCAGAACTTTGACCTGTGAAAGAGATAGTTTGGTATAGAGAGTAGTAATGGGAAATATAACAGAAGCAGCAACATTAGTAAAGAATAGTTAATTCAGTGTATGACAGAGTATATATGTTAAGCACTGCTTCCTGTGTGATAGTGTGTGTGATAGCATGTGTGATAGCGTGTGTGATAGCATGGTAGACCTGTAGGGTGGTTTTTTTTTTTTTTTCTTTCTTTTTAAAAATGACTGTGCTTCATTGGAGATTTGAGGTTTGGTGGTAGATTAAGAAGAAGTTTGGATCTAATAACTAGTTTATAGTTATGGAAGTTGAATGGTGGAGTTTTAACTTAGGTCAAGGGCTGCACTGTCATGTACGGCAGGGAAATAATGATGAAAGGAGTCTGCATCTGCTCCTTTAGAAGCTGGCTGTCCTTTGGAGGAAACAGATTTGTAAACAGATTATAGCAATAATGTGCTATAGGACATGTTATAATGAACAGAAATAGGACAGAGGAGAGAATGGTACTTCTCCCCTCCAGTTTAGAACACGGTTGCTGTTAAAACCATAAGCCAAAACCAAACTAACTGAAGGTCCCCCTAGATCTCCCAAAGTTCTCACACATCAGGACTCAAATGACTAGGCTGCTTTGCGCTTTTCTTGACTCAGCTTAATTGTATTGTCTATGGTCCCATCAGAGCCTTGTTTACACCTCTGTCATAGGTCTTATCACAGTTGTATGTGAATGTCTTCAGGGCACAGCAGGGTCATCTTTGTCCCTGTATCTCCAGGGCCTCGCATGCACAGCATTTATCTCCCAATGCCCACAGTGCATATTGGCTGTTTTGTTTAGACTTGGGGTAAGGCACTGGGGCTTGCTCACTTTTAAATTCAGGAAATAAAATAAATTTTATATGAAACATAGACTGGGAGCATAGTAGTATTGTTGAGAGTATGACTCCTTCCCATAGCATTTTTCCTCCCCTCAATGTCTGCATATGACTGAAATTTCAAGAGTTCAGTAACATTTTTGTAGGAACTCAGTAATTCCACATCATTAAGTGTTTTTATTTCATGGGAGTGTTTTGTAGTCATTTTTGTAGGACTTTTCTCTTACATCCTGTACTTTATCTGAAATATTTTAGGCTAAGTTCAGCTTGATATTCTATTCCCTGCTAGTGGTTGTGTTTGAGGCCCAAGGTCAAGGTGTTGATTGATGACATTTCCCTTTAAAGTATTTGTATCCATCTGCAATTTGGGGGTACAGTGACTCCCAGTATGGTGCAATGGAAATAACTGAATGGAAGTCAGCCTGATATGGTTTTGAAGCTCACTTTCTTTGTAACCCTGGGCAGGTTCCAGTAACTGAGGAGATTTGACCAGAATAGCACAGTCCCTTTTAATACTGACATTCTGTGATTCTCCAGGGAGGATTCGCTTCCATTGAAGGGTTAAAAATGGATAAATTTTTAGGTTAAAAGGCTTTGCTCATTTTTTTTTGTCCCTTAGCCCATATAGGAGCAATAAGACTGCTTATCATGGAGTAAAACTGAATTACCTAGAATTCTCAAAGGCTACAGTTCTGATCCTATTTTTTAAGGGGAAGAAAAAAATGACAATAAAACAAGTTTGTATCCATGAATCAGGAAAAATTCATCCCATTTTCCTACATATACAGTATACATAACCACATTCAGTGAAGTGCTGCAGAGTCTTAACTGAAAATGAAATGGGTTCTGTTTTTCATCCTAAATCTAGGAAGAACTATAGTTGATAGATGCATTTTGAGTACTTTATCCAGAGTTAAGCAGTTGCCTTGGGTAGAAAGGCCTTATGTATAAGAAGTTGACTCTCAGCTTTATGATAAAGATACTGGGTATCCTTGGATATGTCACTGAACCTTTCTGAATTTCAGTGTCCTCAATGGTTAGATTTGATATCATTCTGATTACCAACAGCTCTGTGATTAGACAATTGTAGGCATTTATTTTAGGCTCCTTCCTGTTCATTTCCTTTAAAGATAACAATATTGCCATCTCCTCCCCCACATAATAGGAGGCAGTTGTTGATTTGTGAGGGAGAGGGATTTTTTAAAACACTTCAAATGGTATATGCAGCATTAGTTACCTATTGGTATATTGCAATATTAGCAGTATTACCATAAACTTCAATTTATTTCATGGCTTAAAATAATACATATTTATTATTAATCTCACAGTTTCTGTGGGTCAGGATTCTGGGCACAGCTTAGCTGAGTCCTTTGCAAGGATGCAGTCAGGATGCTGCCCAGGGCTGGAATCCCGTCTGGATGCTCACCTGGGGAAGGATCCACTATCATGCTCCCTCAGGTGATTGGTGCAGTTCATCTCCTTGCAGATGTAGGAGTGAGGGCGTTGTTTGTTTCCTTGCTGGTGTAGGGCTCTCTCTGCTCCTGGAGGCTGCCCACAGCTCTTGTCATGTGAGGTTCACCCTACAAGGCTGCTTGCTTCCTCATGGCTAACAGGAGAGAGAACAGGGCGGATACTACCATCTTTTGTAATGTCATCACATAATCATGTACCTCTATCATCTTGGCTGTATCCTACAGGTTAGAAGCAAGTCACAGGGCCCTCTAGTACTCAAGGAGAGAGGCTCATATGTGGGTGTGGACATAGGAGGATCGTGGGACCACCTTGAAGTGTCTCTCAACCCACATATGAAAAACAGAAGCCATATTTAAACATTTTTGTTCTACTTTCTTGTGGATCTTTGCTTAAACATCTTATGCTATAGTAGAGCCTCAAAAAACACTGATTAAGAATTCTGTTCAGTTAAAGTTTGGGGTCCACTGTTTTTTTTTGTTTGTTTTTTAGCATGCCCTTGTTTTTTTGTGTCTACATTGGTAAAGGTAAACTTTGAGGCTTCTTCATTCTCCTGCCTTCCTGCCCAGCACTGCACCTGCAGATGTTAGGTGCTAAAGTGTTTGTTGAAGGATTAGAGAATCATTGAATTAACTTGAAGAAGATATCTGTCACAGACTGAATTGTTCTTCCTTCTGTATATTCATATGTTGAAGCCCTAACACCCAGCGGGTTGATGTTTGAAGATGGGGCCTTAGGAAGGCCTTAGGTGAGATTGTGAGAGTGAGGCCCTCGTGATGGGATTATCACCCTAATAAAAAGAGGTACCAGAGAGCTTGCTCACTTGCTCTCTTCAACATGTAAGAACATAGGGAGAAAGTGGCTGTCCGTTTGAATGCCAGGAGGAGAGCTCTCACCAGAAACTAACCATGCTGGCACCTTGATCTTAGACTTCCAGCCTCTAAAACTGTGGGAAGATAAATGTCTGTTGTTTAAGCCACCCAGTCTACACTGTTTCCTTATGGCAGCCCAAGCTGACCTACACTACCCTCTGTTCTTAGTGTAATAAGAGATAAATATCCAAGTACAAAGGTTGCAGTGACCCCCTACAAGACCCCCCACTACAAGATGGTAGTGACCCCCTGGTAGCTAGTCAGCCATGGAGAGTGGTATTTAATTGCAGCTGTTGCCATTCTTTACTGAGTTTTAGTCACAACTATTTGTAGAGACCTCTAGACTTTTTTTCACCCTGGGTAAAATGATGATCTAAAACATACTGCCTTTGGTTTTTCAGTGTTGGACTTCCAAACAGGAACACAATGAAAACATAATGTTGGCTCTTGAAAATCTTTAATGGTGGGAACTTACATGGTAAATTCTTAATTTCTTCTTCTGGAGTCTTTTAAAAAAAAATCATTTACTTATGTATTTTATTTTTGGCTACACTGGGTCTTTGTTGCTATGATGAGCTTTCTCTAGTGCAGTGAGCTCTCTAGTTGCGGTGCTTGGACTTCTCATTGCAGTGGCTTTTCTTGTTGTGGAGCACGGGCTCTAGGTACTAGGGCTTCAGTAGTTGTGGTTTATGTGCTTAGTTGCCCTGCGGCATGTGAAATCTTCCCAAATCAGGAATCAAACTAGTGTCCCTTGCATCGCAAGGTGGTGTATTCTTAACCATTGGACCACCAGGGAAGCCCCTGGAGTCTTAACTTCAAAGAATTAGTTTGTTCATTCATGGGTTCATTCATCCGTGGAGACGCAAAGGGCTCAGTGTCCTTTCCCCAGTTTTATACCTTTCTGACTTTGGTTAACTTGCTTTATCTTTCTAGGTTCTCTCTTGGTAAAATTGGGATAATTCCCATCCATCTAAAAAGAATGAAATAATTAGGTAAAGCTCCAAGCATGTAATAGGCCCTCACTGAATGACAATTTGACTAACTATGGGGGAATGATTAACATGTTACATTTATTTATTGTTTCATTCATCATACCAGCAATGGCATGGTATAATACATGAGAGAGCTCAGTGAGAAAGAGAATTGGGGTGGGAAAGGAACCAAGAAAACCTCAGCATCTTCCTTCTGCTTGAAAATAGGTCTTGAATTCTTAAGCAGGGAATTTTTTGGATATTTTTAAGCTATGTAACACTTGTTTTTAATAATTGTAGCCAAATTATCAAGCAGTGAGAGTCGGGTTTTTTTTTTTTTAAACATGGCACTTAGTATCAGAAGGACACACAAGTGATTTAGAGGGAGGATCTTAGAATTGAAAAGTCCACCTGCTTCATTAGGAGGCACAGCGCATCATGTGGTGACATGCAGTCCCATGGAAGAGAACCAGCAGGAGTCATACATCTTATCTTTTCTACAGACTCAACATTTTCAGTAATTCTTTTGAAACAAACTCTAAAAGAAATTCAGACCTGTGAAACCCATGGGTCAGCCTGGTCACACTCCCCCCCAGTCCCCCCAAGGTTTGCTGCATCTTTCTGCACTGAAGAGATTGAATAGCTGCATTAGAAGGCAGGTGTCAGACTCCCTCATTGTTCAAAATTCAGTTCTGAGTTAAAGGTGGGTCTTTTTGGGGGGATGGGTGCTGGGGGAAGGGAGGAGTGGAAAAGAGACTTATAGCCTGGAGCTCCTGCTGTTCATTTAGGGGATTTAGGACCTGTGAGAACAAGCTGAGGTCTCCCAATGGCAACACATAAATGGCAGTGACCCCTAATTGAAAGGGAGGAGACCAAGTGAACCAGAGGCCAGGACTTTACAGTGATGACTAGTGGCCTGGGGGTGTCAGCTGAAATGGTCTGGATTTTTTTTTTTTTTAATTCGAACTCTTGCCCATCCCCCTTCCTGGGCTTAGAAATCCAGGAAAGAAGGGACCATTGACAAAACTAAGTAAGGTGTGATGAGGATGGTCCCTGGGTGGACTGGAATTTGAGAGGAAGGGCCCCCAAGCCTTTTTGAAACTAGTGTATAACAACCTGACTGCTACCTGCAGTTTGCCAATTACCCAATTATGACAAATTTGCCCATTAAAAAAAAAAAGTAGGCTGCTACTATTCTTCCTTATACAAGGATTTTAGTCACTGTACATCTTGTGTCTTTAAATAATGTATTAGGAACATTTTCAAGTCTATAAGTGCTTTTTTAATGAGAGTGTGAAGATTTTAATGGGACTAGATTGCTTTTCATGACATTTCAGAGTGACTTAATTGTAACAATGTTGAGAGGCTGTATTTTAAAGTTTGCTAAGTATGTCTGCTGTGGACAAGGAGGGATGGATGGATAGTGGAACCAGATAGATTTTTCCTCACTGCTTTCCTCCAAATATTTGCTCTTTGGAAATATGGTCACAACAAAAAAGGTACAGGTCAGGGCTCTCTTGAATGTTTTAATTTTAAATGGGAACGGAGGCCAATACCTGAGGCTGGTGGGGATAGTTTGAGGCCAGTTCTTTACAAATTACTTGGGCAATGATGCTTGTGGACAGCATTTATTTCTTTTTACAGAGCCAAACACCAGAATATCTTTGTTCATACTCCCTTGTTAGTCCCTGAACTCTCTTCTCTGTTGGCTTAAAAAAAGTACCTCTCTTGTGTCTCATTTTTTCATATATTTTAGTGTTTCTAAAATATTACTGCCAAATAACAGTGTACTTTTTAAAGGATAATTTCAGACTCTTTGTGAAACTTAATTTTTTTCTTATCTGTACAACATTCACAGGTCTTTACAGCATTCATTCTGAATTGAGTATTACGGTTCAGAGGTCTTTTCCTGCATAAATGCTCTTAGGATTCTAGCACCTGTGGCAGACTTCATTAGATCAGATGGTCAGACACTTTCAGCCCTACTCTCAGAAGGGGTTTGTATTAGTTTCCTAGGACTATGATTGCCTAACAAAGTACTATTTTATTTTTGAAAATTTATTTAAGTTTTTTTGGCTGCCCTGAGGCTTTGTTGCTGTGTGCAGGCTTTCTCTGGTGGCGAGCGGAGGCTTCTCTGCTCTCTAGTTGCACTGCGCAGGCTTCTCAATCCAGTGGCTCCTCTTGTGTAGCATGGGCTCTAGGGTGCTCAAGCTTCAGTAGTTGCAGCTTGCAGTCTAAATAAGTGCAGCTCAGTGGTTGTGGTGCATGGTCTTAGTTGCTCCGCGGCATGTGGAATCTTCCCGAATCAGGACCAAACTTGTGTCCTTGCATTGGTGGGCAGATTCTCAATTGTTGTACCACCAGGGAAGTGCAAAGTACTACTTTAAAAACTTAATGCAACAGAAATGTATTCTTTCAACGTGCTGGAGGCATGATGTCTGAGATCAAGGTGTCAGCAGGGCCATGCTCCCTCTGAAACCTGTGGGGAAATCCTTGCTTGCCCTTCCTAGCTTCTAGTGGTTTGTTGGCAGTCTTTGGAGTTCCTTGGTTTGCAGCTGCTCAACTCTGATCTCTGCCTTCCTCTGTTTTCTATTTGTATCTCTGTCTTTCTTTAAGGATACCAGGCATATTGGATTAGGGGCCCACCCTAATCCAGTATGACCTAATCTTAACTAATTACATCTGCAATGAACCTATTTCCAAATATGGTCACATTCTGAGGTACTGAGAGTTAGAATTTCAACATACCTTTTTTTCAGGGGATACAATTCAACCCATAACATGGTTATACTTTCAAAAGTACCTGGGAGATTCTGATGGAGGCTACACAGATTTGCAAAGCATGGTTCCTGGCCTGCTGTCAGACAAAATTTGCTAGGAGCATTAAAGCAATTATACATATATATTTGTTTCTGTGTGATGTGTGTTTATATATATGGTTTAAAGAAGAAAAATAAGCTCCCAAATCATGTAATCACCACCTAGCTTAAAAAATAAAACTTTATACTTTTGAAGGCCTTGGAAAGCCTCAGATGTTTGTTTAAAATGCAGATTCTCCTCTGAGGGGTGAGGTCAGAGACATTCTGAGCAATATAAATATTAGAATTCAGTAACTTGATTTTTTTTAACCACAAGGTGTGTTTTAAGTTTTAGAAAATTTAACTTTGGAGTGGGATGGGTTTTGTTTTTTAATATTACAGAATAGAAAAGCTGAAGGAAAATTCAGTAATTTTTTTTTTTTTTTTCTTTCAATGTGGTGGGAATGTCATTATTTCCTCTTCTGCTTGGCGTGGTTTCCTGGAAAAAAATCTCGCCTATAATTTTCTGAATTAGTTTAGATCTGTGGTTTAGAGAGGTTTGTGGGAGGAAGGTTTGTATGTGTGAAGGTAAGAGTTCTATTATTGATTATATGTCTCACATTCTTGTTCTTCTGCTGGGAATTCTGTGAAGATTAATATCTGCTAGATCGTTTTAAGTTTGCAAAGTGTGTTAAGTTTCCTGGGGGAAGTGTTACATAAATGTAAATAAATTATGTAGCACCTGAATTTGGTTGTTCATCATTTTTTCTGTGTGTTTAATTAAGAACTGAACACTATTTAAGTTGGATGGGTGGGAAAGACCTTAATCACTCAAACATGGTTAAATAAGTAGGTAGGAGCAGCATTTAGACTGGAAGCCAAGAAGGAGTAATGAACAGGACTTCTGGGTATCCGTCATTGCTGAGTTGAGCTGTGGGTTAATGTCTTCTCTGATGGTTCTGTTAGAACCATGGCCTCCACCACTCCCCTTTTAAAATTGGTTTACATACTTTCAGATTCTGTAGACCTTTTAATTTTCTGGAGTGAGCTGGAAACCTTTTTTCTTCTTTAAAACCTTTTTTCCCCTCTAGTTTTATGGAGTCAGCTGGAAACATTTTTTTCTTTTTTGAAAGAAAGAGTGTGTTTCACTCTGTAAGCTACCCAGGAACAAGCAGGCAGCCATGTTAACTTCTGGTGCTTCGTGCCTGTTAAGGCTCAAACAGCTGGCTTCCAAACTGCCACCTTCTGCCTGTTACACAGAACTTTGTGTTTCGGTAGGGGACCCCTTCCCAGGACCACTGGAGAGTGGAGAAAGGAGACAGTTGCCCACACCCTGTGGTCCAGTTACGCCTGTTTGGTTCTTGCCTTGTTCCTCTGTGAACAGTCACCTCATCATCCTCTTTCCCATGGCTGGCCCCAACCTTGTAACCTTTTTCATTCACTCACCATGTCTACTGAGCATCTGCTTAATGCTGAGTAGTAGGTGCTTGTGAATTATGCAGAGTTCTTGATGCTGTGGAACTGCCTAGTAGATGACACAAACATTAAAAAAAAAAAAAAAAGTCAAAACCAATAGCCAAATAGCTATAATAGATGAGGGGTAAAAAGGACAATTGTAGGCTCTTAGAATATACAAGGGACTGCAGTCTCTCTATGGTGTTTTAAAGAGTGACATTGCAGCAAAATCTAGAATGATCACTGGTAGTTAGCAGGGAAGAAGGAAGAACAGAAGAACATTGTCTTCTAAGAAGTACAAGGTGGAATTGTTTTTCTTGTTCCTTCCTTGCTACTCTTTTCAGTCCCCACATAATCTCAGGTCGTGGAATGATTTCAGGCATCCAAAGTGGGCTGGTAGCTTGGCTACACTTGATGGTTGGATGTCAGGAGCTACAGGAAGGGGCTGGTAGTTAAAGCTGAATATGAATTAGACAACAAGAGGTGGTGTAGTAGTCTTGTTTTACTGGTATGGTTAACCCATTAAATTTCTTGGTGTACTATTTCTCTTAAGTTATGCTCTGGTGACCTTTTTGGAAGCCCATGTTGTTCTGCTGACCCTTGTATGTCTGGGATGGGTTAAGGGGTTGGGAACAAGGTACACATGCCAAAGGAAGTCCTTCTTGGCACTCTTTCTTTCTGTAAGAGGTAGCAAAGTTTTAGTATGTCTTTTTAGGTATCATTTCTCAAACTTCTGACAACAGAATCACCAGGAAGCCTGTTAAAATACATATTTTTCATAAACTTTTTCCCCCAGACCTACTGACTTAGAATCTTAGCAGTAGGACTCCTGGCTGTCCTCAGGCACTCTGTTGAGAGCCTCTGGGTTATTCTGAGTTTAAAGACGAGGAGTTCCATCGTTTCAGCCCCACCGGGCCCCTGCTTGATGACCCACCATTTCTCATCATCAGTATCAGCTACATAATTTGAAGGGCCGAGTGCATGGGGAATGTGCAGAAATCCATATTAAAAAATTGTTAACAAGTTAAAGAGGGCAACAGCAGAGCATTAAGCCAAGTGTGGGGCCCTCCTGAGCGCAGGGCCCCGGAAGAGCTCACAGGCTGCAAACTCATGAGGCTGGCCCTGCGCACAGCTTCTGTTTTCCTTAAAGTGAATTGCTTATTGCTCCCCGGGTACCATGCTGTTCTTTGCCTTTGTCCCTCAGGTCTCCCTGAATGAAATGCTGTTTTTCATCTCCTCCTTCTCGCCTGGCCCACCTCAGTTTTCGCATGGACATTAGAGTCCTGTGCAAGTTGACTGCAAGATGATGTCCTTTGAGGGCATCCTTGAATCCCCTGTCGTTAGCTGAGGCTCTGCCACTGCTTCCTTATAAATATGCTGAATAAAATACTTTAACCTCAATACTTTCCTTAAAACTTAATTAGGTTACAGACCACTGGGAATACAGATCTGGTTCAGAGGGAGCTGTTGAGGCAGTGTTACGTGAGGAGCCAGGGCTGCCTGCGCACGACTGGTGTCAGACAGTGCGAGGACGTCGCTGGCAGGTTGTGTGTCTTTTGTGGTCGACATCTTTGGTGGCTGTTATCTTCCCTCTGATAGTTGGGGTTTCCTCTCTGGATCTCTTACTGACCTTAGAGTTCTTGAAAATAATAGCTTTTCCGAAGCCATTTAAGTTAAAATGTGCTGTTAGTACAGCGTGAGGAAATGTTTCTTGTGGTAGAAACGTGACTGTTTTGCTCAGAGGCTACTATTTGAAACTAGACATTCCTGGATTGTTTGAGGTACTATATTCTGGAGAATTCCCCAAAGCTGGAGGCACTTGGTAAAGGGAGGTTGTGGCTCTGTAGGCAGAGAATCAGTCGCTACTGCTACGCTTAACAGGATTGACTATTCTTGCCTTAACCAGAGGTAGGCATCTGGGCAAGAGGTCTGTGAAACCTCTTCATCTCAAAGATGGACAAGCAACTAGAAGTTTGGAGAAATTAGAGAGCATGTTCAAGGTTGATTCAGATACTTGGTGCCTGAGCTGGCACTGGAATCCCTGATTCCTGTTCCTCTTGAGGCCTCAGTAAATATTTGTTCAAAGATTGTTTTCTTCTTCCTTTGAAGATTATCATCTGGACTTGACCTGATGGAGTTAATGGGATGAAATATGTACTTCTCTTTTGAAATTGTTTCAAGGATTTAAAGTGAATAGATTGTCTGAAACAGTGCTGTCCGATTGAAATATGAGTCATACATTCAATTTAAAAGTCTTTAGTAGCCACATTAAAAAGTAAAAAGACATGAATTTAATCACCCAATATATCAAAAATTTTTAGTCATTTCAATATGTATGCATATATGTATATATCAATATGTTGTTGTTATTGTTATTTAGTTACTAAACCCTGTCCGACTCTTTTGCCATCCCATGGACTGTAGCCCTGACAGGCTTCTCTGTCCATGGTATTCTCGAGGGAAGAATATTGGAGTGGGTTGCCGTGCGCTTCTGAAGGGGATTGTCGGTATCCTGCTTGGCAGGCAGATTCTTTACCACTGAGCAACTGGGAAGTCTGTATATTGATATATTCCTGTGTGTATCAGCATAGGAATGTTGAGATACCTATGACTTCCCTGGTGGCTCAGATGGTAAAGCGTCTGTCTGCAATGCAGGAGACCCGGGTTCAATCCCTAGGTTGGGAAGATCCCCTGGAGAAGGAAATGGCAATCCACTCCAGTACTATTGCCTGGAAAATCCCATGGACAGAGGAGCCTTGTAGGCTATGATCCATGGGGTCGCAAAGAGTCGGACACAACTGGGCGACTTCACTTACTTACTTACTATGTCTTTTTCCCCAGTGTAGCTACTACACTGGACAGTGCAGGTCTAAAGTTACTAGCTGGTACATTTAATTTTTATTTTCTCTGACTTTTTAGTCTCCTTTAACCCATATTAATTAGCCTGTGAGCTTATTACTGGTGTGATAAAACAGCTCGGGAAATGAGGATCTGGGACATAAACTAACTTACTAGTTAGCATGCCAGTTGTACTGGTCAGGTGAACTCAGAATACTCCAACATGGATTTGCTGTATATCTCTATCTTTGTGCTGGGGAGAGTGCTTGCGTTCTCTTAGGGGACAGAAACCACCTCTTGTGGAGACCTGCTGTCAGTCAAGGAGAATCCTCTGCTGCTGAGCAGCCTCTGTCTGCATGAAGAGCCTCCTGCTGAATTTTTGCAGATTTTTGCTCCTCTTGGAGCTGGGAGGGAAAGTGTGAGTTTTTTGAGTAAGATTGCTGATCAACATGTGCAATCTTCCTCAGGCCATATAATTAAAGTCTGTACATCAAATAGATCCTATAATCATTTCTTAGCCTAAGCAGATTATAGAAGCTAGCAAATTAAGGCATCAAAAGATCCACTCACAAAAGATCCACAGACATCAGGTTTGCCCTCATTTCTAGATAAAGGCTAATATGTATATGGTCTGTGGGGTGTGATTTGAATGGAAGTTTTCCCTTCATTTTTTTAGATCACTGCTCAAAGTCTACTGACAGAATACTGGGAGGCAGCCTTGATTAGATTAGACAAGATTGGATTAAATCAAATAGTTAAAGCCTTTGGAGCCTCTAGCTTGTAGGAGACACCATAATGGCCTTCATAGCGTCCCTAAATCCTATTAGGTAAGTTAATCTTATTGAAGAATTTAGGTCTGCACAAAGTAGCATTGCTCTTTATGGGGTGGTCTCTGGCTCTTAAGGTGAGCTGATGGTTAACTTTCTTGGAATAGGTTGGTTATATAGGTTTGGGGTGAGTTATTCTAAACAACTTGAAAGTAAATCCTGCAGTTGATAGAATATCTCTGTAGAAAACTAGTCTGTCTCCTGGCTGCTCTTTGGCAAGGTTGCTGTTAGTGTCTGTGCCAGGGATGCTTTTAGCCCTGGTTTGGGGAAAAATGGGCTTCCCTGGTGGCACAGATGGTAAAGACTGCCTGCAGTGCAGGAGACCCAGGTTCTATCCCTGGTCACAAAGATCCCTGGAGAAGGAAGTGGCTCCCACTTTCAGTATTCTTGCCTGGAGAATTCCAGAGGAGCCTGGCGGGCTGCAGTCCAGGGGGTTGCAAAGAGTTGGACACAACAGAAGGACTAACACTTGGGAAAGAGAGTCAGGAGAGATGTGTAAATAGTTGTAAAATCAACTGCTGTGGCATGTGGGGATAGATTGATGGTTGGGAGCTTTATTTTTAAGCTTTGTGAAATCATCTTTTATAGCCGTATCCGTTTTAGAGGTTGTCATTAAGAATCATGTGGTGAGTATATAGCATGGTTGACATATTGTATTAAATGTTGGAAATAAAATAAAGAATCTTGGAACTTGGGAGCTGGAAGCATCTTTGAGATTTTCCTGGCTGTGTTCGTAGTTTTATTATAAGTTTAAGTTGGCTCTTGGCTGTTTCTACAGATGCAGTGACCGTATTTTTCTGAAGTAAAACATCTTTTTCGTCACAGAAATTTTTTTTTCAATTTGGAAATTATGGACAGGCAAAGTTTTACAAAGGCACATAAACTTGTGTCAGATTTTATCTTAGATGTACTATCTTTTGGAAAAAGAAGAGAGTATAAGAAATTGAGACTGTCCAACTCTGAGTGTGTGCCTTACTGCATCCAGTGAGGACTATGGTGGGGGGCGGAGGGAGAAGTAAATTAGACTTACATCTTTGTTAAAGGTTGTCTAGTTAGACATAGACAACTTTAAGACCCAGAAGTGATTATTACATACTGAATTGGCCTCCAGAGATGCAGGATGATTTTTTACCAGGCATTTTTAAAAATAAGTTGCATAGTGCTTCAGCAAGGAGCTGAGCGACCACTACTGAGATCCACTGAGTTAATTGGTTCGCAGGCAGACTGTGAGGCATCTGATGTTGCGTCTGGCTCCTCAGTGAATAACCATGAGAAGGTTCCTATATCCAAGGGGTTGAGAAGACACTCTGGCCTGGGAATTTCACTGCTGTTGTGGAGTGTGGACTTCCTTCTTGATGGAGCCTAGAGGACTTGTTAGCTCTGTGCTCTGCCTGTTCCTGGGCCAAGAAGTAAGCTAGGCTCAGTTCTTCTTAATTTTTTTAAAAATTTATTTTATCTTTGGCTGTGCTTGGTCTCCACTGCTATGTGTGGACCGTGCGTAGTTGCAGTGAGCAGAGGCTGCTCTCTAGGTGCTGTCTGTGGGCCTCTCGTTGCAGAGCGTGGGCTCTAGAGCATGTGGGCTTCTGTAGTTGTGGCACATGGCCTTAGTTGGCTTAGTTGCCCCTCTGCAAGTGGAGCCTTCCTGGACCAGGTATCAACCTATGTCCCCTGCATTGGCAGGCCGATTCTTACTACTGGACCACCAGGGAAGTCTCTCATTTGTTTATTTAACCCCTCTGGTAGGGGCAACTCTGCATCTGTGTCCTATCCTAAAAGATTAAAAAATTTCAGGTGTGGACCACACGTGAGTGTGAAGAACAGTTATGATGGATGAATGGTTTTGATTTGCTTTTAGGAAGGAAAGTGCTGCTAGCCCTTTAGATGAAGATAATATCTCTCTTCAGCCATCCTCTGTATTGAGTGTATGGTGTTCTTTGCCTGTATAGCACTTGTATTTTCAAGAGCTGGGGTCATTGACAGAACACTTCTCACTCTTGAGTTTCAGAGCATAGCATGCGCGTCTGAAGCCAGAAATGTAATTTTCTCTAAGTGTACTAAGCACTACTTTAATTCTCCTTGTAGTGCATGCATGTGCTCATGCAGTTGTGGGTTTTTTCATGCTCCTTGAACAGGGATCGCCCCCTTTGTACTTTATTGGTTCTTGATTGCACACTTCTCAGGGTTACCTTTGTT
This sequence comes from Capricornis sumatraensis, assembly GCF_032405125.1. Classification (NCBI taxonomy): domain Eukaryota; kingdom Metazoa; phylum Chordata; class Mammalia; order Artiodactyla; family Bovidae; genus Capricornis; species Capricornis sumatraensis. Next base: position 11,256,210 of record NC_091071.1, read on the forward strand.
AGGAAGCAGCCACTGGAAGCGTGTGTGCTCATTTTGTCCTTCTGACCTTTGCTCCTGGGCTCCTCTGACCCCGGGCTCACCCTTCCTGCTTTCTCATCAGCTCAGCTTTGTTCTCCTGGGCTTCTTGTTCTTACTCTGTGAAGGAGACGTCCTTACTTCTCTCCATTTCAACTTAGTGTCCATTCTGTTGAGGCAGTTCTAGATGGGAAGAGGTTGGGAGGGGATTTGAACAAAGATTGGATCTGGTTAGGAGAAGTTTATAAAACTTCTGTATTCAGTGCTAATCATTTTCAGATGCTTTGAGATCACAATATGCTTTGGTGGGAAACCTTTGAGAGCAGCTTTTATCAGTCATTAGACAGACCTGTCTGCTTTTTCCCCCTGTCCCATCTCTGTTTTTCCTGTCCAGTTTGCCTGGAAGAGCCTGCTGCTGCTAAGTCGCTTCAGTCGTGTCCGACCCTGTGCGACCCCAGAGACGGTAGCCCACCAGGCTCCTCCGTCCCTGGGTTCTCCAGGCAAGAATTCTGGAGTGAGTTGCCATTTCCTTCTTCAATGCATGAAAGTGAAAAGTGAAAGTGAAGTCACTCAGTCGTGTCTGACTCTTAGCAACCCCATTGACCGCAGCCTACCGGGCTCCTCTGTCCATGGGATTTTCCAGGCAAGAGTACTGGAGTGGGGTGCCATTGCCTACCACATCTTTATAAACTTACTCATTCTCCTCTTTCAAAGTCTTCTTGACTTCCTTCTCACATCAGCTGCTCCTAATCTTGCTGAGTCCCTTCGGGAAGGAGGAGAAGCCATCCTGTCCGTAATTTATAGACTTTTCCATGTCCTGCCCCAGAGCTTCACAGAAAACAACAATAATGCCTAAGGCTTATTTACATACTTAAAATGTGCCTAGCACTGTGACAAGCACTTCACACGGATTATCGCTTATAATGAAGTCAGCCCGATGAAGTCTGTGTGCTGTCACTGTCTTCACTTTATATCTGGGAGATCGATGCCTAGAGAGTTTGGTACTATGCCACTGTGTTCACAGCTGGAATCAAGTGATGGAATCGAGATTCAAACCAGGTAGCCCAATTCCAGGGCTCATGTCCAACTCCTCAGGGAAGAGCTGGGAGTTAACAGCCAAGAAAGCTATGCTCATGGCAGCTTTTTAAAATCTGAGGTATCTCCCTTTAACACAGACCTGACCACTCATGGTCTTTTTATTTTCATTTCATTCATTAAGTTGGGTATTCTCGTTTGGTCTTTGATGGTGTAACTATGTGTTTTAAAGAGCCAGAAAGGAAAAGGTTAGAGGTGGACTTTCTCAGCTATAGCTCCCCTTGACAGCAGTCAAATAAGAGGACTTCTGATGAGGAAATAAGGCGCTAAGTGCTCTTGCTTTTAAAAGGTTAGTTAATTGGTAGAGGTTGTGTTTCTGTGGTAAATTTGTGTTCCTGCCTTAGCCACACGTGAGTGTCCACAGGCATCGGGTCCCATAAAACAAGGCTCGCTTCAGCTGGTACCACTTGGTGCACCTGAAAGACAATAGGAAAGCTTGTGGACCATTTGGGGCCTCACAGCCCAGTAATTAGAAACTGTAAAACAATAATACAGACAGGAAGCAAATCCTCCAGTTAATGGAAAAAAAATGTACAATCGTGCTTTGTGGCTGAGTGCAAAATCACAACCGGCTGCTTATACAACAAAGCAAACACTTCAGGATTTTGGCAGCTGTTTTATACATATAAAAAGCTCTAGGCTCTGTATTAATTTGAGGGCTGTCATATTTAAAAAGAAAAGAACAGTAAGTCACCTGGCTTTCTTGTTTTTTATAAATTCACAGCAATGATTCTCAAATCATAGTCCCTAAACTAGGAAGTATCAGCCTTACCTGGGAACTTGTTAGAAATGCAGATTTGTTTTTTGGGTCCCACCCCAGGTTTACTGAGATCTGCCTGGTGGGTCAGACGGTAAAGCGTCTGCCTACCATGTGGGAGACCCGGGTTCAATCCCTGGGTTGGGAAGATACCCTGGAGAAGGAAATGGCAACCCACTCCAGTATTCTTGCCTGGAAAATCCCATGGATGGAGGAGCCTGATAGGCTACAGTCTATGAGGTCGCAGAGAGTCAGACACGACTGAGCGACTTCACTTCCCAGGTTTACTTAGTCAGAAACTGTGGGGGAGGAGCTCAGCAATTTATGCTTTAACAAGTCCTCCAGGTGATTCTGATGCACTGTCTAGATTGAGAAACACTGGGGAGTGGGTAGAGGATTTGGGGGATGGGCAGGGGAATCCCCTTTTGGGTCACCCAAAGGTGAGCATTAGGCTTTTGACCAGAGGTTGGACAGCTGGCCTGAAGGCCCCCTGCTCTCAGGAACGTGGGCGAGTTGTCTTAGGGAAAGAGCTGTGCCTTTTTGAGGAATGGATTGGGAGAGAGAGTTTGGACTGTGGCTTATTACCAATTTTTAAGGAACCATTTCAGTATTTGATTCGCCCTCTGAGCTATGCTGGTGCAGTCAGCTCTGACAGGCCCAGAGTGTACGGGCAGAGAAGAGACTTGGGGACAGAAAAATCTAAGGCCATCTTATTTCTTAGGCTAAGCCTTTGAAGGGCTGCTGATGCCATGGACATTAGAAAGGAAGTTTAGGATGGGAGTAGGGTGGTGGCACGACTGAGCGACTTCACTTTCACTTTTCACTTTCAGGCATTGGAGAAGGAAATGACAACCCACTCCAGTGTTCTTGCCTGGAGAATCCCAGGGACGGAGGAGCCTGGTGGGCTTCCGTCTATGGGGTCGCACAGAGTCGGACACAACTGATTCGACTTAGCAGTAGCAGCAGCAGGGTGGTGGCAGGACAGATTAGTTCTTTGTCTGCCTCATATCTCTCCCCTATCTCGTGTCTTTGCCTCCAGCTTTCTTGGCAGACAGGATTTGTTTAGTAATTTTCTTGGGGCCTCCTGACAAACGGCTCCTCTGCCCCTTCCCAACTGTGTGGTGACCGCAGCAGGGACACAGGGTCATTTCAGAGTCATTAGAAGTCCATGCACAGCTGACCTCTAGGTCTCTTGGAAAGGCCTCTTGGGAAATAAGAGCTTGTCACCAGCATGAAATGAGTTCTTGACTGGTGTTACCACAGAGGCTCAGGTTCCTCACACTCCTTCAGTAGCTTGGTTGACTGACTGTTGAGGACAAAACCTGATACAAATAGAAACACCCAGCTTGCAGCTTCTTGTTTTTTGTCCAGATTTTAAAACTTTGCTCACATTTTAAAATTTGTTTATTTTACTCACATTTTTTCCTGCCTTTTAGACCAGTGAATTTTCTCATTCCTTAAAAAAAAGGGGGCACAGGATTGCTAGTCCGTGAGTGTGTTCTGTTCAGTCACTGTCAGCACAGGAAGACAGCGAGGATAGAGGGGTGAATGAGAGAGAACCCCTGTCCTCCCCAACCTCCAGACTGATTTCTGGGGGGGGAAACTGACTGAGAAAAGAACCACCCAGATCCTGGGTTCACTTGATTCCTTATGTTCTCAGGTGGGAGAACTTGTTTGAATTCCTGAATTTGATGTTGGGTCGCAAACCCAACATCAGGATTTTTTTTTTTCTTCTCTTAGGGGAGAAAAAATTTTTGTTACCAAAGGTACTTCAAATAAAGGACACTTCCAAGCCTGATGCAATCTCATATTAAGATACCAGCATACAGAAGCCTGCTGTCACATTAAAGCAGGATCTTAGCTATTCCATGAAATCTTGGGTCACTAAGACATCCAAGGGGGAAAACTAGCAGCCAACCCATCTGGAATTCTGGTGGAAACTGTGAATGTCTGGACCGTTCATCACTGTGAAGACTAGTTTTGTCCTTTAAGGAACTTGTGGCCTGTTGGCTGTTAGGAGTTGGTAGTTGTTGATTTTCCTTTCATGTGACTTTCAGGGCTCATGGAGAAGTCAAAAGCTCACACTGGAGTATCTGCCTTCTTGGAAGTCAGAAAAGATGGTCCTTCTGCCAGATGAGTGGATGGGGTGTAGCCACTTGGATTGTCTTGAGTGGTGTGGCCTTACTGTATTGGGACAGGAAGGCTGACCCACTGTCATCTGCAGCCTGCCTGCCCTTCATCTTGCTTTCATTAAATGCACAGCTGATGATGTCAGCCTGCCTTCTGGCTCCCTCAGCTTCCCCCTTGGAAGAAAACATCCGGGCAGACAGTTGTGACAATTAAAGCCTCAAGACCCAAGCTTTGTTTGTTCTGAGGTAGTTAAAATAAATCTGCCTAAATATCTCCAAATGCAGATAAAACCTAGTGCTGATTAGAGGTGACCCTCTAATAAACCTGATTTGATTAGGCAGAACCAGTGGGGTGCAGGCAAAATATTTGAGACTCTGGCCAACCTGATTATTCCATTGACCTTTCACTTGGGGGAAAAAAAACAACAGACAACCTGTTTGATTCTTTCTATCCCAGAGTACTTGAAAACTATTACCTGTGACAACTAAAGGACTTTGGTGAAATAAACAGGCAAGACCTGTGGACTTGACCTTAAGAGTCTCAGTCAGCTACCACCTGGGACATGCTTGCTTCCTGGCACATCAATGGAGAATGAATTTTGCCGGAGGTCCTGGCCTGGAACACTAATTAAAAAGGACGTTCTAAAACGCACCCAGGCATGTTCTGATAAAGTCTTAGCAGATGTGAGTGGTGGAGGCTTTTTTTTTTAAAGTCACAGTTATTTATTAAGGTAACTTTTAACAATCTGTTTTGTATAGAAAAACCAACATAGAACTGCTTTAGTATTTATTGCCAGTTTAGGAGAAATTTCCATAATTGCTTTGTCTGCTGGCTTCTGTAATATGGGGGCACTCCTCTCTTTGTATTTATCACATTGTGCTCTGACTGTTGGTTTACTTCTCTTGTTCCATCTTAGAAAACAGGGAAAATGTTTAGTTCTTCTTGATAGCTGCCCACATGCCCATCACACTGGGCCAGGTACGGGGATTGGAAGACTGGCTCATAGGCCAAACTAGGGCACTATCTGTATGGGAATGAACTAATAATTTTTTTTTTTTAGTGTTTTTAAGTGGTTGAAAAGAAATCAAAGGAGTATTTCACTACATGTGAGAATTATGTGAAATTCACATTTCAGTGTTCATAAATAAAGTTGTATGGAACACGGAAGTAACCATTCATTTTTATTATTGTCTTTGGCTATTTTGGTGCTGCAACAGCAGAATTGCATAGTTGCAGCAGAGACTTTATGGCCTGAAAAGCTTAAAATATTTACTATGTGATTATTTTATAAAAGTTTGCCAATCCCTTTCTTATTGTATATTAGGCATATCGTAAATTCTTATTGTTTGAATTGTTTCATATACAAATCTGAGTTACCAGATAGGATTATTGTGATCCTAAAAGTGTTCAGTGACTAAGTGAATGAATGACTGATTGACCTATATCTCTTGTGATCCTTTTGTAACTTTAGGTGTAGGTCTTAGCGGCGTTGGTTCATTTCTGAGAGCTAGATAATTATTTAGAATTTTTCTTCTGAGGAACTTAACTGTGGGGGGCGCTCCGCAGAAAGAGAGAGGCAGTGGAACTTCCCTCAGCAAAGCCGAGGGGTCCCAAGGAGAGGTGAGCCTGCTGTCCGCCAACCCAGCCCCTCAGCAAGCGAGAGACAATCAGACGGGAGAGGGGTTCTATCTGAGCAGTTCCGCTTTATTGCCACAAACTCTTGGTTTATATAGGCAAGCAAGGGGGTTCTGTGAGGGACCTCCCATAGTTGCACCAATCACGTTAAAGGTCAAATTATAATATGCCATAATTACACCAATCATGTTAAAGGTCAAATTATAATATGCCATAGTTGCACCAATCATGTTAAAGGTCAAGTTATAATATGCATATAAGGTCAAGTCGTCATGACTTTTACAGGAGTCTATAGTAATCATGCACTGTCCACGTGTATGGAAGTCAAGAGAGCCAATCAAAAACTTTAACATAGACCACGCCCCTATCTCTTTTGCCAGACGCCATCTTGGCTTCCAACCGCAAAAGCTAGCCACCCCCCCTTTTTTTTTTTAAGGTTTCCCACGTAGGGCACCACACTTAATGAGTTCTGTTAGTCCTTATTAACTTTGCATGTTCTGAACCCATTGTATGGGATGCAGAGACACCAAAAGTTACCCACGGTTAAACTGACCAGGTTGTACAGTAAAGGAATGCCATCACTTTTCATGTATTCACTTTTTTCTCTCTTTGCAGAGGCCGTTCCTTGTGATGAAAGACAATTCCTATAAGCCCGAGTATCTGCATGAGCAGACTACTGCTCAGTAGTGTATAAAACATTCTTACAGACATCAGTATCTTTGTTTGTGGGATCTTCAGTTCATTACCACGAAAATTCATTTAGAAAAAATAAATCAATGATTTAAAAAGTAACCACTGCAAGAATGATAGCAATTACCAATTGTAAACATTGTGGCCTTTGAGAACCGCTGTGAAATTGTTTAGTGAATTAAATTATTATGCTTTTGATATTCATAAGTCTACTTTCATTGGCTGTTAAGGAATATATTTTTGTAGGTAAAGTTTATTTTTAAGACACTAATGTTCTTAGGTAAAACAAAACAGCAACTGGCAAATATACAATGGCCTTGAAATCTGACTATTTTTTTGAGAAAGTATCTTTAAAATGACCAGTGCGAAATACAAGTCCATTCATATACAGTGGAATTGGAAGGCATTGGTGTGTGTGTATGCTCAGCCATGTCCCACTCTTTTTGACTCCACGAATTGTAGCCTGCCAGGCTGCTCTGTCCATGGGATTCTCCAGGCGAGAATACTGGAGTGGATTACCATTTCCTTCTCCAGGGGATCTTCCCAGTCCAGGGATCCAATCCATGTCTCTTGTGTCCTCTGCATTGGCAGGCAGATTCTTTACCAGTAATCTCTGCCTCCCCATTGGATGCCCCGGGGGCATTGGAGTATTCAGGAATAAATTGAGAAATCAATACCTTATAGATAATTCCTAGATTGGCATGTTCTGCTGGAGTTTGAGAGAATGGAGGGATTTGGCAGGAAGGGGAAGGAAGGAAGGTTAGGAGATACACAGAGTAAAAAAATTTGGATCAAAGCTATCCTAGGAATCTTAGGAAGCAGTGTTTTTCTCAGAACAGCTCCACTATACTCACTTACTGGGTATCCACCATGGGACAGTTACCTTTTATGCATTTTATCAGTTTTACAACAGTGCTGCATATAGGGGTGATACCCACATCTTATGGATGGGAAACTTAGGTTAATTGGCTTGCCTGAGGTTTTACAGTTACTCGCCTACAGAGCCCGTTTTAAATCCACATCTGTCTGGCTCCAGCCCCTGTGATGTTTCTACTTTCCCACAACGCCCCTGTGCTTGTTTCCTGGAGATCTCAACATTGAGAAGAGGCATAAATCCAACCTGAAGCCACACCTCACTACTTTGTGAAAATGAATTGCTTTTCCGTTTCACCTGTGCTCTTTCTTTTCCTTTCCTTTGTATGACATCTTTGATTTGTGAGCTTCCCAGGTCCCTTTTTGTGTTAACTATTGTGATCAATATCAAGTTGATTTTGCTACCTAAGGACTTTAGGTACAAGATTAAGTACAGTAACAAAAACTCTTGGAAAACTAGTAACGTCCACCTGATTGAAAAGCTGTTCCGTTTGTCTTGGGTGGTGTGTTCCCTGGCACTCCAGAGGATTCTCAGAGGAAGAGTTGAGAAACAACATTCCAGGCTTAGAGTCCACATTCCCTGGGTTCTGTTGGCGGACTTCTTGGCATCGTTCAAAGGAGCCTGTGTTTTCCTAATTTTCCATCCTGGGCCACCTGCGTTCCCTTTCACGCTGTTTTCCTTTTGAACCTATGTGGTTGGTGCTCGTGGGACTTTTTACAGATGCTTTCATCATTTATACCACAGAGTTTTATTGGAGTTTTTCATTAAAATATTTGAAGTTTGACACAGACTTTATTTATTTATTACGTGTTCAGTACTGAACCTTTTTGGACTTTATGGTGGTATCTAGGAGAGAAAAAAATTAATCCAGGCAAATTCTAGGTAGAGCCAGGAGGCAGAGGGCAGAGGGCGTACGGTGGATGGAAAGCCATTTATTATTGATTTCTCAGCATGCAGAATTTACTTATTTGGGAGCATAGTTCTGTAATGTCATCCAGAAGCTGATTTTTGAAAAGATGCTGACTTGGATGTAGCCAGTGAGCCAATGCAAGGAAATAATGCATTTTTAGTTTTCAACCTCAGTTGCACAGTTGTTCAGTCACTAAGTTGTGTCCGACTCTTTGCAGCCCCATGGACTGTAGCACTCCAGGCTCCTTTGTCCTCCACTGTCTCCCGGAGTTTGCTCAAATTTATGTCCATAGAGTCAGTGATGCTATCTACCATTGCATCCTCTGCCACCCCTTCTCCTTTTGTCTTCAGTCCTTGCCAGCATCAGGGTCTTTTCCAGTGAGTTGAGTCTTCTCATTAAGTGGCCAAACTAATGGCGCTTTAGCTTCAGTCACTTCCAATGTATAGTCATAGTTGGTTTCCTTTAGGATTGACTGGTTTGATCTCCTTGCAGTCCAAGGGACTCTCAAGAGTCTTCTCCAGCACCACAGTTCGGGAGCATCAATTCTTCAGTTCAGTTGCACAGAGAATATATCAACAGAAATAGCATTAGGAAGTGGGCAGCCTACAAATCAGAGCAGTTGACAGGAATGCCAGCAACCTAGGAATGCCTGGTGTTTTGCATAGAGGAGACTGGTTGAAACTCTGTTTCCCTGCCCAAAGTTAGCACTCGTCTTTCTGCAGAGAATTGTGTGTATGCGGGCAGTGTTTCTGACCTCCAGATAAAAATTGAGAAGACTAAACAGGAGTGAAGATTGCAAGTCCTGAAGAATTGATTGGTAAGGTACAAAGGTTAATAAAAGACCATTTCTTTTTTTCTAAAATTTATTATTTTGTAATTGAAGGATAATTGCTTTACAGAATTTTGTTCTTTTCTGTCAGACCTCAACATGAATTGGGGCTTCCTTGATTGCTCAGCTGGTAAAGAATCTGCCTGCAATGCAGGAGACCTTGGTTTGATTTCTGAGTTGGGAAGATAGGCTGGAGAAGGGATAGGCTTCCCACTGCAGTAATTCTTGGGCTTCCCTGGTGGCTCAGCTGGTAAAGAATCTGCCTGCAATGAGGGAGACCTGGGTTCGATCCCTGGGTTGGGAAGATCCCCTGGAGAAGGGAACAGATACCCGTTCCAGTATTCTTGCCTGGAGAATTCCATGGACTGTATAGTCCACGGGGTCACAAAGAGTCAGACAGGACTCAGCAACTTTCACTTTTTCAACATGAATCAACCATAGGTATCCATATGCCCCCTCACTCTTGAACTTGCCTCCCGTCTCCTCCCCTTCCCACCCCTCTAGGTTGATACAGAGCCCCTGTTTGAGTTCCCTGAGAGATACAGTCAGTTCCTGTTGCCTATCTATGTTGCTTACGGTAATGTGAGTTTCCATGTTACTGTCTCCATGCATCTCCACCTCTCCTCCCCTCTCCCCATGTCCATAAGTAAAAGACCATTTCTTGAAGATGAGCTTGTTTTATCAAAATATAATAAAATGCTAAAGAAAAAGAAACTGAGTCAAATTGAAAGAAATTTTAAAAGGGAAAAATCTGAAAGGGTTTAATTTGAAAACAGAAAGCTTTGTCCGTTTCGTTTTGTTTCCTATTCTATAAACTAGGGCATTTTGGAGATGGAGCAAAACGTTTGAAACCTTTCCTTTCACTATCTTCTGGTGATCAGTTTACTCTTGTAAATACAGGTACTGTTTAATACTGTTTAGGCCCTCAGCCATCTGGTGCTAGTAGTCCCCCCCCCCCCCCAATATTGTATGACTTGCTTCTACAAATAAATTGTGAATTAACTTGATGAGGATAACAACTGGTATGATGACTTCTTGGAATCTCTAGGCCCTAAGGTCCATGACCAAGAGGAAGAGAAGCTACTTTTAAAATCCTGAAGCTCCTGTTGTGTTTTCATGGTTTCACTAAAGAGAGCGTTGACAGTATGAAAAGTTAGGATTATAGCCTTGTTGAGAATTACGGGCAGTGCTGTCCTTGCGAATGACAGAGACACGCTGCCGTACTCCCTGTGTGTTTGGTCTTCCACGTGAAAGATGCTCTGGGTCATGCCTGTCTTTGCCATTTACTTGTTGCCTTTAATGGTGCTGCGCAACCACTCTGTGACAGTGTTATTTTAACTTGAAATAGCATGAGGGTTAGGAGAAAGTACCTTGTGACTGTGAAGGGGGATTCTCCTGGGTACTTGTAATTGCAGTGATTTGAAATGCTTTCACAGATTTGTAGGAGAGGGTAATTTTTCTTCTTTATTTGCTCCTTTTATCTTGTTCTAAAGCCAGTATTACCTCCCCTCTGACATACACTTATTATTTCTTCCTTCCTGTCTCTCTTTTTTTCTTTGTTAAAGAAACCCTTCCTATGAAGAAATCAAAGGCATTTGGGGCTTCTTTTTTGTGTGTGTTAATGGTCGATTTGACTTTTTAATACGGTGTAGGGATGGGAAGAGGCAGGGCTGTTTTGTTTTGCTTCCTGGAAGAGTCAACCGTCTTATTACATGGGAGAGAAGTGTTCTTGGCCTTATTTTCTCATTCTAGGCGTGTTCTGGATGTTGGTGGTGGTGGCCTCTTCTTAGGGCAGGGTCCTCAGCACTCCTGACATTTCAGGCTGGCTGACTTTATTGTGCTGGGAGTGGGGAGTATCTTCTGCAGTGCTGGATGGATGCCCTCTTCTTAGGGCAGGGTCCTCAGCACTCCTGACAGTTCAGGCTGGATTTTTGGCCTCTGTGTCAGTAGCACCCCTGAAGTAAGGTCACCCTGATTGTAACCCCACCTTAGAAGAAGTGCCCCAGAAGCAGAGGACAGCCGCAGGGCTGGAGCTTTCTTTAGATGCTTCGGCATACTGAAAGTCTCTCTTAGATACTGGTGATAAGGTGAGAGGTGAAAGTACCTCTCCAATATTGGTGGTAGTTGAAATTCCTTTGTAATTTTAAAATTTCATTTTAGCTCTTACCTTCAACTTCCTAGCACTAGTAGTGTGATATGTTATTTTTCCTTATTTTCAAAATGAGGGAGTTTGTAGTGAAGTTTAGTGATCTCACAGGTCTGTCCCAACCCTCATATTTTTATGATTTTAGTTATAAAGCAAATCTTATTCAGTTATAGAACTTCAGAGCTGAAAGTTTATTTGTTATCATTTAGTCCATTCCTGTTAGTTCTATCCAGTGTGGTTTCATAGGATCAGGCTAGAAAAAATAGTTGCTTCTTACACATGGGCATTATTAAACACTTATATTTAGACAGTTTATCAGAACAGACTTTTATAAAAATGATTACTTTTTTTACTGACTGATTGGAATTCAGGTGATTGACTGAATTTTAAATATGTCTGTTGTTTGGGATTAGGCTTTTAAATGTTGATGTTTATTTTAGTTCAGTTTCATACTCAGGTTGGTATTTGTACTGCCAAACAGCTTTTTGCTCTGCTACCTTCATGAGGGAAACTGACTTCTCAGAACACCTTGACTGATACATTGGACTTAAATTGGTAAGTCTTCTAGTCCAGCTGCTTTTTAAGCATAAAGAGAGTAGAGACCTTTTTCTTTTGGCCTGAATGAAAGGTGGTTAAGAGAGAAATCTAATACCTTTTATGGATTTATATGGCTCACATGAGATTGCCCAATCAGAAATAACAAGATACACACCAGATGTGAAGGTACTAGCTAATATAATTATGCTGGGGATCATTTTCACCATATGAGGGTTGAGGTACATTGAACTCATTTCCATTAAGTACCTATATCTGCTTTTACTAAAAGGGTTGAGTGGTGTGTACCTTTTGTATTCCTGGAGCTTGATAAGCTATAAGTCCTAGAGTATTCAGATTCATGGCAAGGCTTAGATGGACGGGGATGTTTTTCCTGCTACTGCTAAGTCACTTCAGTTGTGTCCGACTCTATGTGACCCCATAGATGGCAGCCCACCAGGCTCCCTCGTCCTTGGGATTCTCCAGGCAAGAACAGTGGAGCGGGTTGCCATTTCCTTCTCCAGTGTATGAAAGTGAAAAGTGAAAGTGAAGTTGCTCAGTCGTGTCCAACCCTTAGCAACCCCATGGACTGCAGCCTTCCAGGCTCCTCTGTCCATGGGATTTTCCAGGCAAGAGTACTGGAGTGGGGTGCCATTGCCTTCTCTGATGTTTATTCTAGTGGAACCTAATAGCTGAATGTACTTCTTTGGGGGCTCTTTCCTGGAAAACAAATCTGAAGGTGTCGTCAGACACAGTGTATCAGAAAATAACAGGTCTCTTAACCTGTGCTAAAAAGATAATTTTGCATGCATTAACTATTCAACAAAAGGTGTGAACTGTGCTTACTTTGGCAAACAAATAGATCCCAAAATGAATCAAACAAATTGTAATGTGGAACAAATTGAAACACTTGAGGATTTGTCTTAGATGTTTAAAACTCATATTTTATCCTCCATGTGTTCATAATACCCTCAGAAAGCAAAGAATCTTTTGGAAATGGCAGTGAAAGGGCAGTATTATCTCAAACTGCAGTTGTGGTTCTGGACCTGGTCCATGGGCTATCTTTCCTTTTACTCCTGGCCCTGTAGCGGCCAGAAGAGAGTACTTAAGGTGTTTATTTCACGAGGGAAGATTTTTACAAAGAGCAGTTTTTAATGAAGCACGGCATGTGGCATCATTATCATTTCTAACACAGAGAACTCATTTTCAATTTTGCTATCAAAGAAAAATGACAAATAGAGAATGTAAGAAAAACCAGATGGACTAACTGTATTAGGAGCTTAGTATGCATATTTTGTGTCACATATTAGCATTCATTAAGTCGAAAGGGAAAAAAAATGAGTTTTGCCTACATGCATTAAACCAATAAGGCTGGCAAAGTTCCAAGCTAGCTCTTGTGGATTAATTGTTTTATAACTGTTTTAATTAAAATTGTTCAGTATATGATTAACCTAAAAGTTTTAATTTCCACAAAACTGTTGAACAAATGAGACATTAATATTTTACATTAACCATGGTGATATTGCTGCGGTTTCCAGAGCAACTGCTTGTTCGAGTAAACCAGGAAAAGGGGTAAGGTGGAAAGTGCTGTGTCTCGTGCTACAACCAAGAAAACCTGCAAACAGAATAACTTAGTGAAAGGACCAGTGTGACAAGGTTGTTTATTACACTGAAAATTCTTTAGACGGGCATTTATGAAGTCAGCCTCCCCACTCCCTGACTATCAGTTTAGAGCTGAGGCTCGGTAGTAAATTATCACGTTGAGGTTAACAGTGTAACATGGCAAGAATGAGTTTACTTTGTCTTTTGCTTCCATTCGGCATCATAATAGTGTTGGTGTACCACATGAGATGGTTGGTTTTGAAGGGTTTGGCCAGTAGGGCCTGTGAATTTATTGACATTAAGTTCTGTGGTTTTAGTTTAGGTGATAGGTACAAGTGTTGGTTTTGGAATCAAAGGGAAGATAGGGAAGGCTTGAATGACTCATCTCTTTTATTTTCTTGTGTTGTTAAGATTGGCACCAGACTGACTTTGGAAAAACACATCCCATTTTGCAAATAGTAAAACTGAGACCCTGTAAAATGTCATTATATGTATCTGTGGCTCCTTCAGTATACAGATCTGTATTTCTCTTACTTGTTCTCCTCCTCACTTATGCTCCCATTTTATTGTGTTCCAGTTCATTAAAAGATGGCTGTCTTCTCCTCTAAGCCTTTTTTACTCTGACTTCACTTTGTAGGTTAAGGTTATGGTACTATATAAATTCAAGAAGCTGGTGGTATTTGAACTCTGTAGAAGCATATTTTAAAAGATAAGATGGATACTGCTTAGTGGAAATGGTGATGACAAAACTCAAGTTGTTCTGACTGTGCAGAAAGTGATAAATTCTTTAGGGTCCTAGGCTGAGTTCAGTTGTTAATTTCTGTGACAGCTGATACAGGATTGTCTTTGCAGCATTAGCTCTGCAGAGTCTGGGGTGCAGCATCCGAACAACAGAAATATATCTGCCGTGAACGTACTTAGTCAGGGTCATGTGGCATTTGATCTGTCCAGAGTTCAGTCCTGATTTGATCTCTCTGCGTTACCTTGTCCCATCATTTCTTCCTAGTACCATAAAGTTCTCGGTGCTAGCCTTCCTTTCTGTCCCATATAATCATTCTCCCTCCCAAATTCCTTCTGTTTAGCTTCTCAAGCACCAGCTTTTGAAGAAATTATTCATATATTCAGTATATTTCAAGTAGTTAATAATCAGAGTATAATCATACATTTAGTGGTTGTGTAATTGTCTGTACAAGTTGCCATATTTGCCAGAAACCAGCTCCTCACAGGTGATTTTCAAGATAAATGGTTTATCAGGCTTTCTACTATCTGTTCATTTCTTTAGGCTCTCTTGAGTTCTGTCATTGCGTGATGTTAGATCATTAGAAATGCGCATACCTGGACTGTATTATATTGGTGCTTCAGAGGATTGCCATTATGGAATTAGAGTGCAGTGTCTTTGGTAAATGGAGAGTAAGAACACTCAATTTAAGAATCCCATATTCTCAGGACATCCCTGGTGGTCCAGACTGTGCTTCCAATGCAGGGGATGTGGCTTTGATCCCTGGGTGAGAAACTGTAAGATCCCACATGCTGCATGGTGAGGCAGAAAAATAAAATTCCATGTTCTGTGTTCAGAGAATGTCTCTGTCTTTTGAAAAACCTTAAAATGAATCTGATATCTATCTTAATGTTATACACACACATACACATATAAGGGGAGAGAGAAAAAAAGAGAGTGAGAGACTGCTTTATCTGTTTTCTTTGACAGTTTGATGCAGGAAAAAATTTTTTTCTTCTTACCAACATCTGCATTCTTTTAACCCTCAAATGTTATTTGAATAATGAATACTGTGTAATTAGGTAAGAGTACTTTTGTACTTCCCAGTAAATTCCAAGCTTCATTCAGTAACCAACTTTAGATACCCCAAGTCCTTGGTGGTCAGGTCCTATTACTCTTTTGCTTGGTGAGTACTGTTTTTCATCTACTCTTTCAGAGGTTTTTCGTTCGTTAAAAATGGTCTTTTTAGGCTAAGGGTACATCTGTACTGGAGACATGCATAGTCACTTGACCACTTTGCTCATAAAAGGGGAACAGTAATAGCAGTCAAGTATATGATTTTCCTGACCTGTAAGATACGAACTTCTTGCTCTTAAGACAGTACATGTCTAGCAAGAAAGAGAAATGGCCAGAGAAGGACTTTTCAGGAATGCCGAGAGTGGGAATAGCAAGATACTTTCATTCTGCCTCTCTTCATTTTCTTACCTTTATAGTGTGTTCTCTGCTCCCCTGCGTCCCATTTCCAATCCAGGAGCAGTAATTACTGTGGAGGTGAACCTCCCAGCTTTGAAGTCACCTGTTTTCTTGATCGTCTCTGCAGCCTGCCTCCCACCTCTACCCATCCATCAAAAATTGTGCTTGTGCTGCTCTTCATCAGCTGCATGGCTACACTTCTCTCATTTGTTTTTCTCATGCAGCAGCAGCCTTCCAGAAATACCACCAAGGATAATAATCCTTTTGCTGTTCAATACATCTTTTGTCTGAGGTTTAGTTACTGTCGCAATTGATGGCATGCCAACTGATGGTAAGCAACAAATGAATGCTTAAATAGTGTGTATTCAACAGATGTGCCAATCCAGGTGATTTTTCCAATAGCAGCCACCACACACTGAGTGGAAAGAGAGCAGTAACCGAGTGTACAGTGGGTTGTTCCAGATGTTCTCTGGTTTTAGTTAGCTCATTCCTGGTGATTACAGATTGACTTATTTTCCCTCTGTTCAGTTTTTGTAACTCTAGTTTGCTACTTTATTTTGGCTTCCACTTGGGGATGTTTAAGTTTCAAATAATGAAGAAAGTTGTGTTGATAACACAGCTTTAGTAACTTCAAAGATTGTCACCAAATATTTTCTGGGAGTCTCAAGTATATAAAACTCATCTTTGTAAGTGCACAGATGCATACCACACCCTCTATCAAAGCATAGTGATTGTGACTGGCCCACTTTAAACGTTATTCAGGGAAGGAAGCGAGCTATCGTTTATTACTGCACAGTACTTAAATGTACAGTCTGATACATCGTAGCACATAAGTCTTTGTGAAGATACCTTGTCAGTCAAGATAAGTAAATCTCTCCTTTTCCATGAACCTAGCAGCCAATTTGCTAAGCAAATTGTAATTTGTAAAACTGTTGTTGAATTACTTTGTGGCTGGTTATGTCACTTGACTAGAAAAATGATGCTGAAATCGTCAGCTTTAGTCCTATGCTGCCCATCTTTCCTAACTTATGGTCAGCCATATGTTTAGACCAGATGAGGCAGGATGTATGGTTGGATACAAGTACATTCTTGGAAAAGATTTTAGAATCGTATTCTACTAAAAGTGTGAGTTAGGTTTTCCCCCCACATAGTTTCATACCTGTAGGAAGAACCTGCCATTCCCCGCCCCCCCCGCCCCGATCATATAAATATTAATAATAGTTTCTCAGCAGTAATCATTAACATAAAAATCAGGAGAATAGGGGAAGTGGGTGGCAAAGGAGTTTTGATCATTGGAGGACATGTCAAAGGCCTTTAATGGACTGTAAATGTTTTATTTCTTAACCGTGACTGTGGTTACAGCAGTGTTCATGTTGTTATTCTTTGTGTCATGTATAAAACATACATGTTTTATGCATTTTTTGGTATGTGTAATGTTTCACTGTGTATGTGTATTTACTGGATAAAAATATGGAAATACCAAGAAAGCACAAAGCAAAAATGTTTTGTTTAATCTGCCTATCAAGAGATAATCGCTTTTCTTTTTTGACGTATATCTTTCCAATGTTTTGAGAACAAATATATATCATATATTCTATTCATGTCCATGGCTTCAGATTTTAATAAAAGTATATACTTATATATATGTATGTATATATCTAAGCCTTGACTTTTTGATTTATTATAATATTTTGGCATGAGGTTTCAGGATTCTGTTGAATTAGTTTAATAGCTACATAGAGGGCCATTGTTTGGATATATTATAGTTTATTTACCCAGTCCTCTATTATTTGACAGTTAAGTTATTTCTAACATTTAAATCTTACAAATAACATAAATAATATTTAAATCATTTATCTTTCAGATATTTGAAATTAAAGGGGCTAAGTTGGGCTCTTACTTGAAATTAAAGGAACCAAGTTGGGCTCTTATTTACTATGTAGACATTTCATAAAAGGTAAATTTTATTACATAACTCTGGCTTCAAGAGCTACTTGAAAGCTTATTATTGTCCCCTTAAAGAAAACTGTAAAAAAAGTTCAGTCTTTTCCTTTTATGAAGTAGGTGTGTATGGTGTGTTGTGTTTAAGTCAAACTGACTGCCACAGGCTTATATTCTCTTGTGGGCTGGGAAGTTATTCACGTATTGAATAGTTAGTTATTGAACACCATCAGTATACCAGGTGCTTTGCACAGCTCTGTGGATATAGAGATGGAGTCCTGGTTTCTGCTTTCACAGACAGGTGACATAATGAACAGTAGGGCTTGAGTGTTATCAGCTCATACCTTTTGAGTTTATGGATGTAAACATTTCTCCTTGGATGACTTCGCTGTGACCTGTGTCATTAAGCAGGTGACTTAGGAGCTTATATACCAGCAGGACTGCTACCTTATCCTCCTTGCCTAAACCCCTCATCCCAAAACTGTATGTTCTTTCAGGTTGAATCCTGGAATTCAGAACTTTGTGGGCAAGACCAAAATAGGACAGAAATAGAAATGACATTTTCATTCACAGCATGAGCATGACTGAGGAGGGGATGTATAGTAACTGTTCTGTTATTACTAAGGCTTTTCCAACTCTAAAATTCTGTGATTTTCTGATATTTGGGCCTCTGGAACTCCTAATACTGAATCTTTTCTCAAATGTTAAATTTGTAGTAGAAGGAAAAAAATTAGGTACCTCTTTTTTTTGAGATACCAGCTGAATTTTAGAGTATAAATGCACACTTGAAGAATGAAAGAAAGGAGAAAAGTACATTTGCCCCTCTCAAGAAATCAGATGGAATTAAGAGGATGCCTCAGTTCATCTTCTGTAAACAAAACCAGTATTTAATGATAGTTTTCCCCCGCTTCCTACCTCATCCTTCCAAAAAAAACCCCACAACCCATAGTTTTAAAGTTTCTATTTGGAGAGACATTTCTGTGGCTTGAGGCTTAAAGTTTGGAATATGATGGCACAGAAAAACCTGTGGGACCCCAGAAATATCTGGCATTATTCATGATCAAACCAAAATAAAATTTATTTTTTACGTTGTATATTGAGTCCTGGAAGTACATGAGTGCTAAGTCACTTCAGTCCTGTCCAGCTCTTTGCGACCCAGTGAACCGTAGCCTGCCAGGCTCCTCTGCCTATGGAGTTCCCCAGGCAAGAATGCTGGAGTGGGTTGCCATGCCGTCCTCCAAGGGATCTTCCCGACCCAGGGCTCGAACCTGCATCTCCTGCATTGGCAGGCAGGTTCGTAACCACTGCTGCCACTTGAAAGTACAGTGGCTGTAAATTCATTTTTTTAAAAAATTGATTTATTTTTGGCTGCACTCCGTCTTCATGGCTGGACACGAGCTTTCTCTAGTTGTGGCAAGCAGCGGCTGCTCTCTAGTTGCCGTGTAGAGGTTTCTCATTGAGGTGGCTTCTCCTGTGGTACACAGGCTCTAGAGTGGGGCTCAGTTGCTGTGGTGCAGGCTTAGTTGCCTTGGTGCAGGTGGGATCTTCCTGGACCAAGGATTGAAACGTGCACCTTGTGTTGGTAGGTGGATTCTTAACCACTGGACCACCAGGGAAGCCTGGTGGCTATAAATTCTTAAGCCAGGAGAATATAAAAGAAAAGGTTTGTGGACAGGTGTGTTCTCCCTCTGTTAAACTCTAGAGCATAATTAATTAAGCTGTGTGGCTATCTGTTTCTTGTACCACCTTCTGCATGTGTCCCAGCACTCATTAGCCTTGGACAAATCGCTCAAGTAATCTGTTTCTTCACCTGTAGAATGGGTACCAACACTTGCCCAGTCTACTTACAACATTGTTAAAATGATCAAGTAAGAAAGCATATAGGAAAGTGTTCACTATGAGGTAATACTTAGATATCAAAAAAAAGGAATGAGTAGGAGTAGCCCAAAATGCTTAACTTTGGCCCCAGTGTGTGTATCTTGAGTTTGGCAGCCTACTATCCAGGTGTGTAAGTTTGAGATTGATCCCAGGGTTTTGATTGATGATGATGAATGATATGGCCATGAATAAAGTTGTGAAGATGTCCCTTTAGGATAACTAGGTTTATCCTCCTCCCTTAAGGTTGCTGGTCATTTGGGTGAAGCAGCAGTTTGTGTAGGGAATACTGTTTATGAAGGTACTTTGTTCTGTTTTATTTAAGTTTTGGTGTTATTCGAGAAAAAGCTTTGAGCTGGCTTACTGAAACATGTACAATGTTATAGAATTGAAATAAGGAAACTGGGCAAAGAGAAAACATGTGCAGAGAAAATAGAGTAAAACCATGTTAAAGCTAATGGGCAGATTCGCGCAGGGTAGGGTAGGTGCTTATGCAGTAGGTAAGAGGGGCAGAACAAAGAGGGAAACTTTTCTGAACTTTTCCAAGAAATTTTCTTCGTGGAGAGGATGAAGGTATGAACTTCAAAATCCAAAATAGTGATTTGTGAAACAATTGTTTTTATACTCCCCCAGTGCATATTAATAAAACGGTGATAACATATGATTTGGGGAAAGAGTAACCGTAGGAGTCAAGATCATTTATTCCATAGAGGCAGCTCTGAAGGTCTGGCTTGAGCCAAGGACAACATTTAGAACACGTCCAGGAGTGGATAAGCTGCTCGTCCTCAAGCAGTCCTCCACAAATATTCTTTATCCCAGCTGGGATCTGGCATCACTTCCTGAATGGTTTCCAGTGGTGTTATGGCACACTTCATTGACCAGAGTCCCAGAGACCCAGGCACAGAGATGCCCATCTTGTCTTGAGAGCTAAGTGTCTTCATAAGCTGTTGACATTTTCTTCTTTTTCTCATTTCCCACATGTCTGTTGCAAGGATCAGATATGTGAATTGAAGTAGTTCTCTGCTAGAAAAGGCAGCAAAATGCCAGTTGTGATTTTGGGGCTCTGACTAAGCTGGGGACCACTGGGAATTTGTGGACTATCAATAACTCACTTTATTTTAGCCGTTGGGTGACCATTCAGTGACTCTTGATTCAATTCATAGCTCACGGTGACTGAATTCAAACCCATCATGTTTCTAGAGTTTGTTCTTGGAATCAATCATTGGTGAATTCATTAGAGAATTCAGCTTGAACCCTTTGTCTTCTTTTCTGTTTCCTTGTTATTACTAGCTCTAGATACTCCAAAAGAGAAAAGGAAAATCCTCAAAAGGACTGTGTGTTTTTAGAAACAGGGATTGTATTCTATGCTTTATTGGGACACAGAAGGAGACTGTCTGGTTAAGACAAGAGATTGTGGCACTAAAAAAAGGAAATTGGCAGGCCTGTCCCTGGTACTTTTAGTCAGAAAAGAAAGGGGAAGACAGACTGGCTGGGGATTACATTAAAGGAAGCGCTGATCATCACCTGACCTTACATTCCCTGAATCTGGAAGGGTGGTGTGCCTATGTAGTGGTCATTTTGGGGAGCTGAAGACCAATTTGTTCTGCTTCCGGCTATGTGTGCTGCTGCTAAGTTGCTTCAGTCGTGTCTGACTCTGTGCGACCTCATAGACGGCAGCCCACCAGGCTCCTCTGTCCCTGGGATTCTCCAGGCAGGAATACTGGAGGGGGTTGCCGTTTCCTTCTCCAATGCATGCACATATGCTAAGTTGCTTCAGTCGTGTCCGACTCTTGTGTGACCCCATGGACAGCAGCCCACCAGGCTCCTCTGTCCACGGGATTCTCTAGGCATGAATACTGGAGTGGGTTGCCATTTCCTTCTCCACCCACCATGTATATTTTGGTCCTAATGGAGAAATGGAAGCCTTTTAGGGTACAATCATGACTGTTCTGGCATATTACTTTCTTTCACTTTGCCAGAGCCAGCTCCATCAATATCCGTGGCCAAGTTTGAGTCCTTATAAGTTGCTTGTGACAAGAAGAAAGATTTTCATTAAGAATTTGGCCCTAAAATTGGTCAGAATGAGGCTTTGTTTGTATTTCTGCTTGCCTTATAGGTAGAAGGGTCTTTTTATAATTATAGGCTAATACATTAACTGGCTTTGATGTGGGTTACTCCAGAAGGTACATCAGTTGTTTGACGTCAGTTTGTATTTTAGCATGTGCTTCTCAGGCAAAAAGTGGGTTGATAATGGACTATTACAGCAAGAATGAGAATCTGATGTTGAGAACCTAGAAGCCTGGAATAAGAAGCGTTTTGTTTTGTTTTGTTTGGAGTAGTCTTTTCTTCATCGGTGCTTCAAGTCCCAAACTTAAGTTCATACTTTCCCTAAATATTAACTGTTTCTGCATATTGCAGATGTATAATTTATACATTTACCATCTGAGCAAATTAGGACCAGGAAGCTGTACTCCTATTTTGTAAAAAGAGAATCCAGGGCATACTTAGTAGAAGTGGTCGCCCATCAGTGTTGTTGGGCAGGGCTGAGAAGAGAAACATTTTTAACCGGTTCATTTTTTTAAATTGCCTAAAAGGAAACAAGTAACAGTGGAGAGCATGGTGCCAGCAGGCATTCAGTTGTGTGCTGAGGGGTGAGAGCTGCTTTATCTGGGTTCCTCTGGTGTAGACCTTGTGCTCTGTTCACAGGTGAGTTGGCTAGAGAAAGAACAGTTGAGCTGAGTGCTCTGTTCAGACTGTCAGGGCAAGGATGGGTCAGGACAGGAGGGTGTCTGAGGAGACGGACTGATGGTTGTGCACGACATCCTATATATTTGGGCTCCCATGTAGTTTAGTTGGTTGCACGTGTTATTGTGTTAGTTTTGGTGTCTTCAGCCCTGTCGCTAATCGTTGACAATGGTGTAAGAGGAGAAACTGGTCTGACGACAGTTTGCTCTTGATAATGCTTTGACATTTGTAACAAGGTAGAGGAAGAGAGTCCTTGCTTCTCTGTTCTGGGAACCTTACCAAATCTAATAAGGAGCCTCTGGTAGAAATAACCCCTTTTAAAAGTAGCTCAAGTGAGAGACTCTGACCTTTTTCTGAGTCTGTGGCCTAGTTCCTGGATAAGAAGGCAGCTCTGATGTCAGAACTTCTTAGAATTGCATAAACCTTAAGTTTTGATGTTTATTTTTAGTATTGCTTTTTAAAGAAATTACAGAGAAAATATATGTGAAAGAAAACCTTCTGGGACTTCCCCTGGTGGTCCAGGGCTAAGGCTCTGTGCTTCCAAGGCAGGAGGCCTAGGTTGGTTCCCTGGTCAGGGGACCAGCTCCTGTATGCTGCAGCTAAAGCCTGAAGATCCTGAGTGCTGCAGCTGAGACCCGGTGCAGCCAAATACATAAATAAATCTTTAAAAAGAAGAAAGAAAACCTAAGCATATACTATACTTTGCCCATAAGACCAGAAACACTTACTAAGACTTTTAACAGATTCATGTAGCCACTTAATTCTCTCTAGGGCTCTGTCTTTCTCTTTCAAATAGAATCCTGTACTTTGATCATTTCCCAGGGTGGTTTTTTGGTTGTGGTTTTGACTCTTGAACTGAAAGCCACATGATGTGTGTATTTGTATGTGTATATATTCACATCTCAGAGGACTGGCATCATCTTGGCAGATCTTTAAGAAAGTTTGAGGAGTAAATTTTATATATTTTTATGCTTTTTCAGACCTGGGTAAGGGACATATTGGTGAGGCGGAGGTGGATAGGAACACTGAAAGGGAGACTAAAACCTGCATGCTGCAGTGCTCAGAAATAACCTCCAGTTTTTCTGAAGGATGCGATATCATTCTAAAGAAATCATTTGCAGCCACATCAGTGCATCATATAATTGACAGCATTTTAGAAGGGAAGCGAGACACAAGGAAATCAAAGAAACTCATTGTACACCTTTAAGTATAGCCCTGGGATTATCCAGGGTGGCTTTCGTAGAAATCCTGGGATGTCAGCAGCCTTTCCCTTCCTTGAGGTTACCTTCCTCTAATTCTTTATGCATTTAGAGAATTGTTGAGGAAAAGCCATGTTCTGCTTCCTTTTTCAGAGAAGGCAATGGCACCCTACTCCAATACTCTTGCCTGGAAAATCCCATGGATGCAGGAGCCTGGAAGGCTGCAGTCCATGGGGTCGCTATGAGTCAGACACGACTGAGCGACTTCACTTTCACTTTTCACTTTCATGCATGGGAGAAGGCAGTGGCAGCCCACTCTAGTGTTCTTGCCTGGAGAATCCCAGGGACAGGGGAGCCTGGTGGGCTGCCGTCTATGGGGTTGCACAGAGTCGAACACGACTGAAGTGACTTAGCAGCAGCTTCCGTTTTGAAAATGCAGATGTTTCCAGAAATGACCACACTCTCAACTGAGTTCTGAGCCTCCTCTTGTAATTTTTCAGGCTGTGGTCTGGGTGAAGATAGAAAGATGGAAATCTCATACCCCAATTTGGTTGAAGTCAGCTAGGTCAAGGTATCTTGACTCAAAATAAATCTTACCTGGTAGCTCAGCTGGTAAAGAATCTGCCTGTAATGCAGGAGACCCTAGTTTGATTCCTGAGTTGGGAGGATCTGCTGGAGAAGGGATGGGCTACCCACTCCAGTATTCATGGGCTTCCCTGGTGGCTCAGCTGGTAAAGAATCTGCCTACCATGCAGGAGACCTGGGTTCTATCCCTGGGTTGGGAAGATCCTCTGGAGAAAGGGAATGGCTACTTGTGCCAGTATTCTGGCCTGGAGAATTCCATGGACTATAGAGTCCATGGGCTTGCAAAGAGTTGGACATGACTGAGCAACTTTCAAAAAATAATAAAAGAACAGTCCAGGTATTAGATGGGTAAGATCATTTTTGTGTCCCTGTTGCCTGTCTTGGGGAGGGCAAACCTGAAAGTAAAGAAGGATTGATTTCATTATTCTTTAAGTATCTCATTTCTCTTTTTAATAAATTTTTTTCCTAGACAACTTTTTAAAAATTTTATTTATTTTTTAATTGAAGGATGATTGCTTTACAGAATTTTGCTGTTTTCTGTCAAACCTCAACATGAATCAGCCATAGGTGTACACATATCCCCTCCTTCTTGAACTTCTCCCCACTCAACCCCTCTAGGTTGATACAGAGGCCCCATTTGAGTTTCCTGAGACATACAGCAAATTTCCATTGGCTATTTTATGTATGGTAATGTAACTTTCCATGTTACTCTCTCCATATATCTCACCCTCTCCTACCCTCTCCCCATGTCCATAAGTCTGTTCTGTATGTCTGTTTCTCCATTGCTGCCCTGCAGATAAATTCTTTGGTACCATCTTTCTAGATTCCGTATATAGCCCACCAGGCCCCTCCACCCATGGGATTTTCCAAGCAAGAATACTGGAGCGGGTTGCCAATTCCTTCTCCAGGGTATCTTCCCGACCCAGGGATCGAACCCAGGTCTCCTGCATTGCAGGCAGACGCTTTAACCTCTGAGCCACCAGGGAAGCCATATTTGCATTAGTATACGATATTTGTCTTTCTCTTTCTGCCTTACTTCACTCTGTGTAATATGCTGTAGGTTCATCTGCCGCATTAGAACAGACTCAAATGCATTCCTTTTTATGGCTGAGTAATATTCCAGTGTGTATATGTACCACAACTTCTTTATCCGTTCATCTCTCGATGGATGTCTAGCTTGCTTCCATGTTCTAACTGTTGTAAATAGTGTTGCAGTGAACATTGGGATACATGTGTCTTTTTCAACTTTGGTTTCCTCAGGGTATATGCTTTGGAGTGGGATTGCTAGGTCATATGGTGAGTTTATTCCTAGCTTTTTAAGGAATCTCCATACCATTTCTATAGTGGCTGTATCAATTTATGTTCCCACCTGCACGTTCCCTTTTCTCCACACCCTCTCCAACATTTATTGTTTGTAGACTTTTTGATGATGGCCATTCTGACAGGTGTGAGGTGATATCTCATTGTAGTTTTGATTTGCGTTTCTCTAATACTGAGCGATGTTGAGCATCTCTTCATGTGTTTGTTAGCCATCTGTATGTCTTTGGAGAAAATGTCTGATAGGTCTTTTTCCCACTCTTTGATTGGGTTGTTTGTTTTTCTGGTATTGTTGTATGAGCTGCTTGTATATTTTGGAAATTAATCCTTTGTTGTTTCATTTGCTGTTATTTTCTCACATTCTGAGGGTTGTCTTTTCACCTTGCTTACAGTTTCCTTTGTTGTGCAAAAGCTTTTAAGTTTAATCAGATCCCACTTGTTTAGTTCTTTTTTTATTTCCATTACTCTAGGAGGTGGGTCATAGAGGATCTTGGTTTGATTTATGTCATTGAGTGTTCTGCCTATGTTTTTCTCTAAGAGTTTTATAGTTTCTGGTCCTGCATTTAGGTCTTTAATCCACTTTGAGTTTATCTTTGTGTATGGTGTTAGGAAGTGTTCTAATTCCATTATTTTACATGTAGCTAGACAGCTTTTTTTTTTTTAATCTAAGTTTTTATTCAGGCCTGAAACACTGTTTTCCTACTATGGTTTGTATGGGGCAGCAGGTTTTCACTTGATTTAAAAGGTAAGCCTGTTGTTTTTTGTGTTATAGATGCTTTTCAAGAACACACAACTAACTTCTCTCTATCCGTTTTAACAATGAAAAAAAAATCACAAGGGGCAGTTTTGGTGCCAGTTTATGGAGATTCTTTGAAATTTATTAGTGGATAGAAAATTCCCTTAGGTGGATAGAAAATGTGGTCTACTTGGACACCTTCTTAAGGGGAGCTTTTTGCATATAAGAGCTTCTGAAAATGTTTAGGCTGTCAGAGCTGGAAGAGTTTAGAGGTCCTGAAAACCACTGTTGCTAAATTATAAATAAGGAGAGCCTAAAGTCCAGAGAAGAGTTTCCTGAATTTGAGAGTTGCGGGCCCTCAGTGGTCTCTGGTAGCTCAGCTGGTAAAGAATCCACGTGGTTTGATTCCTGGGTGCAGAAGTTCCCCTGGAGAAGGATTAGGGTACCCACTCCATTATTCTTGGGCTTCCCTGGTGGCTCAGATAGTAAAAAAAGAGTCCGCCTGCAGTGCGGGAGACCTAGGTTCAATCCCTGGGTTGGGAGGAGCCCCTGGAGGAGGGCATGGCAACCCACTCCAGTATTCTTGCCTGGAGAATGCCCATGGACAGAGGAGCTGGCAGGCTGCAGTCCATGGGGTAACAAAGAATCAGACATGACTGAGCGACTTAAGCACAGCACACAGCACTGGTCTGTGAGCTGTCATCACACTACCTTGACTAACAGTGATAACCAGTACATCTGACAAGGAATATTAAGGCCCATGTTTTCCTGTCTTCTGAATCTTGAAAAGAATGCTGAGTTGTATTATTAAAGTTCATACTATGATTGTTTGAAAATTGTTTGTGTACTGTTGTAAAACCAGACTGCTTAACTAGAAAACCCAGCATTAACCTAGCCTTTACTAAGCAGTAGTAAATAGATATAGAGGTAGAAAGAGAAACTTGTCTGTTTGAAGAATTGAGAGAAAAGATGGTATCTTGTCCTCAGCAAGCGGTCCCACATGGATGGTTACTGTGGTTGGGGCTATGGTAATGCTCAAATGCTGATCTAATCAAGTTTTGAGTTTTGTTTTCAAAGCCACCGATCTTTATTTTGGTGCTTTTCAGATATTCTTATAGCCTTCCTGGGGAGATTTGTTTTTTGGAGACATTGCTCACATTGTGTACCTCTAGGTTAAGTATATTAGGCCATCTGTTGTTAATTTTGTAGTTGTATTGAATTCCATTCTTTGACTGGCTTGTAAGCACCAAAAGCAAACTTTGACAGAAGCAGAATCATTTGCAAGTCATGTAACTTTGCGCCGAATGGTGGTTTTTCATAAGTGCACTTTTCAGATGGTCTGAAATTTAATGCTGGGTTTTGGGACCAGTCATTTAAACCTGGGGATCTTTGCCAGGTCTCTGGGAGAGCTCTCTTTGAGACCCTGGACAGTTGTTGTTATTCCAGAGCAGGCTCTTGGGGTGAAGCTGGCAGTGCTGTTGATAAATTGCTTTTAAGATGCTTGGAGCTGAAGGACAATGATTTTGTAATACTCTTTCAAGTTCTCAGGATGGCCTCTGAAATCTGGAAGAGCTAATCTGAAGGCCAGCATTCTGGGCGGGCAGGAGAAGCCTGTCTGCTCCTTGATCCTCGTGTGAGTGTTTCTTGAAGCCAGGCCCTGGGTCTTGGTGGCTGGACTGAGACATTGAGAGCAGTACTTCTGGCATTTTCCGTCTCCCCTGAGGCTTTATAGAATATTTCAAGGAGAACTGAGAATTATCTCTCAGCTGTCCATAGCCTCTTGAATTGGCTTCTAGGTGTTGTAGATGGAACTGCTGTGTGTGAAAAAGCACAATTTATATTTTATCTGGGTCTCAGCATCAAGTTGCTCTCTTTCCAGTAATTTTATGGTAAGTGGTGGTTTCTCTGATAAGATTTCCATTGCTAGTTGAACAAAAAAGATGACAAAATGGGGTTATTACCTAACCAAATTGCTTCGTGTGCAGACAAGCCGAACTGGTGCTTTGCCTGGAGTTGGCCTGGAGTTTTCAGAAACTCAATTGCTGCCTTTATAAGGCTGTGCCTGGGGTTGTATTTCCAATCTTCCTCAACTTTTGTTCCCGTGGAAGGGAGGAAGTGGAGCTGTGACAGATATATTGCCAGATAGCACACAATAGCACACAAAACGAGAAAGACATGGCGCGAGCCATTCACGGAGACAGATTTACACTCTGTGCTGCCCTCAAACCATAGATCCATCCATTTCAAAGAAACAACCTGCCCACTGTATTATATTTCAGACAGGGACACAGCTTAGAGGAAGGGTGCTGACTCTTTCTGTTTAGACTTTGCCAGTAATGCTGCACGTTGTGCTGTAGTCAGTTACTTTTGTGGGGATGGGAAAAAGTTTATTTGGCAAAGAAAAGTCTGTCTCTGGATGAGAAGTTGAAGAAGGGAGAAATCAGGGGAAACTTTTTAGCCATGCTATCGCCTTAGTGAAGTGTCTGTGTGTAGTTTTGCTGCTTTTTGTCATCATTTGGTCCTGTATTGTCAGGCATTGGAGGCATTACACCAATTTCACAAGAAGAACAAAGCTAGAAAGATTGTGATTGACCTTAGACCATGGTGTTTGACATTCACGATTTCTTTTTGGTTCTTTCCACTGGCCTATTTCCTAGAGATATGGCAGAATTAATATATGTGTTAGTTTCTTTCATTGCTGTTACATGGGCAGTAACATTGCATTGTGGTAAACAGTCTTGAGTTCTGGAAATTGCCCACTATGGTTCAGATCTAGGCTCAACCATGCTCTAGCTACATGATACTGTGCCTTAGTGATCTTACCAGTGAAGTAGGTTTTTCAGACCTTACCTTATAAGGCAGCTCTGAGGGTTAAATAGAGTTTATATATGTAAGGCATCTAGAACTAAGTACTTCATAATCTTAGCTGTTATATTTTTGAAATGTGTTGATTTCATGAAAAATGCGTGTGCTACCTAGTAGATGATTCTATAAACATTTCATATATAAAAAGCGACTCTGCTTGCATTAAAGTCTATTTTCCAGATTGACGGTTTTAAGGAATGAAAAAATATTTTGATAGTAGTCCAAACTTAGAAGAAATCAGGAAAAGAGGGCACTGTGTGGGTAGTTTTTTTCCTACATGGTGGGCTTGTTCAAGGGTCAACTGTATGACCCGTGAACAACACGGGGTTGAATGCATGATTCTGCTTATACATGGATTTGTTTTCAACAGTAAATATATTACAGTGCTACGTGATTCAAGGGTGGTTAATTCCGCAGATGTGGAACCCGGATGCGGAGGAACCAAGGACCCAGAGAGACTATGGATACAGAGGGCCAGCTGTAAGTTTCACTTGGCTTTTCCCCTGCACAGGTGGGCACTGCAAACCCTGCCACTGTTCAGTGGTCAGCCGTAAATGTATATCTTACGTTAGCAATCATTTATTGTGGGGAGGTGAAGCAAATGTTGATTATATGCATCCTCTCCTGTGAAGTAGATTTTTTTGTTTGTTTTTTATTTTATTTTATTTTGACTGGATGAGACAGTTAAGTACTGCTTCAGTTGAATGAATGAAAATGTTTTACTTTGCTGACATGTGAGGACCTTTAAATGAAATCAGTCACCTTTTCTTGAATAAACTAGTTTCAGTTTTATTTTTTAACTGTGTGCATCTTTTTTATATACATGTTGCATTGTTAAGTCAGATATACTTTTAGGTTATCACTGTTTTTTGTTATGTTGGAAAAATATAATTGTATGAGTATGGTATTCTCAGGATGAAGTGGGTTCGGGTGCATTGCCTTGCACTAGTAGAAATCACTTAATAGTTTTTCTTCAGCAGTTATTCGTTAATTTAAGTCATTCACTGATTTATTTGTGAATACCTGAGTAGAGTTGTGTAGGTAGGGCATTTCAGGGTTGGTTTTTGAGCATTTATAGCATTGGTCCACATGGCAAACACTCTATGTGAGTTCAGATTAAATCTAATATGAATTTACTTTAAACAACTGCATAAGATGACTAATCCCAGGCCTATGTTTTTTTTGACATCACAGTTTTTTATTACTAATTTTTTTATGTTGTGTTGAAAGACACATTACTTTTCTATGTTAAACATTTTTAAGTGTATAGTTCAGTGGTCTGTAGTCCCATTGTTGTGAAATGTAGCTTTTTCATCTTGCTAGTCTGAAACTCTACACCCATTAAATGATAACTCCCCCGTTTCTCCTTTCCTGTAGCCCCAGTTACCCTACTTCTACTTTCTGTGTTTGTGAATTTGACTTGAGACCCTATCAAAGTGAAGTCATACAGTGTTTGGCTTTTTGTGACTGCTTATTTCACTTAGCACAATGTCCTCTGGGTTCATCCACATTGTAGCGTGTAACAGGATAGCCCCCCTTTTCAAGGCTAAATCATCTTTTGCACTTATATACCACATTTTTTTAATGCATTCATCCTTCAATGAAAGTTTGAATTGCTTCCCCCTCTTGACTATGGTTTATAGTGTGCTGCTCTGAACATGGGTGTGCAGATATCTCAAGCCCTTGATTTCAGTTCTTTTGGATATATGCTCAGAAGTGGGATTACTGGATCATATGGTGTATCTATTTTTAATGTTTTGAGGAATCTCTGTACTGTTCTCTATAGTGCTTGCACTGTTTCACAGTCTTACCCACAGTACATAACTATTCACCAGGTCTGTCTTTCAAACAGTGCTGCCCAAACTTGCTAGAGTGGTCCTGGAGAACAGGACAGTTGTGTAAGTTAGGATAATCAGCTTCAAGCTTGATTGAGCAGGCCTGTGGAATCAGCCTCATAA
Organism: Capricornis sumatraensis; assembly: GCF_032405125.1. Lineage (NCBI taxonomy): Eukaryota > Metazoa > Chordata > Mammalia > Artiodactyla > Bovidae > Capricornis > Capricornis sumatraensis. The sequence goes on from NC_091071.1 coordinate 11,286,839, forward strand.
GTACTGGGCGATCATCCTTGTTAAGGTCATACTGCTGGACCAAGGCCTGTAGATTGGCACTTAATTGTGCACAGAATTGACCTGGGTGCTGGGAGACTTAAGCTGCGGTTGCTATGAGTGATCTGAGACCAATCACCTCAGTGCTCTGATGCCCACCATTATGATCTATAAAATGAGGGCGTTGCACTTCTCCCTTAATTTATCTGTTTCAAAGATTCTTATTGGCCATTGTAGAACCCAGACATCTAGGAGATATCATGTATAGCTTGATGTGATTATTTGATAGATCAGATTTCTTTTAGCTCCAATTTGGGTTCTGTTCTTTTGTTGTTAAATATATATATATATTTGGAATTCCCTGGTAGTCCAGTGGTTAGGACTCAGTGCTTTTACTGCATGGCCTGGGTTTAATCCTTCCTTGGTCAGGGGACTAAGACTCTACAACTTACTTGGCACAGCTAACAAAAAAAAACCCGAAACTAAATATTTTTCTTACTCTTTTATTACCCCAAATACTAAGCAATGTGGCGGGAGAGTTTGGTGATTATGAGTGCTGGCAGTGAGTCAGAATGTCTGGGTGAAAATCCTTTCTCTTCCATTTACTAGATATGTGACTCATGTGACCTTGGATAGTTTAGTGACCCACTGTGTCTATGTCCCTCCATGTGAAATGGAGCGAACAGTACCTGTGTCCAGTTCTTATAAGGTTTTAGGTGACCCTAATATAAGGTGCTTTGCATTGGTACCTAACACATAGTAAGCACTCAATAAGTATAAAGTGGAATAATCATATAATATCATAGTTACACTGTGGAGAATGAGTGAGGCCATCTCCTATTCCAACCCCTCATTTACACTTCCCGAGGAGACTGTTTCCTTACAGTGTTTTCTCTGTAGTGGGAAGGGTACACCTTTGTACAGCTGGAGACCAAACGGCAGAGGTTATACTTTATTTGACTGGGATTAAAACTTCAATTTTATTATTACAGCCCTTCTTTGCCAGGCATACTTTATAGCCTCAGAGTTGCTGCCTGTAAGACCTCTTGAGAATGGGTTTTAATATTATGATCTGGTAAGAGCTGTTCCTGTCCTCCTCACCTTTTGATCAGCAGTCAGCCTTCTAGGTTGAGGGGCTTCCCTGGTGGCTCAGCTGGTAAAGAATCTGCCTGCAATGTGGGAGACCTGGGTTCGATCCTTGGGTTGGGAAGATTGCCTGGAGAAGAGAAAGGCTACCCACTCCAGTGTTCTCGCTTGGAGAATTCCATGGACTGTATAGTCCATGGGGTGGCAAAGAGTTGGAAATGAATGAGCAACTTTCACTTAACTTCTAGGTTGACCTGAAGTAGGATTGTTTAAGTTTCTCTGCAGACCAAGATCTACCTACTTGATCCTGGCAGTTGGAAAACACTGGATGTCTGTCTCTAATATACTCGCTTCTTTAGCTCTAATTTAGTACAGCCACTTAAGAAACCTGGTTTACGTACTTAAAAGTTAGCCAGTCTTTGCACAGGTGGCTACATCTTGCGTTACGCCTGCCTTCTTGCGTGTAGCAGCGGTGTGCAGCCACTCAGGTATCACAGTTCTTAATCACAGTTCTGTTAATCAGTATAGAGGCAGAGATGATGAGACCTAACCAGGAAAAACAAAGCCTCAGCTTGAAGAGTCCCCAACTCATGTTTGGCAGATGATGAGGAACACACTGGAACCTCACCCGGTCTAAGTTTCCCCAAGTAGAAAATAAAGGGCCTGAACCAGGGGATATTTAAGGGATTTTCAAGATGTGAGAGTCAGACATCATGAGATTGGTAAAAGCCCTGTGGATTCGAATGGCATGGTGGATACTGAATCAGGCCTTTGGACCCTTTAATCAACAGAAATTGATGAGACCAGTTGAGAAATCCAGGCAAGGCTTTACTATTGGACTTGTGCCACAGTAGTAGGGATCAAAAACAAGTAACAGGTACCCTTGTTTCCTCCCTGAGGAGAGGGAGGGTGTGCTGGTTTCTTAAATGGGGATGAGAGTAGGGGTGGATGGTGGGTTGGGCAGGAGGGGTAGCTTTGGTGGTCTTTCCGCCCTTTTGGTGGTGCTGTGTGCAAAATGGCAGTTGATCTGTTGCCTTTTTGTATCTTATTGTTCATAATTGCCCCAACTGCACATGCATGTAGTTATTTTTAGTCCTTTATAGTTTCTTTGTATTCTGTTTCTCAAGGAGATTTTTGTCCAGGTGCAAGCTCTCTGGTAAAGGGTCCCTGCTCCCAGCCTTACCTCATTATGAAGACACTAAAATATTTTAATGTGTGTGTCTTGGGGAGGAAGTGTGGTGAGGTAAATGGGTGGACATTGGGAGCAACTAGAAAAAGGAGAGACCAGGGAGGCGGTTCTGATGATCTGCTGTGAAATGAGCTAGCCCTTCTGGTGTACTGGAGGGGCAGCTGTTCCCTGGGACAGGCTGGAGCCCTTCTCTGAAGCAGCAGCCCCAGCAGGAGCCTTTCCTGACAGCTCCGCTGTGGCCCTCCGTAGGACCGAGGCTGCTGCCCTCGTTCACCAGGCAGAGATGGAAGGATCGATGGATCGGTGCCCCTTCTGTTTTTTGCTAGCACTGTCTTCACACCCTGTTGCCATTTATGTTTTTTTGATGAATGATTAATTAGAAAAATAATCATTTGTAAATTGTGAGTGAACTAGACATTTGGCCCTGCCTGTAGGGAAATGGCGCCTCTGAGCCGTGTGTAACTTACAGCCAGTACATCAGAGGAGCAGTATTCCCAGACTAGTGATGAATTTACATGAAGTTCCTTTGCAGCATGTTAATGACTGTTACAGCCGAGTAACGAGTGAAAAATAATAGCAAATGGGAAGAGTAAATGTTTAATGCCTCTGTATCATTTTTAGCTTACTGTAAAATATGCATTTGGATTTAGGAGGGACATGAGGGACTCTTGGACGTTAACAGTCAGTGCTAGCTTGTCTGAGTTTCATTCTGTTTTCTTTTCTTTCTTTGTACTTAATTAAAAAGATGAAGTAAGTTGCTGCTGAGGTGGAATTCACTAGGGAAGTGGTTTTTCTGTAAGTTCTAGGTCACAGGATGCTTCTTTCCTGGCAGTTTGAATCTATATGTCCGGTCAGCATCATTGATTAAATGCCTGGTGTGTATAGAGGCCCATGCTGTCTCTAAAATATAGCTTTCATCATGTTACTTTCCTGCTTTAAAACTTCAGTGACTCCTCACTGCTTCTAGAGTGAAAGTTGGGCTCCACAGTCAGCTGTTAGTGCCTCTGTGCTGTGACCCAGCCTGCTTCCCTGCCTTACTCCCTAAGGCAGCTCCCTGTGGACCCTTTGCTTAAGTCAGAGGGTAACACGCCGGAGACTTTCTCGCCTGTGTACCTCTGTTCAGATCATTCTGGGCAGAAACGGCCTTGTATTTTTCTCTGCCTATCTAAAGTCTACCCTTCCTCCAAACCCAGTTCTAAAAGTTTCTCTGACTTCTCTGACTAGATAGAGAAAAAGAGAGAAAAATGAAAGTGAGCTACAATTCTCTGTCCCCCTCAATTTGTCTCCTTTCTGTTTTAGGGAGTTCAGAATGAGTCCTGTTTTCTCCCACTTCTTGCTTAGTTATCTTCTAATTCTAGGCAAACTAAGGTATTTGTTCAGGTGAACATGTTAGCAACAGCAATTTTGAGGATTAGAACTGAATTTAGTAGGAAAACTGGCCTCAGGGTTAGTGACATGTTTTCTGAAATCAGAGTTTTGATGCAGAATTTTTTAGAAGAGATTGGGTTAGCAGATTGATAACGTTCGTAAAAAGTACTAGTTTCTTTTGAGGCTACACTGGTAGAAGTACGGTATTTAGAGAAAGGGTCCGGGCCTTATTCAGTTCAGCTCAGTTGTGTCCGACACTTTGCACCCCCAGTCCTACAGCACACTGGGCTTCCCTGTCCATCACCAACTGCCAGAGCTTGCTCAAACTCATGTCCATTGAGTCGGTGATGCCATCCAACCGTCTCATCCTCTGTCATCCCCTGCTCCTCCTGCCTTCAGTCTTTCCCAGCACCAGGCCTTATTACTCTGTTTTTAAAATTGTCTTGGAATGTTGAATTCAGAGTCAAATAAAATGGTGATATTCAGAGAAAGTGAGCAGGATGGGGAGGTGGGCCTAAAAACATGAAGGGTGGCAAGAAGGGAGCTGTGTCCTCTGTTTTCAAGTGTTCACGAGACTGTCTTCAGGAAGAGAGAAAGTTAGACTTCACGTATGGATCCATGATGTAAGAACAAATACTGTGGGGGGAGGGGTAGGTAATAGGAAGACAGATTTCAGGTCAGTATAAGAAATACTTTTCTCCTACTGTTGTGAAAAAGTGAAAGGGAGACAGTAGGTTTCCCAAGTGTGAAGGAATGGGAACACAGCAGGTGATATTCTAATCTTAAAAGATATAGAACCTTACAGTGACTGGACCATAGGTACTGAAATGGAATACCTTTAGAATAGGTTATTTTCTCCTCTAGAGTAAAACGTTTACCATAGGGTTTTGAAGAAGGATTTAGCAGTGGAAGGTAGTAAACCCTGCTGTCTCCAAAACTGGGAACAAATCCTGACATGGATCAAGAGATAATACGTACAGTTTTCTGAGTTGGTATTGAAATGATGATGAAAGCAGTATTAATTCTAGAATCTGGGAGGTTCTTAACACTGGATTCAAGGACCTTGAGAATAGTGTTTAAAAAGGAGAAGATTCTTACAGAATTTCCAGGGAGTCGTTTCAGTATTAACCTTTATCTACTGGTAGGCTGCAGTTCATGGGGTTGCTAAGAGTCGGACACGACTGAGCGACTTCACTTTCATTTTTCAGTTTCATGCATTGGAGAAGGAAATGGCAACCACTCCAGTGTTCTTGCCTGGGGAATCCCAGGGATGGGGTAGCCTGGTGGGCTGCCGTCTGTGGGGTCGCATAGAGTCGGACACGACTGAAGTGACTTAACAGCAGCAGCAGCAGCAGCATTTGGGCAGTTTTAAAAGAGTTACTATCTTAAAAATAATCATCATAAGAAAATAAGACCACAAAATTGTCTTGACCCAAGTAATTTGGATTTATAAAGGCTTTATGAATTAAGAAACATGCCTCAGGATACAAACTTAATGCACGTGTGCATGTTTCTATCTGATTCTCAAAAGTGGCTGTCACTCAGTATAATGTTAGGAATTACTGATCTGGAGTTGTGGTTCTCAAATTTTTGGATTTAACCTATTTAGTTGGGACAGAAGCTCCTTATTTCATCTTTACTATCCAGCATCAAGATAACCAAATATTAGTATGGGCCATATATATATATATATGATTTTATGAGCCATGTACATATATGATTTTATGAATCATATATGTATGATTTTATCTTATAAAAAGCACTGTCCCTTAAAAATAATTTTTAAAGTTAGCTTAAAAATTTTAAGCTAAAATTTTTTTATTGTACTTTCCTTGATGATAGATGGCAAGTGATTTAAAGAGCATAAAAATCATAGATGAAGGTTTGTTATGCTAGCAGTTTACTGGCAAGTCGACTTGTTGTACATACATCTGCTTTAGCTATAGGGGTTTGGATTATTCTTTTTTTTTTTTGGATTATTCTTATTTTTAACCAGACTACATATGTGTCTTAAGGTCTCATTACTGAAAATTACAGGACAAAATATAAATCTGTATCACTACACATTGTGAGATTAACCAGATAATCTTCAACAAGTCAAATTTCTAATGACAAAATTGAACTAAAAGTAATTTAAAAGGAATAGCAGTGTTGCAAACCATGACAAAACATGCCACTGCTACGGTGATAAATTATCCTTCCTGAGCGCTTGAGGATTCTGAGTTCCAGTGTTGGTGTGAGTGCCCAGTATGCACTTTGCAGCATTGCAGGCAGCCCAGGCTTTTGGTAGACCAAGAGTTAAAAGTTCTTTGTGAAAGCCTTAGTCTCTCAGTTGTGCCTGACTCTTGGCAACCCCATGGACTGTAGCCCACCAAGCTCTTCTGTCCATGGAATTCTGAAGGCAAGAAAACTGGAGTGGGTAGTTATTCCCTTCTCCAGGAGATCTTCTCGGGATTGAACCCAGGTCTCCTGCATTGAAGGGAGCTTCTGTACCGTCTGAGCCACCAGGGAAATTCTGCTAACTTGGTAATTTTAATTTACTAATACAGATTTTAGGACGCCTCCCCCCATCACTTATTCGGCAGCTGACTTATTAGGCAACTAGCAACTCTTGGTCACATTGAAGATGAGTGTCTGTGTAATTGCATATTTACATATTGAGAGTGAAAAAAAGATGTATAAATCAGTTAGAGATCTCCTGTGGTTTCTAGTAGTTACAAGACCCTATTTTAAGGAACACTTGTCTACCAGATTAATTTATGGGTGTAGATAAATGATACTAGACATTTTGAGGGAGGATAATATCCAGGAGACTATCCAAATAATGGCCTTTTTTTTCTCATTTTTGCTTAAAAAGTTAAAAAAAACCCATCAGCCTAAATGCTTCTGATAACCAGATGCCCTTTCTTTTTAAATACGCCTTTATTTACCAAGTGCCTTGAGCCTGGCCCTGAAGTAAGATCAACAGCTGTGTATGAGTAATTTTTCCCCCTCCCTTGCTGTGCTCCTCCTATCAAATGGAAATACCCTGGCACTTTCTTCCCTCTTTGAAAACACAAAAGAGGATTAGGCCATATAATGGACTATTTATGTGTCAAATTAAACGTTTTACTCTGAGGCCATTTTTGAGTTATGTGAGCAGTAAAAATATGTATTAAGCTGCCAAGCCTTTTAAAAAATGCATATTATTTAGCTGATAGCCTATAACAGTCTGATGGACCCATAATGGTGTTTTGAGTAAATACACATTTGAACAATTTATGAAACTTATGTTTACATGTGTATTAAACAGCCTGGGTAGGGAGTGACCAAAAGTTATTACCAGTTGACAGCTGCTGTCTGGTGACCAATTTGAAATGAATTGGTGGATTCCCTCCAGAGTGGAGTAAACAGGTTTCCCTGTCAGAGGAACAGGCCGTGTAATCTGCAGGGTGTGGGGCCCAGCCTCAGAGGCCTGCATGTTGGTCAGATGAGGCACTGGAGTGAAAGGTCTTAACTACAATGAGCTGCACCTTAGATTTACATGTATGGCCTATTTTCATTTCATTTTTTATCTTGAAATTTATAAGTATGTTCACAGAACACAGGCTGTGCATGATATAGTGTTCTCTTCTTGGGAAGGGGGACTATGTGTGTTTCTTTGGGATCTGTTCTCTAGTGCAGTGATCTTGAAATTTTTAAGATCATGTGTCCCTGTCAAAAATAGATATTTTTAATATTCCCATCTAAATTGTACACATATTTACACTTACAAAACATACACGAAAATATGAATTTTAAAGGTTGAGATAAAAAGATGTACACATAACTAAGCTATTTTCATTTTGTACTTGAGTGAATCCCCTTGGGCAGACCCTGGGATCACACCTGGTGTTGGAGACCAAGGCTGGTACGTTGATATCCTTGTGTTGTGGAAAGGGCACCGTGGATCGTAGAGCTGTGACTTGGGCATGGCATTCATAAACCTGGGCAAATCTTTTAATTACCTTAAGCTCTAGTTTCCTCATTTGTAAAATATAGATAAGTACCTGTGGGGTAGTCATAAAGATTACTGATAGTAACTATCATGCGTCCTCTTAAGTATTTGCTAGACATCATCTCATCTGTCCCCGACCCTGTCTAAAGTATCTCCTCCCTCTTCACTTTTTTTTTTTTAAGATTTTTTTTTTTCTTGATGTGGACTGTTTTTAAAGACTTTTTTGAATTTGTTACAACTCTGTTTCTCTTTTATGTTTTGGTTTTTTGGCCACAAGTCATGTGGGATCTTAACTCCACATTCAGGGATTGAACCTGCACCCTTTGCATTGGAAGCTTGGAGTCTTAACCGCTGGACTGCCAGGGAAGTCCCTTTAATCACTCTTAATGCCTACTCTGCTTTACTTGCATTGAAACAACTTTTTTTTTACCCTATGAGTTAATATTGTTTCATTCTCCCACAAAGGTGGGAAGCTTTGTGAGGAGAGAGACATTTTCCCCTTGTTCACTGCTGTGTCCACAACTCCTGGAACAGTGCATGACAACCTGTAGATCCTTAGTAAATGTTAGTTGGAAAGTGGAATGTTGGTCACTCAATGAGTTTATAGAGGCTGTTAATAGAGGCCGTTACTACTTTCTTTGAGTGCCCTGCGCATGGTTGATTCTCTAGGATAGAAGTAGTAATTCTCGATATGTGATTTAGTCTCAGTGGGATCCAATGCAGGAGATATTTTTCCTGTTGGAGAATGGATTTTTTTTTTTGTCTGTTACAGCCAGCTGTTTACCAGGGTGAGGTTAGACATGAGGTTAGCCCTGGATCTGATCCAAGTGGACTGACCCCTGTGGTTCTGATGCGTCACCTTGGCCTCATTAGCAACCTGCTGTGGCCCACTGTGCATCCAGCTGAGAACTTCACAGGGTCAGGGGTGACGGGTCGTGTGGCTCTACCTCAGGGAGGGCAGTGGCATCACCATGTCAGGTCTCTCTCTTCAGAGGAGAAACCTAATTTCTCACGTGGTTGACAGAGAGCGATGGAGGGGAAAGAACCACGCCTTTGAAAGACACTTTTCTTGGCCGCTCTTTGAAATAAGTTGTTACAGAAACACCTGTTATTGTGAAGGCCTATCACTTTTAATGTCACACTTTAGATTGGACTATGAAATAAAGGCATATGGAGTATTGCTCTGGGAACATATTCATGTGGTGATTTAATTGGGAGAATGAGTGAATATGAGGGTGGGGAGTCTTTACACGTATGAACAGTTACATAGGTAGTGGAGTAGCCTGCAAGCATTGAAAAATAGCATTTATTGATTCCTTTCTATAAATCTGTCAGCTTGGTTCTTATCTGTTACCTCTTCAGTTGATATGGATTTGTGCTCAGCTTGCCTAAAAGGGGAGATGGGAAAATATTTTCTGGGATCAGCTGATACTGCTCTGAATTAGACCACTTTATAGGGTTATGGTAGGTATCAATATGGGCTGCGTTGTAGATGAAGGATGGCGGCGGTGGGGGGAGTGGTTTTCTTTCTCTACTTCTGGCCCACGTTCTCTTAACTGCCTACCTATTAAGAATGTTCTGGGCTGTGTAGAATGAATTAACACTGTGATCAAGCTCATCAGCTTGCCCTATCCAGGCTTGAAAAGTAATACAATTTAAAAATTAAAATACAATGGCCTTATAAAGCCTCTGGAAGTTCTACCATTCAAGAGCTTATTGGGAAAAGCACTATCTGAGAGACCTCTTTTTTGAAGATGATCTCTCTCAGTTACCTAAAAAACATAGGAACCCTCATCATTTTAACTTAAGAAAAGAATCTTTCTTTCTTACGGTATTTTAAAGACCCATGGTAGATAGAGCCGGAGAAGGCAATGGCACCCCACTCCAGTACTCTTGCCTGTAAAATCCCATGGGTGGAGGAGCCTGGTGGGCTGCAGTCCATGGGGTTGCTAAGAGTCAGACATGACTAAGCGACTTTACTTTCACTTTTCACTTTCATGCATTGGAGAAGGAAATGGCAACCACTCCAGTGTTCTGGCCTGGAGAATCCCAGGGACGGGGGACCCTGGTGGGCTGCCGTCTATGGGGTCACATAGAGTCGGACACGACTGAAGTGACTTAGCAGCATGGTAGATAGAAATGATGGGGAAATCAGCTGTTGCCGCATGTGAGGAAGTTTGGAATTGTGTAGACCTTAGCAATGCAGGAGACCCCAGTTTGATCCCTGGGTTGGGAAGATCCCTGGAGAAGGAAAGGCTACCCACTCCAATATTCTGGCCTGGAGAATTCCACGGACTGTATAGTCCATGGGGTTGCAAAGAGTCAGACATGAGTGAGTGACTTTCACTTTCACTTTTCAGACCTTAGCACAAATCCTGACTGGGACAGTAATTACCTGTGCTGTCTTGAAAAGCTCTGTAAGCCTCAGTTTCTTCATCTGCAAAATGGGGATATTTATTTCATACCATTGTGAAGACTTAATGTAACAACAGGATGTGAAAGCATCTGTTATTGCCCTATATATTTTTGATGTTTAATAACTCTTAGCAGCCCATTTCTCCCTTTTGAGGGTAAAACCACAAGAAGGTTTTGGTAAATAATTAAAGTACTTGGTGTTAAAGGGAAATTTACCTCATGCTGTGACTTTTTTTTTTCTTTTATAAGCATGAGATTCTAGAAATAAAAAGGGGGTAATTTTTACCACTTGGCCATATTGGGTTAGCACTGCTTTTCTTAGCTTTTGACAACAACAAAGACTAATTTGTTGCCTCTGGGTGTGTATGTGTGTGTGTGTGTGTAAGTGATTTTTAACTGTTTATGTAATTCATTGCTTGTCTCAGGGACTGGAGTCTTTCTTCTTGCCCTCAGGATTCCTGCAATTTCATGTGCTAATCCGGGTGGAATTTGTATTGCATAGAACCAGAGAGTGTTGGAATTTAGAGGAGATTCTCTGGTTTTAATTTCTCAGAAGAAGAAGAGAAAGGCAAACTCGAGATTTTGAGACTTGCTCAAAGCTGTGCAGCTAGTTTGTGACAAAGCTGGAGTTGTAGCAGATTTGATTTCCATAACATCTAGCTGTGTGGTTCTCAAAGCGTTTTAACAGACAAGCAGCCTAACTTGGGAAGTTGTTGGAAATGCAAATTCTTGCACTGACCCACTGAATCAGAAACTTTAATAAACCTGCAGGGTGATTCTGATGCTCCTAAAGTTTGAGAACCTCTACTGTGTTCTTCACATAATTTGGCAGGGAGATTTGCTGAGTTTCGTGGCAATGTGAGGTCTTCGTTTTACCTTTCAGGAGTCTCCTCCTGATGTTTGATGCTCTTTCTACAAATAATTCCAACTTTGGTGTTGGTTTCCTTAGATTTGCATGTGATTGTTGCGGAGGCACTTCTGTGAAACTGATACCTGTTGCCATCCTTTCTTTATGTCTGCAAAGGGTGTCTATGCTGGGCTGTTTTCCCTCCGAAGCAGACCCATGTTAGGGTACAACATTTTTTCATACACAGGGAATAGAATTTTTTCCCCAGAACATCAGCAGGGTAATTTGGCTTGTGTTGATAGATCATTGATGTCTGCATGTGAAAAAATTGCTCCTCCCTGTTTAAACCTCAAATGTCCTTACCCACATATCTAGATGTGCTTTTTAGGAACACTAGCAGATAACCTGAAATTCTGAAGAAGGGCACCATAGTCATGTGAAGAGGGAATGAAGTCTTGCCTGAATGTCTTTTAGTTGCTTCAGTTGGAAATAAATGCAGAGTGACCTCGATTCTGTCCAAGGAGACTGACTTTCTTGTAACTTTGTGTAAACATTCATTTCCTAATGTGTTTCCATCTGTTTGTAAAAAGGATTTTTTTCCTAGTGTCTTAGCTGTTGGCTTGACTTTTTTATTTTCATTGGTAAAATATGTATGTCTGTGCTGTGAGTGGAGAGGATAGATTAATAAAAACCGCTGAACCAGCATGGCATATGCAGTTAATTAACACTGCCAGAAAAGCTGGCTCGCAGTTATGTGTAAATTTTTATTTCTAAACATCTAAAAATTGTTCAGAGTTGTCTTACTTATTCTGAGGGATAGGTTAGGAAGCTCTATGGGCAGAAACTTTCCAACAGCCTTTCTCAAACTTTACTTTGCATTAGAGTCTCCTGGAGGGCTTTTTAAAATGCAGATTGCTAGATCTCATCTGCAGTTTATGATCCAGCAGGTTGCAGTGGGCTCAAAATTTGCATTTCTAACAAGTTCTCAGGTGGTGCTGACACTTCTGGTACAGGGACCTGACTCTGAGAATCACTGCTTTAGAATGTAGATCTCACCCTCACTTTGCCAAGGGAAAGAGAATGAAATTGCAAGGGCTCCCTTTTCTTTCGGCAGAGGCATTGCCTCTTCTTAGCAAACACTAAAACAAGATTTATACACTGCATCCAAGGTGTCAAGCACCAAGTGCACTGGGATTAAATAAAGTGGTCTCTGTGCTTGGGAAGCTCACCGTTTAGAGAGGGGATTAACTAACATAAGGGAACAGCGGTCAGAATCGAAGGAACCCACCTGCCAATGCTGGAGACTCAAGAGAGTCTGGGTCGATCCCTGGGTCTGGAAGATCCCCTGGAGAAGGAAATGGCAACCCATTCCAGTATTCCTGCCAGGAAAAATCCTGTGGACAGAGGAGCCTGGTGGCCAACAGTCCATGGGGCCTCAAAGAGTCAGACATGACTGAGTGTGTACACCCTCCCAAACTGGTGGAGATGTCAGGGGCGGGTTCTTTAGATATGCTATGAGGACTGGCCTAAGCTTTCCTCAGACTATCTCCGTGTTATATATATGGGTGTAAGTGAAACAAAGCATCTTGTTAACTCTCAGAACAACATTTTCTCTTCTTTGAGTTCTCAGGCATCCCAAACTGTGTATCCAGAACCTTCAGAATTGGCACTGTCAGCTCTTTATGGAAGAGTCCCTCCTCCTTCCACTTTTTTTTTTGTTTACATTTTAAACTTACAATTTCTAACACTGTCCACTGTGGCAGGAGAATGTGTAACAAGACCAAGTTAAGTGGTTTTGGTTGAACTAATTTATGAGACAGCTTCAAAAATTCATGAGGTACCAGGGGAACTTTCTGTAGCTGGATCAGCATGCAGTGTTTCCCTTCACCTCTTCAAGCAGATCAGATGTTTTGTGATTGTGTAACAGTTTAAAGTGGAACCTTCTAGGGCATGGCCTTGCTCATTAAGAAGCTAAGACAGACCTGAGAAAGGGGAGGGAGAGTGAGGTGGTTCTTTCAGCTGCTTCTTTTTCCCTAACTTTGAGCAGTTACTTTGGCTAAACTGGTAAAAACTGTTCGTCCAGTTATGCATAAAACTAGTGTCTAGGGCAAGCTTTTCTCCCCGGGTGATCTGCTATGGTGCTCTTAAGGGATATCTTGATCTGTTAGTAATGATCCCATAATTTTAAGCACAGTGAAGGAAGGGTGTGTGTGTGTGTCTGTGTGTGTGTGGGTCTGTGTGTGTGTGTGTCTGTGTGTGTGTCTGTGTCTCTGTGTGTGTCTGTCTGTGTCTGCGTCTGCTGTGGTGCTCTTGTGTGTGTGTCTCTGCGTCTCTGCTATGGTGCTCTTAAGGGATATCTTGATCTGGAAGAGGGGTATGTGTGTGTGTGTGTGTGTGTGTGTGTGTAAGAAATGGAGTGACATAGTTATTAGTGTGTTCCCTGCAATCTCCCTGCGAAAAGCTTCTCTGGACAGGAACACAGGATGTGACCGCAACCAGTGACAGGCTACAGTGCTTTCCCCATTTTATTGATTGTTCGTTTCTAGTCTCTGACCTTATTTGCTACCTATTGATCTAGTAGAAAAGCAAATAAATTTCCCCAGATTGCACTTAGGTGAGCTGGGCTTTGATGACTTGTCTCCCAAAGGGTGTTTTTAAAGAGTACTTACCTACTGAGTGGCAGCCTCTATACCGTCTAATGTACATATACTTCTAATTTGCACATTTGGGGGCCCTTTTTTTGTTGGGTCACTGATGTCACAGGTTGGCCTTGTCATTTTGGCTCCTCTTCTGTGAGATTGCACACATGTTGTGGACTGCTGTGATGGCCTTGCAGTGCTCACAGTCTTGGAGTCAATACAGAGAGCATATGCGAGATGCCACTGGAGATGATGTGTTGCTGAGTCAGTTCCGGTCAGCTTCTGCCAACATGTCAAATTTTCACATTAAGGAAAGCCAGAACCACTTTATTGTTAATAGATTTTATTTCATGGTCTCCATTTGTGCATTTGAACTCCAATTTGCTTCCGAATAAATTCTAAGTTTTTAATTACTAAAAATGCTTAATTCTCTACTATCTGTGCTTGGGGAGGGAGAGGTTAGGATTTGGGTTAGGTATATATACAGTGGAAGCAGTCGCAGACTTTATTTTCTTGGGCTCTAAAAGCACTGCAGATGGTGATTGCAGCAAGGAAATTAAAGATGATTGCTCCTTGAAAGCTGTGACAAACCTAGAGTGAAAAAGGGTTAGTAGCTCAGTCGTGTCCAACTTTTTGTGACCCCGTGGACTGTAGACCACCAGACTCCTCCGTCCATGGGATTTCCCAGGCAAGAATACTGCAGTGGGTTGCCATTTCCTACTCCAGGGGATCTTCCTGTCCTGGCAGTCGAACCGGAGTCTCTTGTGTCTTCTGCATGGGCAGGCCGTCCCTCTCTAGAGCTTGTACCAATTTATATCCCACCTGTCTGAGACTAGGGATTTCCCCACAACCTTGTCAGCTGAGTGTGTTGTTGAACCTTGGAGTTTTTGCCAATCTGATAGGAGCAAATTAGTATCTCAAAGTGGTTTCGATTTGCATCTCTTGTTATGAATAACATTGAGACTCTTCTACTATATTCAAGACCTAGTAGTACTTCATTTTCTGTGAATAGTTTGGTCATTTTCCTTGCTTACTTTTCTGTTGGGTTTTGTTTTTTCTAAGTTTTAAAATAAACTATTTTGGAAAAGTTGCAAAGATTACTGAGTTTTTTTCTTTCTTTCTTTCTTTATGCCATTATTAGCAGTGTTAGTTATGTTAGACGGTTTAAGGATGTACAGGTCTCCTGGAATTCTGGTGCTTGTCACAGGTATGTCAGCCAGAGAAGGATGCAAATCCAATTCATGAGTCTTAGCCGCTGGGGATTTTCCATCTGGAGTGACAGATTTGGAAGATTCTGCTGAGCCTCTGACTAGCCTCCATTGTGGGACATATAATTCAGAGCCTATCTTTTATTCTTTTTCTTTTAGTACTCTCAATTATTAACTAGAAAGATTATTGAAGTGAAAACCTTGCCTAGAGTTTTGTTTCTTGAGATTTACTTCCAGTTATAAACGTGGTTTTCAAGCAACCGAATCTTTCATAGACTAGGTTTTAAGCACATTAAATATTTGGTTCTCCCCACCACCCCATCACGTGCTAATGGAGAGAATGAGCAGCTGTAATTTTTTCTGGAACACAGTGCTGTCGTTTTGTCCTGTTAATTGGTTCTCAGAGTAAGGAGCTAAAATGTGGAAGCAAAGGTGCCTTTCCCAGATGGAGACATGCCTCAAGTCTTTGTGTCCCGGAAAAGTCTGCCGCACCTGAAAAATAAAAGCATTGGTTCCAAAAATAAGACCTCCTGGATTCAAATTCCTGCTTCTGCCTGTGCTAGCTGCATCTCCCCAGACACAGCTTTGTGCTTTGCTCATTTATAAAAAAGGGAATAATGGTAGTACTTGCCTCATTGAGTGGTTGTGAGCATTAAGGTTCATAATACATGTGAAGTGCTTATTAGTTCTGGCCTTGGATGCAGAAAGCTGCCAATAAATAATGGCTTAAAGTGGACAGTGATTTCAGAGCCTGTGGGGTAAAGTAGCAGTTGTGTTGCATTTGACTTCTGTTGATCAGCCTTTCTTCCTGCTCTCTCCTTTACCCTGAGAGGAATTTAACCTAGCAACTGAAATGTCATTCAACGGGTATTTTAATGCGCCAGACTCTAAACAAGATGATATGTGAGATGCTGCACAGAGTCCTCAGGGAGTTTGCAATCTGACAGGAACCTGAGTACAGACACCTCTAAACGCAAAGCTGACTGTCACCACCCTGGAGATACAGAGAACATGAAGTTACTCTGCTTTGACTGGCATGACTGGGATGTGTGTCTTCAAGGAGAGGGAACCATTTGGCTGGGAACCATTAGTAGGTGAAGTAGAGGTATGCGGGAACCTGGGCATTGATAATAACCTTCCTGTAGTCTTTTGCAGTTTGGGAAACTTTCTCTGTATTTCCTCTTAACTCAGTTAAACCTCATAGAATGGCTGAATTTACTGCTCAGGAAATGGAGGGTCACATAGGTTATGTGATTTGCTAAGGTCCGACAGCTCCTTGGTGATGTTGGGGTTTAACTAAAGGTCTCCTGTCTCTGATTGTTCTGATGTTTTCCCCTCTTCTCTTAACTGAAAGGACTGGCACCATCATAGAGAGTGTAAGCAAAGGAGGCACTTGGAGTAGTATATTCCTTGGGTTTAGGTCAGACTCTTCTAGAGCATCAGGACTGGAAGGAAGCCTGAGAGCAGCCAGCCTCTTCACGCGACTGATGAAGACGGCAGTGTGCTTGTGAGGGACTTGGGGGCCCATAAGGCACTGGCAGTCCGCTTTATGCTTTATGGAGAGGGCAGAGAGTTCCCCATGGCTGTTCCTGGGTGGTCTTTGGGGGCTGATTAATTTCTGGCATGGAGAGAGTTTGCTATGGGAAAAGTAGGTAAATTTAGAGAGGGGAGGACCTGTAACTTGAGAGGCAGGCAGTTTCCCTGGGATGTTTTCCTGAGCAGTGTTAAAAAAAAAAAAAAAGGGCTATAGTTCAGTATGCAGATATGGTTCCAGTTGTGCAAGGACAAGGAGCAAGAGGCAAAGGCAGAGAGAAAAGGAAGGGAAGTGAGTGAATGATTTGGAAAAAAAAAAAAAGTCAGTGAGAGGTATTTGTGAGAGACATATCCTCAGTGTCTGTGGGCAAGCAACTGAAATCCTGGGGACTTGGTACATGGGAGAATGTCTTTAGCGGTTCTCTGACCTGAAGTGCTCGGGGCTGCCTTGGGTGTGTGTAAACACTTGTCGTGGTGTAGGGGAGAGGGGCACAGTGGCAACTACATGTTGTTTCTCAGGATTGCATTTGGGGTGACTCCTACTTTGGGTGGGAGAAGGAAATGGCAGCCCACTCCAATATTCTTGTCTGGCAAATCCCCATGGACAGAGGAGCCTGTTGGGCTATGATCCATGGGGTCGCAAAGAGTCAGACACAAATGAAGGGATTTAGCACTACTTTGGATCGGGGGTTATTCTAGACAGAGCTGTGTGGATCTGCAACATCAGCATCCCCAGAAATGTTGTCAGAAATGAAGATTTGGGGACCCCCTAACCCAGACCTACAAAATCAGAATCTCCAGGGTATAGGGTGCAAAAGTCTGTATTTTAGGGACTTCTCTGGCAGTCTTGTGTTTAAGACTTCATGCTCTCAATGTAGGGGTCACAAGTTTGATCCATGGTTGGGGAACAAACATCCTGCATGCTGCACAGGGCGACCTGAAAAAAAAAAAAAAAAGAGCAAAAGTACATATTTTAACAAGATCCCCAGGTCATTTGTCTGCGTGTTACATTTTGGGAAGCATTGCTCTCCTTCAGAGGCCTTCCAGGGTCTTCCTTAGGGTTCTCTGCTGCTGTGATTAACATGTCATGCACTAAACATCTATTGAATTTTTGTTATGTAGGCACAACACAAAGTGAACTCCAGTGTGCACTCTCCAGGAGCATACGGTCTAGGTGAAGAGACAGGATTGTTTACAGATTAAGAGAGAAAGTGTTTAAAGGTCTGTAAAGGAGGCACAAGAATGCCTATGGCCTTGTGGAGGGTGGACATGTTTCTATAGGCATGTGCAGGATGAGTGGTGTGCAAAGGGGGCAAGCGTTGCCTTGGAATGGGACTCCTGGGAAATTCTAATCTGTGCTCTGATGCTTCTTTGCAAGCCTGATGGGTGGCTTGACTGTGGCCCGCATATGGCCATATAAGCATATGGACAGAGACCTGTCCGAAACGTGTTTAGCCCGGCCAATCACTTGTCTGGGTGTGCTCTGTTGACTTGATAAATGCTTTTAAAATTGGTGGCGTTTTGCAGGTAACTCATGGGAGGACATTCCCGGCATCTGCTTTTGGATCTTCTCTCACCTGCACTGCCTCTTGTCAAAAGCCTGCATATCTACCACTCTGGAAAGGGAAAAATTGATTTGTCACTGAATTTCCATGCCTCAGCCTGGGAGAAATGTAAATGTTGTACTGGCCTTTAGTACTTTGCCTTCAAGCCAAGATTTAGAGCTGATCATTATACTTTTAGAGCAGGTTAGGTATGAAAATAGCAGCAGGTAGAGGAGTCAGAGGAAGCTGTTTGCTCTCATCTGCTGGTTTGGTCAGGGTGGAAGTACGAGTATTAATACAGTCCACTTAAACAATAAAATAACTCCCAGGGAAGAGGAACTATAAACTTCAGTAAATATTAGAGCTGTGAAATGCTAAAAGTGAAAGCTCTCTGCAGCTATTTGGCTCTTTAAAGAGGGTGTTTATTGGTCCTGAGTGCTTGTCTGTTTGGTTATGCTTTGCCATCCCCCTCTTTTCCCCTAGTTTGGGTATATGTAAATTCATTAGAATCTACCTAGTTAATTAAGTAGGACAGTGTTTCTAGATTGTAAAATAGTAACCTCTATAGCTAACGTAATAGCATCCTTTATTAATTCATTTTCTTTTTGAAATAGGTTTCATCTGGGTAGGTCACTGTGTCCAGGCTGTTTCACTTCTAAACTGTACCTTGACTCTGTCCTTCTGTCCACCTTCTCCCTGACCCAGCACCTTGTACTGGCTTATCACCCTGGCTTCATTTTCTCTTAGTTGTCTCGCTGTGCTGTCACCACCGGAGATTTCTTTCAGAAGTACTCAGCCATGCGCATCGCACCTAGAGTCTAAAAAACCCACAGACAAAACTTTTCTTTTGTCCACAGGACCTGCCGTTTTCCAAACTTCTTAGTATGCCATATGAGCTTCCTTGTAGTCTGGCTCCAAAATACTGTCCTAGCCTCCTTTGTAGAGGACAGATGAAAGCAGACTCTGCTGGAGGGCTGGGAAAGTGTCTAGTCTGTTACTTGATGAAAAGGGAAACTGATAATCCTGCAGTTTTTTTTCTTTTTCCTTTTCCCACCTGGAATGGTGACAGCTCTTTCCGTATCTTTCAGCCTTTCCACCTAGAAGTAGCTCAGGGACTTGGTAAGCACACTGAGGGCAGGTCCAGGACAGGTTAGCCGTGTACCCTCTGCCACAGATGACGTGCCTTGTCCAGAACCAGCAGATGTTTACAAAATATCTGTCAAATTGAATTACTGAATTTGCGTGGCTCAGATACTTTGTTTTTCCCCAGATCTTTTGTGTGGATTTTTTTTTCTTGCTAGTTCTCAATTGTGGCTTATGTCTTTTCTTCCCATTCTCTTTGTAATTATCAAGTAATTTATTAAATGGAGACAAGCTTAACTAGACATTAAATAATTGCAGGTGTGCAGCTGAATTGAGCTGCTGTCCTTTAACTAGGAACTCACAGCTGTTTGTGTTGTACTCTGTGATGGGATTTCACTTCACCTTGTTTGATTATATGATGTCATGTGTATTCTAGGATGAAAAAATGCTGATACTTCTGCTCTAAGCACTTATACAAAGGCTGGTATGTTCCCAAGAAATCACCATACAGATATTGGCAGGCCAGTTCTAGAGCCCTTGCAACCTCTGATACTTCTCCTCTCCTGGAATTTTTTCACTTTCGTTACTTTGTTCTTGATAGGGAATGCCTCAGTTGTTCCTGAGGCTCAAATATGACCATTTACCATATTTTAAAAGTATTTCTTTTGCTTCATAACAATAATTGTTGAAGCAAGATTTGTTTGTTTTTTCCTAAGAGATCAGTAGTGTGTCCACAAGTTGGCTCCTTCTGTTTTAATTATCAGACCTTATCTGCCTGCTTTATACATACATTTGTCCCATCAGAAAGAGCTGGAGCTTAATATAAATGTGAATTTTAGTCCTGGGTTATGTTGTGCCACCAGTTTGCTTTTTTTTAATGGTTTCATATAACAGTTGCTAGAGGTAGACACTGATTTCAGAGTACTTAGCCCTCGTGGACAGAGGAGCCTGGTAGGCTGCAGTCCATGGGGTTGCTAAGAGTCGGACACGACTGAGTGACTTCACTTTGACTTTTCACTTTCATGCATTGGAAAAGGAAATGGCAACCCACTCCAGTGTTCTTGCCTGGAGAATCCCAGGGACGGCGGAGCCTGGTGGGCTGCCGTCTCTGGGGTCGCACAGAGTCGGACATGACTGAAGCGACTTAGCAGCAGCAGTAGCAGCTCGATGCAGAATTTAGTATAAGCTGTTAATAAAGGATTGTTTGGTTATACTGTGCGGTAAACCCACTGGTTACAATAACCAGTATAGATGGATCTGCTCTTAAGGACATAAATGTCATGCTGTCCCTTACCAGTTGTGTGTTCTTAGGCATGCCACTTCATTGTCTCAGTCTTTACTTTCTTCTTTGAGGTAGTTGTGAGAATTAAATTTATATTTGATATTTGTGTGCCCTCAGTATTGGCATGCAGTATTCGCATGCCCAGAGTGCTAGGCACTGTTCTGGTTGTTTGATACATTTGTGACAAAAAGCAGACCAAATCCCTACCTTGGTGGAGTTAACATCTGACTTTAGTTTTATCAATCAACTTGATAGAATCCACCTGGTGGGAGAGCATGATCGCTGAAGAAAGCACCTGCTAATGTGGGAGATGGCAGAGATGCAGGTTCGATCCCTGGGTTGGAAAGATCCTCTGGAGGAGGAAATGGCAACCCACTCCAGTATTCTTGCCTGGAGAATCCCAGTGGACAGAGGAGCCTGGCGGGCTACTCTCCACAGGGTCATAATGAGTCAGACAAGACTGAAGTGACTTAGTATGCACATAAAATAATTAATTGAAATATGTACTTAATAACCCTGTTTCTGTACAGTTTAGTGCTTGTCAGCCTTGTAGAGTAGCTGTGAGAGAGAGCCCTTTCCCGTACCATGGTAGTGCATATTTATGGTCTTGACTTAACAAAAAATTGACTAGAGGCTCTGCCTCTAGTATTTCGGATTGCTGGTCTTGGGATACTGACTGTAGGGCCTCCTCCTCTAGCTTTTTGCTTTTTCGGTTGTTTCTAAGATTCCTGAAGAGGACTCAGAGAATGAGCTCTGAGTGACACGTTTGATCCTTTGCATTTGTTCAAGTAAAGTCTGAATGGCTCAGAAAGGATGCTGTGATGTTTAGCTTACCTAGTCCTGTCTTATATCACTCGTTCGCTAATATCTGCAGAAACACAAGCAGCAGGAATATCTCAAGGCATCTGATTGATCAGTTCTCCTATAATCATTTTCATGAGCAACTGAAAGAAAAACCTTTTGGAAAAAAATCTTTCTTTTTGTGTCTTTTTCTATACACAGAAAACACTGGGATTCTGGAGTTCAGACATAGGAGGGTATTAGTGACCAAATATTACTTCTTTGAGGGCAGGGGTGCTGGTTGTCAGCAAATCTAGAACTGTCTCTTGAAAGGAATGGGCAATCATTCCTGCAGGACACAGAGGTGTTAGTCACCCATCTCACATTCTGCTGAAGCCTGGGTTCATGGTAGTTGGAGTATTTAAACCAGGGTTAAGCTCTTTCTTGGTTTCCAGAGCGTTCGCTCAGGCGCAGACGGGCAAACAGAGCCAGCATGCCGGTCGCCCGGAGCTGGGTTTGTCGCAAAACGTATGTGACCCCGCGGAGACCCTTTGAGAAGTCCCGCCTCGACCAACGTGAGGTCTGGAGGGTCAAATTCACCCTCGCCAAGATCCGAAAGGCTGCCCGGGAGCTGCTGACGCTGGATGAGAAAGACCCGCGGTGTCTGTTCGAAGGTAATGCCCTGTTGCGGCGGCTCGTCCGT
The DNA here is from genome assembly GCF_032405125.1 of Capricornis sumatraensis. Lineage (NCBI taxonomy): Eukaryota > Metazoa > Chordata > Mammalia > Artiodactyla > Bovidae > Capricornis > Capricornis sumatraensis. The sequence goes on from NC_091071.1 coordinate 11,308,489, forward strand.
ATCGGGGTGCTGGACGAGGGCAAGATGAAGCTGGATTATATCCTGGGCCTGAAGATTGAGGATTTCTTGGAGAGACGTCTGCAGACCCAGGTCTTCAAGCTGGGCCTGGCCAAGTCCATCCACCATGCCCGCGTGCTCATCCGCCAGCGTCACATCAGGGTCCGCAAGTAGGTGGTGAACATCCCGTCCTTCATCGTGCGCCTGGACTCCCAGAGGCACATCGACTTCTCCTTGCTCTCCCCGTACTGCGGGGGCCGCCCGGGCCGCGTGAAGAGGAAGAACGCCAAGAAAGGCCAGGGCGGGGCCGGAGCCGGCGATGACTAGGAGGAGGACTGAGCCCGGGCAGTGCCCAGGGCCGGCGCAGTGGCCCTTGTGCCTCAGATAATAAAGCAGGCTATCCACACTGTGGGGGGAAAAAAAAAACAAAAAAACCAGGGTTAACATATAGCCTGTGTTATTGTGAGAGATACACGGGGTCAAGGTAGGACCTCGTCATGTGGTGGCTGTTTGCACTATTTATTTCCTGTATTTTCTTTTAGGGAGGGGAATAAGTAGTATGTGGTAATAAAGAAAGGCAAGCTTTGTGGCTTTTTTAAAAATTGAGTTTTGATTTAGGATATTTTATGTTGTGGATGTTTTTTGAAAGACATGAAATTTGGTTATTTGGAACCTTTTTGAGAAAACTGGATCTCTGACACATAAGCAGTCATACACTGAATCCCTTCCATTTATTGCTGCAAGGACATTTTTGTCAAAACTGTGGGAGGGGTGTTGCATGCTTGTTTATCAGAGCCGCCAAAAATTGCTCAGACGCCCTCTTGACTCAGCTGAAGTCGTCCCTGCCTGGTTGGGTGCTTGCGTACTAAGTACATGCTTCCTTGTTGAGGGCTGCGAACATGTCACAAAAGCCTGTTTGCTGTGGAGATTGTTGCAGTGGGTGGACTTAGTGAGATTGCACAAGGTCAACGAGTGCCCAGTTTAGACTACCTTGGAAGAATTGGCTTGAGGGCAGAGAAGTTTGGAAAGCTCCTTTCTTCCTTTTTGGTTGCGTTGACCCCTGTAAAACCAGACTGAGGCTCTTTCGTTCCTTTTCCAGAAAAAGGGTAGCATAGCTCATCTGGACTTGAACTAGTTCGTATTAATCACAAGAAGAGGCTTTGTGTGGGTGCCGTGTATAAATCGTTGAGCTATCCAGGTGGAGTGAAATTTGGCAACAGAGGAATGAGCTCCAGCAGGAGGTAACAATGGGTTGAGGAGGTCTGCAGTACTAGCAGAAAATTTCACTTCATAGTATTTTTACTGTAACTTCTCTCTCAGTGTTGAGTAATGCCCATCTAGCCATTTGGAGAGTTTGGACAAGTTTTCACCCATGAGAGTGCTCTCCTTAAAGATGGTGAATCAGAGTCATTCATGGCTCTTTAAAAATAAGCACTTTACTGAAACCATCCATCTACTGTTCAGCAGTCCAGATATTGAGGTACTTTTGTTCTGAATTTGTTGGAAGCACACACTGACTCAGGGTGGAAAGGGCAAAACCAAAGATTTTTCCTTCTATTGAATTTTTTCACCGTGAGGATGATTTTTGTCCTTTAAATAAAATAAACCAGAACTCTGAATTTTATTAAGTGAGAAGTGTGGGGGAGTTAGTAATGAGGGAGAAATGAATCCTTGTTTCTTAGAAAACTCTCCTGATTCTTGTTGAGCTGTGTCCATTGATCAAATTTAAGTCATTGCTTCAGTAGCATGACATAAAACATCTTCCTCCTTTTTGAAAGTTTCTTTTCTTTAAAAATTTCTAAAAAGTATGCCATTATCTTCCCAAGTCACCTAAATAAACCAACTCAAGTATGAAGGGATCTGACATTACTTAAACAAAGGAAATGATTCTGATATTTTCTACTTGGGAGACTTTTTCTTCTTGAAAGCCAGCCCTCTAAATAGTGGGAAGATCCAAAGCAAAATCAAATTAAACAATTCCCCTAATTCCCATAAGTAATTTCTAAATTATCCTTTTATATACCTTAGTTGGGTGCAGCTTGCAAGTGAATATCACTGTGAGAGCTACAGTTTGTCAGGGTTTAGATCTTAATTAGCTTATGAGATTGCATCCATTTGAAGCTGTATACCACAGGTTGTTGGCTAGTTTTCCAAAAGGAATTTAAATGCCCACTGTTACAATTAAGCTTGTTACTGGTTGTATGTTCTAGTTATAAACTGTATTTGGCAATTAAAGAAACTGAGATTGAGGCTTTGGCCTGGACTCCTTGGGATGCAGTGGACAGACTTCCACCTTAGTATCCTTTTAGGAGAGTCTCTGGTGTGGGTATGATACCTAGATAGTGGGTCATATCTTAGGTCCTTAAGTATTTACTGTTACTCCACAAGTTAAGAGCATCTTTAAGCTTTTACAAAAAAGCTTAAGTTAGAGAATGTGCGTTCCTGATTGTGTTCTGTCTCTATATACAGGAGACAGAAATCTAAATTTCCAAATTACAGTCTTTTAGCTGAGAATTCCTTTTAAAGAAGCATGTCTTATCTTTAAGAAGGCAGCTTGACTCTGACAGTGAACAACTTAATCTGTTAAACTAACACCTCTATTGCTCTGGCCAAATTTCTTGTCTGTTTGTTGAAAGAGGAATTTGAGGGAAGTGTTCCAGGTACAAGATGTGGTTAATATCTGTTTCTGAAGCACACAGCATGCCGAAGTTGGTGAATGGCATTTCCACCATCTCACAGTGAGATTAGTCTGAGCTGGCCCTTGGGAGAGGCTGTGATTGTCAGGGCTGACCTTGATGGCAGATACAGTTCTTAGTGGTTTTCTTTGCATGATGCTTGCCTTTTATCCTTTCTTTTCTTTTATTGACTGTTTTGGACTGTTCTTTGCTTCTCAGCACCAGAATAGCATAGTGACTGAGACCATGGGACAAAAGCGTCATTTAGTGTACACGTAGAAATCAATATTTAAAAAATGAGGTTGAGCTTTTCTTGTGTATTTTGTTTTGAAATCCATTTAATACACATGGAGAAAAATGGACCTCCCAGTGGCTCAGCGGTAAAGAATCTGCCTGCAGTGCAGAAGAATCGCAAGAGTAGCAGGTTTGAACCCTGGGTTGGGAAGATCCCCTGGAGGAGGGCATGGCAATACTGGCAATACTCCAGTATTCTTGCCTGGAGAATCCCATGGACAGAGGAGCCTGGCGAGCTATAGTCCATGGAGTCACAAAGAGTTGAACACAACTGAAGTGCACTATCTGTGTCTGTAGTTTGTGTGGTTCCATCTCTTTGCCTTGCCTGTTTGTGCCCTTCACACACACCCCCAGCACCCCTCCCATGCAGTTTTTAACATGAAAATGATAGTTTAAGAATGAGCTTAGCATTTAGAACTGGGCAGGAGGAATGCTTCACAGAATGTTAGAATCAGAGAAAAAGAAAAGGGCAAGTGTTCTGTAATTACTGTTTGGTTTTGAGGAATAGTGGAAAGATTGATCCTGTTTTAAATGTACTTCTTTCCAGTGTTTAAAAGGAATCCTCTCTTAAATATACTTCTTTCTAGAGTTCCTTTAAGGTCTTCATTAATAATTTAAATTACTTTGTTTATTGTGCAGAGAAATTAGAATTACTAGAGATACATTTTTTTTTCCCCTTGGGAAAAATACATTTATGGTTTTTGGGACATTAAGTCTATACTAGTATAGAATAAACTTGAGTCTTGTGAGTCTAAGGACATTTGCTTTAATCCATTTATACTAGCACTTCTGTGCTGCTTTTGTAGTTTTACCCTAACTTATTTCTAGCCTTGTAAAAACAGAGGGAAAAACACCTAGATTATTAGTTTGGTTTCTATCTTTGAGTTCTACACTGTTTCCTGTGTACAGAACAAAATAAAACCTGTGTTTGCTGACATCCTTCAAGAGATGATTATTGGTTCTGAGGAAATGACTGTCTCTAAAGCATACATTGGTATGCATTATGCGTGGTGTTTTATAGTTAAAATATAACATAATCATCATGAAATGATACACACAAAGTGAGTTGTGATAATAAGATGAGATTGACTTTTAAAAATAAACAGTGGAACTTCTGAGCAGTCTACCTTACAGATCTAATCAGTCAGGCTTCACCTGTACTTCAGTTTTCTGCATAAAATCATATTTAGCTTCCCAGTTCAGGATAATGCCTGTCCTTTGTGTGTCCATAGTATTCCACATCTCCATCTTTATGGTACTTCCACAGTTATGTATTTGTCTGATTCCTCCACTTAAGTATAAACTATTAGACCATGAGCAGATATTATGCTTCTTACTTTTCATTTTACTTTTCCCTTTTGAATTCTTGAGAAGACATTGAGATGTAATTGATAATACAGTAAATTTCACATATAAGTATATTACAGTTTTGACCTAGTGCCATGCATGAAGCAAGAGACTTCATTACTGATATCCGCAAAAATGATTAAGAGCGGCAATTAGAATTTGGAGCAGTGTACACCGCCACGATAACTGAAATCAGAGACGTTGGAGTAATGGTTAAACTCCATCCAAATATGACTGCAGTACTGCTTCACAACACACAGCTTGATCAATGAAAGATTAAACATCCCAGTGCTTTAGGATTAGAAGTTGGACAAGAAATTCAGGTGAAATACTTTGGACATGATCGAGCTGATGGAAGAATGAGGCTTTCTCGTAAAGTGCTCCGGTCTCCAGCTACAGCTGCTGTCAAAACTTTAAATGACAGTAGTAGCATTATAATGGGAGAATCTGTTTCACAGTCATCATATAATTCTTACCAGTGATTTTTTTTTATTTTAAGAATTCTAGAGTGATATTCTATATTCTGTAGGGCAAAATTTCAGTAGCATCTTCCAACGTGTAGATTTATATATAATATAAATGCATTCTAATGATTTGTATGAAAATACTTTACATGTTCCAGTTTTAAAATTCCAAGTTACCTGTATTATTTACATTATAAATCAATACATATTTAATATTAAAAGTAAATCATTTATACATATAAGACTCCCAACTGCTAATAATTTGGAACAATAAAACTAGTTCTTAACCTCTAAAGACCAATGGAGAAGGAAATGGCAACCCACTCCAGTATTCTTGCCTAGAGAATCCTGTGGAAAGAGGAGCCTGGTGGGCTGCTGTCCATGGGGTTGCATAGAGTTGGACACAACTTAAGTGACTTAGCATGCATGCATACAACCATTTCATGCTTAGGGAAATGAACATATTTACCAACCCCCAAAGCTTTCCTATGCTGCCTTCATAATTCTTTTCTGCTTCTCCTCTCCATTCCCTGTCCTGAGGCAGCCACTAATCTTTCTATCACTATAGATTAATTGGCATTTCCAATAATTTTACATAAATGGAATCTCACACAGTATGTATTCTTTTCTTTAGTTTTTTTTTTGTTTGTTTGTTTGTTTTGTTTTGTTACTCAGTATAATCATTTTGGGCTTCCCAGGTGGCATGCTAGTGGTAAAGAACCTGCCTGCCAATGCAGGAGACACAAGAGTTGTGGTTTCAATCCCTAGGTCAGGAAGATTCTCTGGAAGAGGGCATGGCAACCCAGTCAAGCATTATTGCCTGGAGAATCCCATGGACAGAGGAGCCTGGCGGGCTGCGGTCCATAGAGTCGCAAAGAGTTGGACATGACTGAAGTGACTTAGCACAATAATTATTTTGTGATTTATTTACATAGTTCAGTCGCTCAGTCGTGTCCGACTCTTTGCGACCCCATAAATCGCAGCACGCCAGGCCTCCCTGTTCATCACCATCTCCCGGAGATCACTCAGACTCACATCCATTGAGTCCGTGATGCCATCCAGCCATCTCATCCTCGGTCGTCCCCTTCTCCTCCTGCCCCCAATCCCTCCCAGCATCAGAGTCTTTTCCAATGAGTCAAGTCTTCGCATGAGGTAGTGGGTATCAATAACTCCCTTTTTATTGCTGAAAACCATTTCATTGTTTGGATGTACCAAAGTTTGTGTATCCATTTATCTCTTTGGGGGCATTTGGGTTGTTTCTAGTTTTCTGCTGTTAAAAGGAAGCTGCTGTGAATATCAGCCTACCAATCTTTGTATGAGTATATGGTCTCATTTCTTTTAGGTAAATACTTAGGAATGGAATGCATCGGCCATATGGCACGTATATGTTTAAATTTTGTAGGAGCTGCCAGTTTTCTAAAATGTTTGTACCATGTTACATTCCCATCAGGATTATGTGAGTTCCAGTTCCTCTATATTCTTGCAACACTTGATATGGCCAATATATTAAAATTTTTAACCATTTTAAGAGGCATGTAGCAGAATCTCATTGTGGTTTAAGTTTGTATTTCCTTAATAACTAGCTGTGTGGACCATCTTTTCATGTGCTTGCCATTCATGTATATTCTTTTGTGAAGCGTGTGTTGAAATCTTTAGTTCACTTCTTGAAAACTGGATTGTTTTCTTTTTATTGACTTTGAGTTCTTTATGTATTCAGAATTCAAGTATTTTGTCAGATATATGATTTTTAAATATGTTCTTCCAGTCTGTGGTTTGCCTGTTCATTCACATTAACAATGTCTGTCTTTAGAACAGAATTTAAAATTTTGGCAAAGTGCAATTATCAGTTTGTTCTTTTGTAGATTATATTTCTGTTGTCATTGCTAAGAAATCTTTGCTTAATCCAGGGTCGTAAACATTGTCTTCTAGAAATTTTGTAGTGTTGGATTTTATTTACATTTAAGTCTGTGATTCATTTGGAGGAAATTTTAGTGTATGATGTGAAGTATAGATTGAAATTAATTTTTTATATGATACCCAATTGTAACGTCTTTTGTTTAAAAGATTGTCCCTTCTCCACTTAATCACCTTTGCACCTTTATAGAAAGTTAGTTGTCTATATATATGTGTGGATCTGTTTTATTCTGTATTCTGTCTGTTAGATTTGTATGTCTCTCCCTTCTCCAATATCACACTATCTTGATGACTGTAGCTTTATATTAATATCTAATAGTATTAATTTTCCAACTTTATTCTTTTTCAGCCATCGACTATTGGTTCCTTTGCTTTTCTATATAAATTTTAGAATAATTTAATCTGTAACTATAAAAATACTGTCCTGGGATTTTGATTGAAATTTCATTAAATCTACAGATCAATTTGGGGAGAATTTTTTACTGTGTTGAATTTTCTGTTATGTGATCACAGTATGTCTCCCATTTATTTTGATCTTTTATGAATTCTTTCCATCAACATGTAGTATTTAGCATACTTCCACGTGTATTTTATACTTACTGTTTCTTTAGGATTCTTTACCGTCTGAGCCACAAGGGAAGCCCACTTACTCTTTCTACATAGCCTAATTCAAAAGGTTTAGAGGCTTTGGTGCTGTTCCTGAGACATATTTATATTATATCTATTAATAATCTCAGTTGTGTTAGTTTTCACCATTGCCTTAGTTTTTCTGAAGAAGACAAATTTCATTTGGAGTCAAGCCACAGGAGGTCATTGACTACCTAGGTAGCTCTGCTTAGATTGAACATTAGTGAAAGACTTTAAAGCAATTGGTGTAACCCATTCTTAGGCTCATACAATTTTTTTTCTTGAGGCAGAAGCAAAACTGCTTTCAGAAGTGTTTAAAGTAATTGTAATCCAACTGTGTTTAAAAGAATAAATGGCTGAAGAGCTAAGTACTTTTTATGCTGTGTAGGTAGCAGCCCAGAGGACATTGGTGACTCTTGAAGCACTATCAATGTTTCTTATCCAGAAAGCAATGAAGGACATATTTTAGATTAGGAAGCAGATAATTCATAGGCCAGTGAAGTGCCGTGTTCCAGTGGAAGGATTCCTTAGAGGTCATTAGTTCAAAGAAAGGGAAGACAAAGCCTGAGACTTGTTGTCGTTGGAGGATCATACTATATACTCTCAGTGAATTCTTCCTGAAAGCCAGTCTGTTTCCATCAAAACCTACAGATACATAGCCCTTCCCACTCAGTAGATTATGTTTGATCAGGTTGGGCAGTCAGAGTGGAGAGATGGGAATTGGGGTTGGGTTGTTAGAGTCAGGGTGGTCATTGATCAGAGATGATGGTGTGACCAAGGCTCATGATGAGAACTTCCCATGAGGGGAAACTGGGCGTGATGATCACTTACATAAACTGGTGGAGTTAACTTCCTGCCAGGCACTATCCTAAGTGATTTATGTATGTGAGCTCATTTAATCTTAACGGCCTTGTGAGGTGTAGTTACTGTAATTATTCCATTTTATGAGTGAACGAAATGAGGCACGGAGGGATCAGCAGTTTTTCTAGCAAGTGTTAGAGGTGGGAGAGGATCCCGGGGATCTGACTCTAGACTATACACTCTGAACCTCTGCATGGCCTGACAGGCTGCCCAAGAACGTGTCTATTTTGAGAGCCCATAGGGAAATAACCCCCTCTGCCAGTCTTAGGGAACTTGAGTTTCATGTTTGTTTGTTTAAGTTTTAAGACAAGAGAGACTTCTGTCAGTGGTAAGATTTAGACTTTTCACTTCCAAAATTCTAAATTGAAAATTCTCTAGAACATATAGGTTTTCTAATATTAAGTATATATGTGATTGTAAATGTTTCTTTTGTTCAGAATGTCCCTTCTCTTCCATAACTGCATATAATCTATTTTAAATGTTTGTATCCCAAGTTTTTTTTCCCCTCTCTCCAAAGAAGACAGAGTCAGGCTTATGTCAAAATGCAGTTGACGGTGGCTTAGACTAGGAATGTAACAAGAGACTGCACAGCTCTGTATGCAGTTGACTCTTGAACAGTGTGGGGTTAGGGGCACTGACCTGACCCATATGTAACTTATAGCTGACTGTCTTTATCTGTGGTTCTTCCACATCCACAGTTCTGCCTCCACGGGTTCAACCAACTGGGGATTGTGCAGTATACTGTAGTATTTACTATAGAAAAGACTCCACATTTAAGTGTAGACTCGCACTGTTCGAAGCAGTGTTCAGGGGTCAGCTGTGCTTATATGGGGCCAGGTATAAGCACTTTTAAAGAATCCCAGCCACTAATAGAACCAAGCACAGTATTGGCAAGCAGAGGCTGTGCAGCAGCTGCCTGCCTCCAGGCAGTGGGGCACTCCTGGGTGACACTGGCCGCCTGCCCCTTGTGTGTAGGCACTAGAGAACAGGAAAGCCACCCCGATAACTCTGTGGTTGTGGCCTCATGTGGAAACTTCACAGCATTTCAGCTGCTTGCTCCTTGGTAGGAACAGCACCGTGAGTTTAACTTGTAGGGAAAATGAGGACAGGAAAGTTGGACAGCGTTTTCCACTTGGTGGAGAATGGAGACCAGGGGATGGAAGGGAGCAGAATAAAAGTAGGAAGTGATGATTTTTAGGTATTTGTTTGACGGTTTTCTATTGTTGAAGGAGCCATACCCACGGTAGTAACATTTCTGCTTGGGAGTGGGGTGGAAGTAGGTCTTTTGGAATGTAATCTGAAGCTGTTCCTTCTTGAAGGAGGGAGCACAGATGATTGTTTGGAAAGGCTGTTTCTCAGATGTGCCCACATGTGCAGTGTCCCAGTTTTTGCTAACTACAGAAGCTAAACAGAGGGCGGTTGGAAAGAGTTCATCCACTTTTTGAATTCTTGGGTGAGATTGTTAAATGATAGTCATGCACTGGCTAAAACGAGAGTCTTTTTGTACCTGGCAGCAAAGGGGGCCAAAAATGGTATTTGAACTTTGGCTCTTCAATTTAAGTCACTAAAATTTTATTGAATGTGCCAGGTACGTGACATGAACATGAGGTATGGAACCTAAAGGCTAATTGTTAAAGCAGTTTATATCGGTCTGGATAGACCTCCACTTGCCATATAGATTTCTGTACTTCTCATAAAAGACAAAGATTATCATTGATGAACGGTATTAGAGTCTATTGTTTAAAACTATTCAGCAAATATTACCCATTCTTACTGAGAAAGTATGGGTGTTTTACGATCTTTGGTGGGTCTGTTAGTTTTCTGTGTGCTGCTGTAACAAAATCACCATGCAGTTGGTGACTTAAAACAACACAGGTTTATTATCTTCAGTTTTGTAGGTTAAAAGTCCAGCAGGAGTATCTCTGGGCCTAACGTCAAGGTGTCAGCAGGACTGCATTCCTTCTGGCGGCTCCAGGGGAGGTTCTTTTTGCCTGCTCCTTTCCAGCTGCTAGCACTTTCTCACATTCCTTGGCCTGTGGTCCTGCCTTTGTTTCAGAGCCAGCAGTAGCAGGCCAGGTCCTTTTCATGACACCATCTCTGTTTCCTGCTTGCAGTCACCCCTTCCTCTTCCTCTGAGATTACATTAGCCCCACCTGGACAAATCAGGGTGATCCCTTGAAGATGAGCTGATCAGCATCCTTAATTTTATTTACAACCTTAATTCCCCTTTGGCATATAATATATTCAGAGGTTCCAGGAATTAGGACCTTGAGCATCTTTCGGGAGCCGTTATTCTACCCTCCACAGTTGTTGTTAGTCGTGTCTGACTCTTTGTAGCCCCAGGGACTGTAACCCACCAGGCTCCTCTGTCCATGGAATTCTCCAGGCAAGAATACTGGAGTGGGTTGCCGTTCTCTTCTCCAGGGGAATCTTCCTGACCCAGGAAATGAACCCAGGTTTCCAGCGTTGTAAGCAGATTTTTTACTGTCTGAGCTACCAGGAAGCCCCTCCACAGTAGGAAAGACTTTTTTTGAAATTTTTTGCTCATTTCCCTATCAAATGAAATTATTTAAAGCCCTCCCCCTCTCTCCTGTATAATGAATTGTTTCCTGTGAGTATGTGCTTTGTATGTGAGTGGTGGAAGGCTTGTCACTCATTACTTTAAAACCTCAGTCCTCTTCATTGTGATAAAACCCCAGTCACCTAAACCTTTGACAGTTTCATAGAATCTCAGTGTTGGAAGGAAGCTAGAGATGGTTGTAGCCAGGCTGGCCTGCAGATGCCTACAGACACATTATTACATCTCTTCCAACTGGCTGTTGCACCTTTGCTGACATGGAATGTGCCTGCCTTGGGAGATCATATCTTCTTTGAACAGCTCCATTTTTTTCTGTTAGAAAATTCCTGCTTTATATTGAGAGGAAGTCCCTCTATTTGCAGGTTTCTATTGGTTCTTTCTTATTTTACTCTCTGGGGTCATATTGAATAAATGTAATTTCCTCTTTCACACTTGAAGCCCTTGAGAATTTTTTTTAAAGACAGCTATCACATCCCCCAAGTATTCAAATTGAAAAAAAAAAAATCTTGATTTCTTCAGTTGGGTCTCATATGAAACTATCTTGAGACTCCTTTCCATCCTGGTACCTCTCCTGAGTATGATGCAACACGAAGAAGGGGAGATTGAAGGATGATTTAATAGGAGCATTTAAATGCTGGGGGAATTGTTACATAGAGGAGGCTGGTAATATCTCTGCCATCACCACGGAAACAAGAAATCACAGGCTTACATTGTGGCTAAAGAGATTTAGGTGTCAGGAAACCTGTCTTAACCTCATGGATTGAGATAGTACAATGGACTGCCATGGGAAGTTGAGGGATCTTTTGCCCTAGAAATGTATAAGACAAGCCTTTAACCTCACGATTCATTTATTTCATATAAGAGACTTTGCTTTTAGTGAAATGTTCTGCTTAAAGAACATTCTTGTCACTGCTTGTCATCCATGCCTGATGCCTGGATTTCCCTCTTGTGTTGGCTCATTGGATGTAAGGCATCATCATGACTGCTGTTAATCACAGGGGGAAGGAATATGGTTCAGGGTTTTATGAAGGAAGGGAAACAGTGGCGTAGCTCAGGATAATTAATAGCAAGTGGAGTGACAGTTTGATTCCCTGGTAGGGACCCTGGCATTGTTAAAGGAAAAAATCACTTTATTCTTTCATAGAGAGAGGCAGCTGTAATTCTGGTTGGATGGAATCCAATTAAAAGGAACTGACATGCAAATTGATGATCAGACAGTGTGAGCATAGAAAAAGTCCAAGAAGAGTTCTGTAAGAAGTGGCAGAGAACAGTGTAAGTAATTTGGCATGGTAATGTGAGTAAGAAAAATGGAAACATATGGGTTGGCTACCTGAACAATTATAAGTCTGGAATCTCAGCCAGGAGAGAGCAGGAGGCTACTTGGTTTGATGGGTTTATAGCTACTAAACTTTTAGACATCTTCATGTTGAAACATGCATTTTAGGAATTATATATAGCCTTTCACAATAGAATGATTATAAATCAGCCCGAACTGGTAGAGGTTAAATATAATATTCCCAAGAATATATGATGGGAGACCAAGCTTGGCTCTTGGAAAGATCTCATTGTACACATATACTTCACCTGACCTGATGATGTATACTTAAGATTTGTGTGAAAATTGACTCCTAAATTTAGGATGAAATAGAGCTTGCCATTTATAGTAATGATATTATGAATCATTTTCGAAAGTGAAAAATCCATTTATAACCAAAGTCATGCCCAGTTTATCCTTTGAGTAAATTCATAAGTCCATATGTTAGGTTTGCTTAAACAAAGGTACTTTTCTTTGAAATGAAGTAATTGTAGAGACATGTAGCAGTTAAGCTATGGAGTAACAGAGGGGAAAAAATGGGCAGAATTTTGTAAGAAGTCAGATATATTGCTTTTTAGGAAGGAAAATTCTGCTTAGGAAGTCAGATAGCCTCTGCTGTTATTACGGGAGAAGGAGAAGGCTGCCCCGTGTATTACAGGGAGATTTATTAGGATCTTTTGGGAACTGCAGCAGAAAAGGCTATGAAATGTTTTGAAGAATGTGAAAGTAAGACCACAGCATTTTCTAGACTTAATTCAGAAGAAACCCAAAGAAGGTGAAATGGAGTTCAACCTGAGGAAGCTGTTTAAGATTGAGGAGCTAAGACTTTACCAGCCGCAGCGAGAGGGGACCAGTGTGTTGTGGGCAGTGTTTGCAGTCAGCGGGAGAGCATCCAGTTGTCACAGTGGATGGCAGCAGGGACCATGCCCAAATGAGATTCAGAATGACCATGTGTGAGTAGTGTGCTGCATTGGTGCCAGCTCCAGGCGATTTTGCCCCCCCCCCCCCCCCCCCCCGAAGCCACTCTGTTCGGGTTCTCCTGCCGCTGTCCACTCTGCCCAGGGCTGCCACATTTACTTTCCACTCTGCCCCAGATGGTCCTACCCTCAAGAGTCCTTCCCTCACTTGATTGAATTTTCTGATAGAACCTTCCTTATCAGGGAGACTTTCCCTAATAATCTAAAGCAAGCACTCTTCCCTTTTTCTGCTGTACCTTTGTTTACAGCACTCGTGCTCGAGGTAGAAAACAGAAATATTTTTCTCTTTTCTCTCTAGTAGAATTAAGTTCCATGGAAGATCAGACCCAGTTTGTTTTGCTTACTGTGTTCCCAGCTCCTAATCCATACACATTTGTGGAGTGGATTTTTAGGGAGTCTCTGTGATAATATCTTGGAATGAGAAGGGAAATCAGTTGCTCTCCTGTATTACAATATATTACATAGTTATAATTCTGACGACCTCAGCAGAGAGTGCTGTGAGCTTTGAGAAATAAGTTGGGAATAGTCATCACAGAGAGCTTCCCAGGTGTATCAGTGGTATAGAATCCTCGTGCCAAGCAGGAGACACGGGTTCTTAAGGAAGGTCCCCTGAAGAAGGAAATGGCAACCAACTCCACTATTCTTGCCTGGGAAATAATCCGTGGACAGAGGAGCCTGGTGGGCTACAGTTCATGGGGTCACAGAGTCAGACAGGACTTAGAGACTAAACAATTCATCACAAGACTGGAGCTGAAGTGGTTCTGTTTTGGTGGTCAAGACTAGGAAGAATATTGTAGACTGACAAAAGAGGGTAAATGTTGTTGCAAAGATTTTTTTTTTTTTTTTTGAATTACAAGTATTTATTGCTTATAAAGAGACGTCCAAATGTATTGATATATTTTTAAAATAAGCCATAAGATTTCAAAATAGATACTCGGGAGGACCAGAATTAGAACAGAGTATCTGGTATATAATATGTGAGTATGCTATTTGTGTTGGAAAAGGAAATGGCAACCCACTCCAGTATTCTTTTTTTTTTTTTTTTTTAGATTTTTTTTTGTTCTTTTTTTTTTTTTTTTTAATTTTAAAATCTTTAATTCTTACATGTGTTCCCAAACATGGACCCCCCTCCCACCTCCCTCCCCATAACATCTCTGTGGGTCATCCCCATGCACCAGCCCCAAGCATGCTGTATCCTGCGTCAGACATAGACTGGCGATTCAATTCTTACATGATAGTATACATGATAGAATGCCATTCTCCCAAATCATCCCACCCTCTCCCTCTCCCTCTGAGTCCAAAAGTCCGTTATACACCGCTGTGTCTTTTTTCCTGTCTTGCATACAGGGTCGTCATTGCCATCTTTCTAAATTCCATATATATGTGTTAGTATACTGTATTGGTGTTTTTCTTTCTGGCTTACTTCACTCTGTATAATCGGCTCCAGTTTCATCCATCTCATCAGAACTGATTCAAATGAATTCTTTTTAACGGCTGAGTAATACTCCATTGTGTACATGTACCACAGCTTTCTTATCCATTCATCTGCTGATGGACATCTAGGTTGTTTCCATGTCCTGGCTATTATAAACAGTGCTGCGATGAACATTGGGGTACATGTGTCTCTTTCAATTCTGGTTTCCTCGGTGTGTATGCCCAGCAGTGGGATTGCTGGGTCATAAGGTAGTTCTATTTGCAATTTTTTAAGGAATCTCCACACTGTTCTCCATAGTGGCTGTACTAGTTTGCATTCCCACCAACAGTGTAGGAGGGTTCCCTTTTCTCCACACCCTCTCCAGCATTTATTGCTTGCAGATTTTTGGATCGCAGCCATTCTGACTGGTGTGAAGTGGTACCTCATTGTGGTTTTGATTTGCATTTCTCTGATAATGAGTGATGTTGAGCATCTTTTCATGTGTTTGTTAGCCATCCGTATGTCTTCTTTGGAGAAATGTCTATTTAGTTCTTTGGCCCATTTTTTGATTGGGTCTTTTATTTTTCTGGAATTGAGCTGCATAAGTTGCTTGTATATTTTTGAGATTAGTTGTTTGTCAGTTGCTTCATTTGCTATTATTTTCTCCCATTCAGAAGGCTGTCTTTTCACCTTGCTTATATTTTCCTTTGTTGTGCAGAAGCTTTTGATTTTAATTAGATCCCATTTGTTTATTTTTGCTTTTATTTCCAGAATTCTGGGAGGTGGATCATAGAGGATCCTGCTGTGATTTATGTCTGAGAGTGTTTTGCCTATGTTTTCCTCTAGGAGTTTTATAGTTTCTGGTCTTACATTTAGATCTTTAATCCATTTTGAGTTTATTTTTGTGTGCGGTGTTAGAAAGTGATCTAGTTTCATTCTTTTACAAGTGGTTGACCAGTTTTCCCAGCACCACTTGTTAAAGAGATTGTCTTTACTCCATTGTATATTCTTGCCTCCTTTGTCAAAGATAAGGTGTCCATATGTATGTGGATTTATCAATGATCTTGATTTGACTGCTGGAGCACAGGTGCGTGGTGAAACCTGACACACAGGGTGGGAGGTATGGTTGGGAAAGACATTTGGTACATAAGTCAAAATCTGATTGGGGAAGTTGCTGAGTTTGAACTTTACCTTTTGGGGAGTGGTGAGCCCAAAACTCTAATCAATATCCGAATGATACTGTGAAGGAGGGATTAGAAGAGGGAAGAGTGGAGAGAGAGAGGATGTAGAGCAGGGGTAGATGTGTTTTCTAACCTTGGGATGCAGGAGAAAGTTTGGGACCTCCACATTGAAGGACAGAAGAATGAAAAGCAGTTTCTTTTGTTACTGGATGCATGATGATATACTGTATATAGGTAGTGGCTAAGGGTTGAAGATGAGTAGCTCTTGTTACTGTTTAGTATTTTCCATAGGGATAAAGCTGTGCCCTTGGGACAAAAGGAGAGGAAAAGGCCATTTTGGTTCATAGAATAGAAAACATTAACCGAGAACTCCCTTGGCAAGTGGGTAGGAATTCTTACTCTAGCTGATGTTTTAGCAGCTGCGTGGCCTTACACAGTTCATTTACCTGCACTTCTGTTTCTCTTTCGAGAATGGACTTTATTGATATGCTTACATTGTTGAAGTGCAGATCGAAGTATACTGTTGGGGAAATTTATGAATTCCTTTTATAAATACTGGATAAGGTTAGGAGTCCTTTCCTTTAATGGAAATAGATATGAGGAGAGTAGATCTTAAATACTCTTCCTCCACCAGCCCAGCAAACAAACAAATATGGGGAGAAATAGATCTGGAATTGCTTTTTTCCTGGAATGTGGTGTCAACAAAGTATCAGAGCCACTCACACCCTGAGAAAATATGACCATTTCTAAGAGGTGGCCTGCACAGTTTTTTTTTTTTTTAAGAGCAGACAGAATAGGAGCGACTTTTTGCTGCTTATAGTCTCTATGTCTCAACAGGTTCTGTGTCAGCAGTTGGTGAGAGCTACTGCAGAGCAGAAGCAAAAGGAGGATTTGATCATGTCGGATGTGCTCCTGGTGTTAACCTGCAGGTCACACCAGTTCTTGTTCCAAAGGGCTGTGTACCAGGCAATTGGACACTTAATCCTGAATTTTACCCCATCATTCACAGCAGCTCCTAGTAGGCGCATCCCCCCGCCCCCCGCCCCAGCACTTCAGCCTTGGTCATTTGGAGTAGTTGACTTGTGGTCTAATACAGAGTGTTGTATAGGCTGCATAGCTCCCTGAGATCTTTCAGGATATGTGGGATACTGTACATTTTAGAGTGCTTTCTTCACTTGGATAAGGAAGACGAAAGAAATGTTAAGGATTGCTTTGAAATAGGTCCATTTTGTAGAGTTTAAACTTGGGCAAAGGATAGAACGGCTTAGTGTCCAATATTAAGTAATGTTCCTAGAGTCCTAGAACTAGGTCCCAATTCCAGCTTTCTCACTTAGTACTTATGTCACCATGGGGAAAGTTACTTAGTTTCTGCATTTGTAAAATGGGGGATAGTAATAGCACCTTCTCTAGGGTGGTTGTGAGAAATATACAGTAAATACATGTAGATGCTTTCGCCCAAGGACCAGCTTGCAATACATGCTCTTTAAATGTTAGTTGATGTTATTCCTGGCTTTCTCTGAAGTCATTGGCAGTTTTAAGGCTTCACAAGAAAGGCTGGCAAAACCAAGGCTTTTCTGCTTGCTGTGTCAGAAAGTGACTTGGTGCTAGAAATGATTCAGTGGGTAGGGGGTGGACTGTAGGAAGCTTCAGTACCCCAGTCCACTGGCCTTGTATATGAAACAGCTCATTACACTCTAATGGTAGTTCAGTGAAAGGGATAAGGAGTCTCAGTCTGCCTCCTCAGGCAGCTGCAGAAGTCAAGCTGAGCTTCTCAGAATATCTGGGAATCACCTGGGAGGAGGGTAGATGGCTGCAGCACAGTGGTAGGGGATGGTGGTTGGGACCCAAGAGGAAACAACAGAATCAGTTGATCCTAGCAAGCAGGAGAGGGGTCTCCAGGGAATTTCCGAGTGTCAGTCAGCAAGGGAGATTGGTGATTGGTGATGATGGCGAAAAGAAATCTCTCAACTGGAGGAGTCAGACCACCTTGGACATCACCCCTGACCCGCCACCAATATTGTATGTTACATCCCCATGGGTGAATCCTGTTTCCTTGCTGACCATCAGTTTCTTTGCTGTAAAATGATTAGACGATTTCCTGACTCCTTTTCTACTGTAGACTCTGTGATTTCACCACTTCATGGCTTTTAAGAACTGTTAGAGGCAAGACTGTTGTAGAACACCCTGCTGTAGACTTTGGTCTGTGCAAATCTTTAGTTTTGTTTTTTCGTTATTTCAAAGAAGCTTCTGTTCAAAAGACCATGAAGCATTTCATCATTGGCCTTTGAGGGAGCTGTCTCTTTAATCTCTCACGTTTCCTTTTCTCCCCTACAAATGATATCCACAGGACTGCTGTTGTCTCCTGCTCTGGATCAGCACTTTTGCAGGGAAATGAAAACATTGCACTTTTAAAGGCGCAGAAAGCAAAAACTGTCACATCAGGATTCAAGGTTACAGGATTGGTTAGCTTTCTGGTTTGTTTTGCTGAGCTGAAGGAAAAACATTTGATTGAGCACTACTGCTTAGGGATAAATATTAATAACCGCAAAAATTCCCCAGTGGTAAATTTTTTACCCTCTTTACAAATAATTTCAAGTCATCATCTAGGACTGGGATTATTATTGTCAACCATATACAAATCTGAGAAATGTTGAGTAAGTGGATGAAGGATGTGGTTGGAGAGAAACAACTGGTGGGGGTAAATATCTAGAGAGGACATCTGTTCTGCTTTCTTGATGTGTACATTTTTATTTTATAACGTGTTCTTTTTAAAAAGATTTATTTACTTATTTAGGTTGTGCTGGGTCTTTGTTGCTGCACTCAGGCTTTCTATAGTTGCAGTGAGCAGAGGCTACTCTCTAGTGATGCTTGGGCTTCTTATTGTGGTGGCTTCTCTTGTTGCAGAGCACGGGCTATAGAGTGCAGGCTCAGTGGTTGTGGCGCACGGGTTTAGTTGCCCGAGTCGTCTGGAATCTTCCTGAACCCATGTACCCTGCATTGGCAAGCAGATCCCCAGTCACTAGACCACCAGAAAAGTCCTGTAACATTATTTTGAATTTTAATTTGTTACAGTTCAGATACGTAAGTATCTAGCAACTGCCTCCTTATAACATTAGTTGATAAAAATAGTATTAGAAAAAAGTTGTCAAAAGAAGTAGAATTTTTTTTTTTAAGATTTTAAGAACTGAAGTTCTTTTTTGACATCGGATCTTATTTGTTTGTTACTTTTAGAACATCTCATTTTTGACTGGACTCAGAAGTGGAAACTCTCAGAGAGCCTCTGACTCTTGGCAGTCTGTTCATGGCATTTTTCTTTGGCCTCTTTCATTCTCTTGGCCAAAAATTTAGCATATTCTGCAGCTTCTTCTTTATTTTTCTCAGTATGCTGTTTCTTCAGAGCAATATGCTGATGTTTGTGTTGCAGAGCACATGGAGTCACAAGATGCTGAATCTTGGGGGCTTTGGTCCTAGGTTTCTTACCTTCTTGGTTTAGGGGCTTTCTCACAACATACTGGCAGACATCATCTTTAGAGAGACTGATAAGTTTGCAGATTCTGCTAGCTCTTTTGGGCCCCGGGCGACGAGGCACAGTAGTATTAGTGAGTCCAGGAATATCCTTTTCCTCTTTTTTCACATTGACCAAATTGAGAACACTCAAATTGGCATCTGTACAGATTTGTGCTTTCTCTCTCCAGTCTTCCTTGGTCTGTAACAGAAATGCCCCTTTCTCAGTAGCAGAAGACTTGGCCATGGGTCAAGACACCCTGCTTCACAGGGAAGCCCTGTTTGTCGTTCCCACCGCTGATTCGGACCACGTAACCCTTTCATTCTTCACCCACAGCACCAGCAGCAACTTCTGTGACCATACTCTTCTCATAAAAGGTATGAAGTGTTCATTCACCGTCTACTTCAATGAGTTTTTGGCAGCCACTGGCCGGGAAAGAGATGTTCAGCTTCATTCTGAAGCGGCAAACTGCCTCTCAGATACAGTGAAAAAAGAACTGAAGTGTTTTTAAACTTTGATATTCCAAAGAGAAGAATTGTTAGGTTCGGTTTGAGAGTTCCCAGTAATACCCAAGTAGACCTTTACCACAGACTTAAAATACACTCATGTGGAGTTTTTTGGTTGTTTCTGTTTTTTCCTCTGTCCCAGCTGACTTTAGGGGAAAGGTGGTATGGTATGGTTATTAATTTATGTGTTAAATCAATAGACATATACCAAACACTATCTGTATACCAGATTTTACCACCACTAAAATAAAGCTGGTCCCCTCTGCTCTCATGGAGTCCACCTGAGTAAGGTACAAAAGTTTGAAAAGTAAGCATAATTATCTCGCAAATAGAGAAAGAAGAGTGTGATAGGCATGTTGTTATTTCCAGCAGATCGCCTACCGCATAGCCTTCATATGCTAGAAGTGCTCATTAAGTACTTGGCGAGGATAGAAGAGGGGGCACTTGCAGCTTGGAGAGAGATCAGAGAAACCTTCACGAAGGAGGCGACATGACCATGATATTTCAGACAGGAAAGAGTATCCATGTAGATGGGTAGGATTGACATTCCAGGGAGAGACTAGCCTGAGGAGGTACCTGCCTCCTTTTCAGGTCCTGAAAGTAACTAGGTACAGAGTTGCTGGAGGCCTGGGTTTATCTTAAGGGTAGCGGCAAATGAAAGGCAGAGTGCAGGCTCTTTGAGGACTGTCTGAGAAGATTTGAGAAGGTGTGTTATGGGAGTTGTGTGTTGGAAATAGTTGCTAGTTCTCCCAGATTTCAGTGTTTCCTGAAGTAGATATACACTGTAATGTGGAAGTACCACGATCAGATCAGTTAATCAGTATCCCACTGCCATACATGTATGTGCAAAATTTGGGCAGCAGGGTATAGTATGTAGGGTGTTATATGAAAATACGGGATACACACACACAGTGTTAGTTTGCACAAGAAATCATTGTGATGCTGGTTGATGGAGAGCACAAATGAGGAAAGGGGTTAGGGAGAGATGTTGGGATCGCCCCGCCCCCTCTACCTCCCACTCCCTGCAGGGGTCCTCAGTTTATCAATAACTACAAGTTATAATCACCCGGGGGTCATAAACTTCTTTGGTACAGTTTGCATGTAGTAAAATGCACAAAACTAAAGTGTGCAAACCAGTGAATTTTGACAAATAGTCATGTGCCAGCCCGAGAACACAGTCATCACCTGAAACATTCCTTGGTCCTCACCTCTAGTCAGTCTTTTCTCATTCCTGCCACTGTTCTGATTCCTGTCATGACAGCTGCTCTTGATCTTCAAAAAAATGAAATCATATAGTATGTACTTTTGTGCGCTTGGCTTCTTTTGTTAATATTTCTGAGGTTGTTCTATGTTGTTGTATGACTCAGTTCTTCTTTTATTGCCAAGTAGTCTTCTGTTGGGTTAGATATGCAACTATTTGTTTAACTGTTTCTTTTTTGGTGGGCATTTGAGTTGTTTCTTTGGACCATTGTTAATAAAGCACTATTGTATAAGGGTTGTTGTTGTATTGTAAACATAGGTGCTAGATTCCTAGTTTGCATAGATTGAGTCATAAGGTATGTACTTGTATTTAACTTTGTAAGAAATTGCCACAGTTTTCCAAAGTGGTTGTACAGGTTAAACTCCCACCAGTATTGCACAAGAGTTCTTGTTAATCCATATCTTCAAAAATATTTTGTGTTGCTAGTCTTTTTAATTGTAGCCATTGTAGTGGGGATAAAATGGTGATCTCATTATGTTTGAATTTGCATTTTCCTAATGACTAAGTGGTATTGAACACTGTCTTCTGTGCGGTGTTTGTTCAAATCTTCTGACCATTTAAAGTTGGACTGTCTTTTTATTATTGATTTATAGGAGCTCTTTATGTATTTTGGTACAAGTCTCACGTCAGATATATGTAATATGAATACATCTTCTGGTCTGTGGCTTTAGGCATCATTAGGCAATTTCCTAGTGGTGTCTTTATGAGGAGGAATTTTAAATTTTGATTGTTTAGTCTATCTTATTTTCCCCTTGTATGTTTGAGTCTTGTGTGTCATCTCTAAGAAATCTTTACTTAATCTAGGTTATGTTTTCTTCTTTGCATTTACATGCATTTATATTTTGGTTTATGTTTTATCTCTGATTTTTGTGTGTGATGTGAGTTAGGAGTTGAGATTCATTTCTTCCCCCTTACATCATTTATCCAGTTGTTCGAGCATTATTCTTTGAAATCACTTTTCCTTTACCAATGAATATCCTTGGTGCCTTTGTTGAAAATCAGTTGTCTTTTTAAGTCTGTTCCTGCTTATGTCTATTTCTAGACTCTCTATTCTGCTCCATTGACATATTGTCTTTCTCCCAATACCCTTGTCTTATTGTGCTTTTATACTCTAGTAAGTATTGAAATGAAGTAGTGTGAATCCTCCTACTTTGTTCTTTTTCAAGATTGTTTTGACTATTCTAGCTTCTTTGCTTTTCATATAAAATTTTAGAATAAAAAGCACGTGGGGTGCTTTATAAAAAATCTCTGTGATACTCAAGCCATATTCCATTCCAATTAAATCAGAATCTTTTGGAGGTTGAATCCAAGTATTTGTCAAAACTCACCAAGTTATTCCAGATGCAGCAAAGATTGAGTACTAATGTGCTAATGGGATTTTAATATGGTACCCTAAAAAAGAAATTTGGTAGTAGATTACTGGAGTGGAATGCCTGTGTAGGAGTTCAGGTGGACCCCCTAAATGGAAGAGATTGTCAGTGCTTATGGAGAGAGGGAGACTTGAATAGACACGATGGAAAGGTAGTGAGAAACGGCATGTTTTCTCTCCTGGGGGACATGTGGTGTCCTTGCTGAAGTGCTGTGTTGTCACTCAGGATCTCCTCACCCTTAGCCTAAAAACCAGAGGCTCCAAAGCTAAGGAATGCTTTGGTTGCTAAAGCAGGTAAAACACATTATTCTATAGAGCAGCTTTCTCCTTGATTAGGGAAATGTTTGTGAAATCTGCATAATAATGAACTGGGTAGGCACCTTCTGAAATAATTGTGTGTGTAGTTTTTTTTTTTTTTTTTTTTTGCTTTTTTGGAAGGTTTTATGTCTTTTTAAATTTTAATGTTTTATCAAAGCACTGATTCATCTGTTCTTACCATAAGTAGGTAGTTTTGTCAGAAGTTCTGCCTCCCTAAAAGGCTTTAAAGAAAAAAGGGACAAAAAGTTGCAGTCAAATAATGCTGTTCTTTGGGAACATATAAGCTATGTGTGCTGGTAGGTGTTTGCTTGTGGCTTTTTTTTTTTTTTTTTTAAATAAATACATTTTCCTTCTTGAAGAGAGTTTGAAGCTAGTCAGCTGAGTCCCTCTTTCTGAAATACACGTTCCCTAAACAGCTGTAGAGAATTAATTTTAGTCATCGCTGGCAGAGCTTTAATCTCAACTTTCTGCTCAGTGTTACGGAAAATCTTCTCTAGAAAATAGCCAGTATCTACCTGCTACGGGATGTTAAGAAATTCAGATGAACATTTGATTTTTGAGTGTTTTCCTAGTAGAAACAGCATGAAAAATCCTTTGGTGAGCTGGATTTTACAGCGCACACAAAAAGCAAGTATTGATGATATATTTGTATTTGTGTGTGTGACGTGTTAGTTGTACTGTTTTCTTATTTCTAAATAGATTTCAAATATGCCATGTCCAACTCCAAACCTCAATTCTCTGTGAGGGGTGAGATATCTTAGGCAAGAAAGAACTTTGGTGTTAGCAAACTTATAACTCCTTTGTGAATACACACACACACATACATATGCACAAACATATTCTCTTCAAGGCAGGGAGGCAGGTGGGCAGAGGGTGGGAGTAGAGCTGCTTTACTTTCTCTATTTGCCATTATATTTAACAATACATATTTCTTTTATTAATAATTTTATAAGAGGGAGAAAGGTTCACCGACTCCTGTTTAAGAAACCTTCCTCTGCCCTGCTTATTTACTTACTTGGCTGTGCTGGGTCTTTGTTGCTGCGCTCAGGCTCTCCCCAGTCGCAGCAAGCAGGGTCTGCTTTCTCCTTGCATGTGAAGGCCTCTCACTGTGGTGGCCTCTCCTGTAGCGCAGCATGGGCTCTAGGGCCAGTGGGCTTCAATTATGCTGGTGCATGGTCTTAGTGGCAGCAGTGTGGGATCTTTCAGACCAGGCATCAAACCTGTGTCGCTTGTATTGCAAAGTAGGTTCTGAACTACTGGACCACCAGGGGAGCCCTTTTTTTTTCTTTTTAAATACCTTTATTTCTAGGATTTGTCTGTAAAGCAGACATCAGTTTTACAGTGGTAGAATCCTAACAAATAATTTTCTCTTTTGTTTAACATTTGAAAAGTAATTTCCTATGTTGCCGTATTACCATCTTAAATAATAATTTCATAACTGCATAATAGTATATCAGATTGTGCCATTATGTTCTTCTAATGCTGGACATTTAAAATTTTGTTCTCTTGTATCACAAAGAGCTTATTTTTACTATGTAAAATTCTCTTCCTTAATTTCTTTGATAGATTCTCTGTTGTAGAATAACAAGAGGGTGGCTTTTTATTTTAAGAGTTTTTTTTCAGTGTCTACTATCTTTATTGGAGAAGGAAATGGCAACCCACTCCAGTATACTTGCCTAGAGACTCCCCATGGAGAGAGGAACCTGGCGGGTTACAGTCCATGGGATGCAAAGAGTTGTACAGGAGTGAGTGACTAACCACAGCACTCTCTTTATGCTGCTAAGTCGCTTCAGTTGCATCCAACTCTGTGCGACCCCAGAGATGGCAGCCCACCAGGCTCCCCTGTCCCTGGGATTCTCCATACAAGAACACTGGAGTGGGTTGCCTTTTCCTTCTCCAATGCATGAAAGTGAAAAGTGAAAGAGAAGTTGCTCAATCATGTCCGACTCTTTGCGACCCCATGGACTGTAGCCCACCAGGCTCCTCCATCCATGGGATCTGCCAGGCAAGAGTATTGGAGTGGGTTTCCATTGCCTTTTCCGACTCTCTTTATAGTGTATATTATTTTTACACTGTAGCCTATCATCAGCAATATAAAGTATACTTGCCTTAAAATTGTAATTATTTAAATTTTTAGAGATAAAAAGGTATTAAATTTGTTTGATAACTGTATCTCTATAAAGCTATGCTTGCCCTTTATTTTGTGTACTAATTGAACTCCATCTATGTTTGCCTTTTACTGGTTTTTGGATCGAAATTTTTTCTTAACTGATGTGAACTTTTTATGTTTTACATATGTGTGTATGTGTATATATTTACACACACATATATATTAACCCTTTGCAATATTTGTCATGAATACTTTACCTGGCTTGTAACTTTTTATTCTAGTTTTTCATTATAGAAAAAGGAATTCATGAGGTTGAAGTTTTGTTTTCTTTTTTTGGCTACTTCTATTACCCTAGGATGAACAAAGTCATCCTTTCAAAGATCTAACACCAGTTTTGTTTTTTACCAGCTAATATTTCTTATGGTTTAATTAAAAGCATTTTATGGATCCATTTGAGTTCTGTTGGTTTATGTACCCTCTTTTCACCTGCAGTACAGTGAGGACAGTTGGGTTAAACCAGGAGCTTGTGTTATTCACGAGCCTTGGGAGAGGAATACAAACAGTCAGAATTCCTGTCTCAGCTTCTGGTAATGTCTACAAGTCTGTGTTTACTCATCTATAAAGCTGGGATGAGAATAACAAATGTACAGAGAATTTCCTTTTAATGCACTTAAGCCTTCTCTTAAGCACTGTTAAGAGTCTCAGCCAGAAGTGTTTAAAATACCAAGTAGCTGTAACCTTTGATTGAATGTGTGTACCATCATTTCTTGGATTTTTCTCAGTAGTTAAGAGATCACATGGGATCTTTGGAGTTTTTTGAAGCTAACCCCTGCCCTTATTATTTGTGGATATTAGGGACTTGGGTATAGAAAAACCTGCAAGTTGAGGATGTCCATCAAAAATATATAGTATGTGCCCCAGATCTGAGTACTTAGTGAGGACTTTGGGGATGCTATAACAGAAATGACTTGGGGAAATAGAAACACTAGAGGCAGTACATATAAGCAGCCTGAAAACCTGGGCTTTGACAGAAAGACTTGTTTAACTTAGCTGTACCACTTGACTTTGGATAAGTAGTTTTAACCTCTCTAACCTCAGTTTCCTCAGTTATAAAATGGACAGAATTTTGGTGAGCCATTTAATTAAGAAAATGTCTGTGAGATGCTCAACAGGGTGCTTGACCCACAGCAAATGCCGAGTAATTGTAGCTGGTTTCACTACCTTTGGGCTTCCCTGGTGGCGCAGAGGTTAAAGCGTCTGCCTGCAGTGTGGGAGACCTGGGTTCAATCCTTGGGTCGGGAAGATCCCCTGGAGAAGGAAATGGCAATCCACTCCAGTATTCTTGCCTGGAGAATCCCATGGACGGAGGAGTTTGGTGGGCTACAGTCCACATGTTGCAAAGAGTCGGACATGACTGAGCGACTTCACTTTCACTACCTTTATCAACCTAACCTTTATGTAACATTTACCACCTCTGGAGCCCTTTCATGTGGTGGTTTTCATTTGTGAATCTGGGTGCGTTATATAGAATGGATTTTTAAATGTTCCATGGAGTTTTTACTTGTCACCCTAAGGTCGCTTCCTTTTAGGTCCCTATACAGCTGTGTACACTTAGTTGGCCTTTGTGATGTATCTTTATGCCAGCGTCATCTTATCCAAATTTAACTCTAAACCCTGTGTGAGTACAAAGGTATCTTACTTAGCTGGGTTGTCCTTGTACACAACACTGTGACACAGGGTCCAGACCCTTCAATATTAGAGCTTTAGCTCTACAGTTTATTATTTAAGTGACTTTAGGCAAGTCAGTCTCTGGCTTGCCAAGGCCACCCTTTCCTTATCTGTAAAATAGGAAACAGATTCTTTGTGAGGATTACTTTAAGTGATGTGCTAAGACATGCTTTGCATAACAAATGGCAGTTTTCCCCCCATACCTCATTGTGCCTAGCTCAATAGTGTTGATGCTTAGAAAGTATATGTTCTTTGGGGTTGGAGAGAGATGTGGAGGCAGTGGACACAATTCTTAACTTCAGTATTAAAAGTTATGACCAACCTAGATAACATATTCAAAAGCAGAGACATTACTTTGCCAACAAAGGTCCGTCTAGTCAAGGCTATGGTTTTTCCAGTGGTCATGTATGGATGTGAGAGTTGGACTGTGAAGAAAGCTGAGTGCCGAAGAATTGATGCTTTTGAACTGTGTTGTTGGAGAAGACTCTTGAGAGTCCCTTGGGCTGCAAGGAGATCCAACCAGTCCATTCTGAAGGAGATCAGCCCTGGGATTTCTTTGGAGGGAATGATGCTGAAGCTGAAACTCCAGTACTTTGGCCACCTCATGCGAAGAGTTGACTCATTGGAAAAGACTCTGATGCTGGGAGGGATTGGGGGCAGGAGGAGAAGGGGACGACCGAGGATGAGATGGCTGGACGACATCACTGACTCGATGGACGTGAGTCTGAGTGAACTCCAGGAGTTGGTGATGGACAGGGAGGCCTGGTGTGCTGCAATTCATGGGGTCGCAAAGAGCTGGACACAACTGAGTGACTGGACTGAACTGAAGATGTGTTCATTGAAAAAATGAAAATTGTTCTTTGGGGGCAAGTTGTCATGCAGGGTGCTATGGCAGGCTCATTAAGACCCTGATACCTTGCCTAAAGTGTTTGTTTCTTGCTGTTGTGAAGGTGGAGCATAGTTTCACATAGGTTCTCAGAGCAGGTTCAGTGATTGAACCCTACCTCAAGGAAATAAACTTGATCTATAATAAGTAAATATGGCTTTTGGAGTGTGATCTCTGTGGTCAGTCTGGAGGGGTGCATATATGGAGGCTCAATAAACACTGGGATGCTGGCTCTGTGGAAGACTCTGACTGAATCAGTCTCGTTTCCCTTAGAATTTCTTTTCGTGGTCGACCACAGGTGTATTTCTTTGTGTCCTGTGTGTTCTCAGTTTATATACGTATATATTTCCAGTTTGATTTTTAGAAATGATGTTGAGGTTTTGCTTGTGGTCAAATGTAGGAGATGCAGGTTTGATCTGGGTTGGGAATATCCCCTGGAGAAGAAAATGGCAACCCACTCCAGTATTCTTACCATTAAAATCCCATGGACAGAGTAGGTTCCATTGGGGTTTGCAAAAGAGTCAGACATAACTGAGGGACTGAGTGATTTCAATAGACAAGGCCCAAACATTAGGTTTCCATTTCTCTCTTGAACAGAAAGTAGTCATGTTATAGAGAAAAAAAAAAGCAAAGATATTTAATAAAAAAATTTCTTTGTTCATTTTTGAAAATGCTACTTTCATTCATCCCCTAAGAGACAACTGATGATATTCTGACAGTATCATTGAATAGTCCAAGAAAGTATGATGCTTCAATATAAATTTATTTTTCTTGGTACAGTTTTTGTTCTTAATATTTGTGCCTAAAGGAAGAGGATGTTGTTTCTCATGGGGCAGAGAAGTCCTAGTGTATAGAGAAAGGTGAGAGTGCTATTTCCTTGAATATAGATTGGGCTTTAGTTTCCATTTAAGGATGTCTCTGGGAAGAAAAAAGGCAGTTCTACTTAGCAGCTTGGGTTTTGCTAATTATGGAGGGCCGGATATGTTTTCATCTAGTCTGTTCTGCCTGGTCCTCTTTATACTTTTCAGATGTGGGGAGTTGGCTTTGGTTCAGGTGAGGTGCCCACAGGTGATGTGTTAGTTCCCTCCCAAGATGGTAGAGATGACAGGCTTTCAGATAATAGCTGTTGGGGACTAGGGCATAGGAGTCCTCGGCATTCCCATCAGTGTCGTCACTGGGTGGCAAATTTGATAACAGAACAGAGAGGAAAACTGTTTTTGTAAAGCTGTGATGTAGTCCCTGTGTGATTAACTCTTTGTGGCCTTTTAAGTACAGAAGAAGTTTGCATTAGGAACTTTAAACGTAAGAGTCTTTGATTTTATGAAGTCTATAAAAGTGATGACCAGTTGTCAATATTTTGACCGTATTGCCCAGGTGTCCCCTCAGCCCAGTTGGTAAAGATGTTTGAATGTGGTGACCCTAGTGGAACCTTCTCTGAGAAGGGAGTAGTCAAGGCTGTAGCCTGATACCATTTAAAAAAATATTTGGGTAGCAGAAGAGAGCACCCCATTGGGATGTTTTTAAAAAGTTTTAAAAAATTAAAACAATATCCATGACTTTGCTACATTGTGTAAACAGCAGTGTTAAGGATGAGCCTCACAGGTAAACTACCATTAGCATCGCCAGAGTGGGTGTATTGTCCTTTTCTTGCCCCAGTCAGCAAAGTGTTCCTAGACTTTGGTACCAGGGAGTTTCTCAACATTCACTGTTGTTAAAACACAGTTCCTGTGGTTTGTTTATCTTCTCTGGGGTTCCTTAGCAGCAAATCCCAAACCACTCACTTTTTTTTCCAGTAGTATTAATGTTCTAACGGGCTATACATTATATTAAAGTAAGGATAGTTCTCCACGGGAAAGCTGTTTTTTTAAATGAGACTTATTCAACCTCTTTAGCTGGTGTTTCATTACTACCAAGGATTTATAATGCAATAGCTCTGAGGCGAAGCTGGTAAGAATGCCAGCTTCGCTAATATTTAGAGTCATAAAATTCTGGATATTGGACAAGCTCTTAATTACTCTGAATCCGTCTTTGTCTTAATAAAAGTTGGATTGTACCCACTAAAACAAGATGGCTGTGTTTGCATTAATCTCCAAATGTAGGTTAATACCTTTTTAAAAGCTGTCTCTTAGACAAGAGACTTGAAAATTAATTCCCCATTTTCAGCTTAAAATGAAGAGCTCTTCCACGTGTGGAGTTTGAAGGGCTGCCATTTTTCTGATGTAGATCAGGTGCCAATAATAACTCTGTTCCTCTCCATTTTTTTTAAAGGTCTTAGGTCAGGGGAAAAAGTCTCTTCTGGTGCTGGTGCTGAGGACTTTTTTTTTTTTCAATCTGCTTCAAAGTAATTAGATAGAGTCCTGTTTTCTCCATAGAGTTTGAATCACTGGGGATGAGGGACATAAGGAAGGTATAGATAGTGGGAATCCTGTTAAACGCCATGGCTGGAGAAATCTGGGCTTTATGTATACCATTGTGACCAAGCTAGATATTTTAAGTTTTTTGTTGTTGTTGTTCTGGAATGTCTGGGAGGTTTCATTGTAATGGTAGTTTCTTAACTGACTTCTTCAAGTGCAATACAGAAAATTCTTTTCCTTTTCTTTTTTTTAAAGTCTCCAGAGTATCTACTTCTGTGAAACTACTTAGTATCACTAATTCCAGGACACATTTCTGTGCTACAGATGGTCAGTGAGATTATAAGGGCTTTGAGAAGATTTTTATATAAATTGAGATCTTCTCAGTTGAGAGTCTCTGTCTGAGACACTGATTTTTCTTCTCTGCTTCCAAATGCAGGAGTCTCCAGTGTATTCTATTAACCAGATTTTACTTTGATTATCAGTGGGGCTTGGGGCAGAGGGAACTAGTGACAGGTTTAAGGAGAAGTAGAAACTGATGTACTGTAATCAAATGAGAGGGAACAAGTCATAAAAAAAAAATCTCCTCTTATTAAATGTGCAGGTGTTGAGAGTATTGTTTTTCTGCATTTCAGTCTTTTCATTTATAGACATTTTAGTCATAAAATATTTATGTAATAAATAACCGTATGCAGGTTATATTAACCGTGCAGACTCCCAGGCATTTTCCCCTGGAAATTCTGATTCAGCAGGTCTGGGATAGGATCCGGAAATCTGATTCTTACGACCAAGCACATTTGCTATTCGGACAACTCCGTTTTATCCTCCCAAAGCTCCAGGTTTTCATGGATAATTTGTAGAATACACTTTTCTTTTGTCAAAGCTTTCACCTAGTATGATTTTGTGAGGGGTCAAATAAGTAGAGCATTCTGCAAAAACTTTTTATGTAGGATAGTATCACTGCCCAAACAGACTCTTCATTATATATTGGGTTGGCCAAAAAGAATGAACTTTTTTGCCAATCCGGTAACTTTTATATCAGTAATAATGGTAAAGGAATAAGGAGGCATCTGAATGAGCAGATACCACAAATCTGTCATTGTAAATGGTGGAACTGGGATATCAGGCCTGAGAAGAAGAGGAGGTAACCCAGGTGCTCTCTTCAAACTCTTGGAGAGTTACCGTATAAAGGAGGGCTTGCACTTCTGGCGGTTCCACCAGAGCAAACCTGGGACTAACAAGTGGATGGTAAACAGAAGAAATAAGTCTAATAGAGGAGACCAGTGGACCTACAGCCTTCATGACATACTGCTTTGACTTCAGATTATTTGTAGCCTGTGGAACTATTATTTTTTGATTTCAGATTTTCAAAGAAATCTGACTTAGGCAGCCGGGTAATAAGAGAAGGAGAATGGAAGCGCTCAAGTGGAAGCAGGCTGAGAGGCATAGGCAGCTTAAGCCTCTCTTCTCCCTGAAGCTAGTGGGACCCTTGGAGCTGCCTGCGCTGCAGTGAGTTCTCTTCAGTGAAGGGGGCTGTGCAGGTGTCCCCCTCTCTGCTCCAGCAGGGTGTTGGTGAGCTCTGAGAGGTTCGCTGCTATGGATAGTAGCATAGGTGTGACTCAGTGGGTGGGGCTTAGTGAAGTGTTGGTTTAATGAAAGCACTGGAGGAAATCTGGATCTCGCTTTCAGGACTACTGAATGAGAAGATTGCTAAAATCCTTTCTGACGCAGAAAGTCTATAGTGTCTTCCTTGAAGAGTAAATCTCAGATCTCAGCATGAATGACTGGAGGATATAAACTCTGCGAGGGCACAGACTTTGTTTCTTTGGTGCTACATTTCCAGCACTTAAAACAACACCTGTCATTCATGGGTACTCAGTGAATATTGAATACATGAATATGTTGAAGAAGGTGAAATTTATCTAAGAGGATACATTGTGAACCTTCCCCCTCTCCCTTATAGTCCTGGAGATTTCTCATTTAACCGCCTGTCTATCTGATTATCCATGCCATCCACCCTCACTCCATGGCTCTCATCTCCTCCTTCCCAAAACATGTTTGGCAAAGGAGAATAAGGAGATCAAAGAGATTGTGGTAAACCAAAGTCCCATCAGGAAGAGAGTGAAATACCCCAGGCACGCGAAGTGGGAAGCCTGTTGGCTGATGATTTGAGTTGGGTATTTCCTATGATTTTTCAGTTGTGGTATGTTCCTGTTTAAGGAGAGAAGTGAGAATTTTTTGTAGGTTTATGGCCTAGATAGTCAGGATATTTTGTGGAGCCTCTGAAGTGTTACCACTTCATCTTTATCCTTGCCCGCTATTATGCATGAAATGCATTTGAATTATTTTAGAGAAGATGTAAATTCTCGTATTATCCAGTGTCAGCTTAAAGCTGATTAGCATTGGCACAGAAGTTAAAGCGTCTGCCTGCAGTGTAGGAGACGTGGGTTCAATCTCTTGGTAGGGAAGATCCCCTGGAGAAGGAAATGGCAATCCACTCCAGTATTCTTGCCTGGAGAATCCCATGGACGGAGGAGTTTGGTGGGCTACAGTCCACGGGTTGCAAAGAGTCGGACACGACTGAGCGACTTCACTTTCACTTTACAGCTCATAAATGATCCACTTCCCTTCTCGGTGAGCAGGCCGAAAGTCATCAAGAAGGCACCTGCTGCAGGCCTGGCCACTCCTTGGCCTTTGACTTGGAGAACATCCTAGACTTTTTGTGGGTCCCTCTGTGGCTTGGTCAATGGTAAGGCTTTCCCATGGGAAATGAGTAAAAACTTTGGATATGGGTTTTACCCAGGCAGGTCCTGTGGGTTAGTCTGGACGGTAGAGACCCACACACAGTTCAGAAGCCCTGGTCCAGCCACACAGTATGGTTCATTGGACCTATTTGATTTTCAAACGTTTTGGAGACAGTTGTCAACATTTAAAAATTAGGAAATTTCATTTAAAATCCAGATTTGGGGTTATTCTCGCAGTACAGGCATGATCCATGCTGAGTTCCAGTTGGTGCTGAGAGCAGGTGTGCACGAGAGAAGGGCTGGAGAGAAGGGCTGGGCTTCCTGCGGTGCCGTGGAGGCCACCACCCTCCACAGTTATTATCTGGGCTGAACCTGGTTTACTCAAGTCCCTGTGTTACAGACACATGCATTCGTGACACTCTGCTATAGTGTGTGAGGGTTTTTTGGTTTTGTTTTTGCTGTTTAAAAAAGTAATACCAATTTTAACTTGGTTGACTTAATGGTGAGAGGCCAACATTTTATTGAACTATTATCAAGTACCGGGCATTGTGCTGAGTGCTTTTATATATGTCTATTTATGTAGTCCTCACAATTATCTTACTTTTATAGGTGAAGAAATTAAGGAAGAGAGGCTAAATAACTTGTTCAAAGTCATCTTGCTTGTTCAGCGTCACCTGTCTCCTGACACTGGCCTGCTGTTGTACTCATGTCTTTCCAGGAACAGTAGCATCAGCTGACAGGACGGTGACAGTGACACGCCCTGCATCCCCAGCTGTGCCTGGGAGAGGGAGCCGGCCCTGCTCCAGGCATAGTTTGCTGATGTTTAGTTGTTAAGGCATGTCCAATTTTTGCGACCCCATAGACTAGCCCGCCAGGCTCCTCTGTCCACAGGATTTTCCAGACAAGAATATGGGAGTCTGTTGCCATTTCCTTCTGCAGGGGGTCTTCCAGACCTGGGGATTGAACCAGCTTCTCCTGGATTGGCAGGTGGATTCTTTCACTGAGCCACCTGGGAAGCCCCCGAGGCATAGTTGCATAGGGGTATTTGGCAGGCAGACCCTTGTACAGTCCTATTGATTTCCTTCACTCTCTTATTTTCATCATCCATCCCGTTGTTGTAGGATACTTGTTTGTAATGTGTCAGGGCCCTGTTATAGTGAATCCAAATAAGTCATTGACATTTAAAATTAAATTGCAACAGGTATTGTCAATAGCTGAACTACTCATTGACAGTACGTTGCTAATTACATTGAGAGAACATCCTAACTGGATATATTTTGCCAAATCAAATTGGAAACATTGGCTCTCTACCAGAAAATTCATTTTGAGTTGCAAAAAGTTTGGGAATTCACAGATCACTCACCAATCTCAAAATACTGGGATTAGGGAAACTCTAACAATTTTTTGCTGAGATATCTTGTAGCAGAGGGGAATTCTGGTCTTTCCACGGCTAAACCAGGAGGAGAAAGCTGTGACTTTGAAAGATTAGGGGTGGGGTACATCTCAGTGCAGGGGAGATGGGGGGGCACTGTTGGGTTGCTCATCTGTATATCTAAGCCACATACTTAAGATCAAGCTTTTTGTTTTCTTCTTTCTTATCTTCCTCCTCCTCTTCCCCTTTTCTTTCCTTTCTCCATCGTTCTCCTACCCTCTCCTTTGTATGTGGACAGAGGAGGAGGAAGGAGGAGGGAGTGTGCACTAACTCATGATGGGAGGTGCTATTCCTGGTGTGCTTGTTAAGTTGCTTCAGGCTTGTTCTGACTCCGTGCGACCTTATGGAATGTAGCCTGCCAGGCGCCTCTGTCCATGGGATTCTCCAGACAAGAATACTGGAGTGGGTTGCCATGTCCCCCTCCAGGGGATCTTCCTGACCCAGGAATCGAACCCAGGTCTTTTTACGTCTCCAGCGTTGGTAGGCGGGTTCTTTACCACTGCTGCCACTTGGGAAGCCCCCTTCTGGTGCTCACTGTGATTTAATTCATTTGATTCCACAATAACTCCAGGGGACAGTTATGCTACAGATAAAGAAACTGAGGCAGAAAGAGTGTAAAACATTTGTTCGAAGTCACGTGGTTGGTCTGTTCTACTGAGACCTCACAAGTAGTCTGCCCTGAGGCCAGCGGTTCCATCTTCTAACTGATACCGATTGTACTCTGAGGGTGAACATTTAAGCCTGTGTGTCTCTGGACCTAGGGCTTCCTTTGGGGCCCTTGCAAGTAGCAGTGCGGTTGGTAGGGACGGTTAAGTATGCTGGGTGTGCTGTGCTGAACCCAGGAAGGGAGGGGAGGAATCTAGTCTTTGCTTGTGTTATACATGCTTATTGGTTTGTGGCAGACGTGATTGACGCCAGAATCAAAACGACTTAGAGCAGCTTCCCTGGAGAAGCACTACTCTTAACGGTTTTTTTTTTCCTCTTTGTTGCCCCAGGTCCCTTGTGAATAGGATTTAGTTGTGATTCAGCTGCTGCTGTTCTTTTGGTAATCAGTGTGGAGGAGGGAGATGAGGGCTGCTATTAATGGCTTCTTATTTCTCATTCTCCTAATCAGATATCCTGCAGTTATTAATGTACATGCAGGATGCTCTCTGGTGTCCCTGGGTGGTTTTGTTAGGTGTACGGGACTGTTAAGCTTTCAGTGTTTTATTAGGTTCTTGCCTGGGTTGAGGTTGTGAAAGGAATATGGTGTAAAACCAAGATTATGATCTTGGCTGGGGCAGGGGGAGGTGGCCGGTATGGTGTGGGGTATGTGGGTGAGTGGGGCAGCAATCCACCAACATCACCTTCTTCTATTGCCCTGAAAACCTTATCTTGCTGATACTTTTCAGATATCAATAGTGAAGTAACTATTGTTGGTGAGTTATTTACTAGGCAGCTAAACGCAAATTCTCTCCCCCATTAGATTTAATTAGGATGCAATCATACATTTAAATAACCACTTCTTTTACTAATAACTGAACTTCTGATTCACTCTGAACCCAGGCAAATGCCTCTTTCTGTATGAATGGCCCACCTCTGAGTCGTTCCACACCTGCATGTCGGCGCAGCCAGGTTCCTGAGGTGGGTGCACTGTCTGGGCTTTCAGAGCGTGACTGAATGGATGATCTCTGGTGTACAGTTTCTTGCACCCTACCTTGGGGACATGCAGGATAGTCCAGCCAGAGAGTAAAGAGTTGACCAGTTGAAAACAAAACAATCACCCAAACCAGATTCTACTCAGTTTCTATCTTCCTGTTTTTTTTTAAGTGTTTAATGGCTGCATTAAAAAAAAACCAAAAAACAAAAAACAAAAAACCCTTTACCTGTTTCTTCCATTTAAACAAATGTCATGAAGAACAGTAATAAACATTTGAGTTGAAAGAATTAGGTCTCTGAGGCTTTTGCTCTCAGATTTGTGCTGATTCTTTAGTATGTCCTTGATGTAGTCTGTGTGGTCTGTTTTGAGAGAGTGTGGATGATGTGATGCTGTGTAGAATGGTGGCTGCTCTCTGTTCTCTGTGTGTAGGGTGGGTATTTGGGGGAGGGCTGAACCTGCAGTTTGGAGGATCAGAAGTAAATAAGCAGCTTGGCTTCAATCCCTCAGTGGCATAACCAGCTAATGAATGAGAGGACCGCTAAATTCCCAGTTGTCTTCATGGCTCAGAAGGCTTAATAATTAAGTCTGAGGCTACCTTTAGTGGGCTGGTGAGGTGAGAGCAATGTCAACAGAAGACATGCAGTTTAT
The DNA here is from genome assembly GCF_032405125.1 of Capricornis sumatraensis. Lineage (NCBI taxonomy): Eukaryota > Metazoa > Chordata > Mammalia > Artiodactyla > Bovidae > Capricornis > Capricornis sumatraensis. The sequence goes on from NC_091071.1 coordinate 11,344,630, forward strand.
AGCGACCTGAAATGTGCAAGAGACGCGACTGGCTGTCTTCTTGGCCCTGGGGAGGTGTGGCTGGCCCTGCTCTCACCCTCCAGGAGTGGGAATTGTGCCAGACACCAGCTAGACAAGACCAGCTGCTGCTTCTATGTTTTGTGGACATGATTGGCTGTAGCTTTTGATCAGGACACTGTTCCTAATGAAGTCTGACCGGCGTCATTTAGACAGGAATGAATGACAGCTGATGTGCAGGATTTTCCTTGATTGGCAGCATTTGGATCTGGTAACCAGAGGAGGTGAGGGGAGGGAGAGAAGCCAGCTCTGACTGACAAGAGCTTATCTTTATTTAATCTACCTCCAAGACCCTGCAGTTGAAAATTTAGGCAACTGAAAGAAAGGAGGACACAATTGTGAAACATAATTAAAGATTCTTGACAAAAACATACTTAAAAATGTGTTCGATAGGAGAGCAGTGAAGAGGGTCCAGATGTGAGGTTAACACTGCTCCCTTGATGTGAGAAAGAGAGAGCTTTTGTGAGCAGATCGTTAATTTCTATCCAAAATTAAGAAGAGTGATGGAATTTAAAATAATTTTGGCTATAAAAAATTCTGGTTCTAGTTACCATTTCTTTGACTTGCCAGCCTGCTTGGAAAGGTTTCCTGTGCAGAGGCCAAAAGTGGGTATAGAATGTCATTGTTCAGTCATTCAGTCTCGTCCAACTCTTTGTGGCCCCATGGACTGCAACACACCAGGCTTCCCCGTCCTTCACAGTCTCTTGGAGTTTGCTCAAATTCATGTCCATTGAGTTGGTGATGCCATCCAGTCATCTCATCTTCTGTCATCCCCTACTCCTGCCCTCAGTCTTTCCCAGCATCAGGGTCTTTCCCAATGAATTGGTATTAGAATAGAGGCGATCATTGAGGACTTGAATCTTCAGTGTTTGTGAGTTTTGAGAAGGGATGACAAGTAGGAATTTTAGGCTTGTTTCCTGAGGACTCGTGTGTGATTTGCTGAGAGCTAATTGCTTGTTGTGTGCTGGTAATGTTTTACAGCTGGTTTGGGAGCTTGGCATCCTGGTTCAAATCCTACCATTTCCCCCATGTTTGTGTTACTCCATTGCATCATCCCCCGAAATTTAAAAACAATTTTTAAAACATTTATTTATTTGGCTGTGTCAGATCAGTTGCAGCATGTGGGATGTTCATTGTGTTATGCGAGATCTTTCCTTGTGCTCCTTGAACTCTCTAGTTGCAGTGAGTAGGCTTAGTTGCTGTGAGGCATGTTTGCTGCATTGCAAGGCGTATTCTTAATCACTGGACCACCAGGAAGCTCCCACTTTTTTTTTTAAGGATTTACATTTGTACTCTGCTAGTAGTTTCCCTTGAAAAGTTCATCCATACCTTAATCCCCTTGTATAATGTGAGTAAGCAATCTTAAAGTCTGATCACTTCTCTCCCTGCAGTAAGTCCGATATTTTAGTTTTACCTTTTTTTAAACACACATATTAGATGTTGCTCTCCTAGGGTTGACTCATTGGAAAAGACTCTGATGCTGGGAGGGATTGGGGGCAGGAGGAGAAGGGGACGACAGAGGATGAGATGGCTGGATGGTATCACTGACTCGATGGCCATGAGTCTCAGTGAACTCCAGGAGTTGGTGATGGACAGGGAGGCCTGGCGTGCTGGGATTCATGGGGTCGCAAAGAGCTGGACAGGACTGAGCGACTGAACTGAACTGAATTGATCCTTTTTACGGGTGGTGTTTTAGATTTACCTATATGGTTACCAATATCTTTGTTCACAATTTCTTTAATATTTTTAGTGAGTGTCTATTAGTAGTATATACTTGTTTTTAGTTATTGAAGATATCTTTATTTTGCCCTATATTTTGAGAGGAACTTTGACTGGCCACATGATTCTAGGTGGAAAGTTGTTTTTTTTCTTTTCATCTTGTAGAACTGTTATGAAGATTACCTGAATTCATATCTAAAGTCCCTAGCATGGTGCCTGGCTTGTTTACTTGTTAAATAACAGTATCTCCTGCATTCTCAGAAAAATATTGGAACAAATTTGAGACAATGTAGGTTTAGTTGGAATATCTATACTTTTATCCTTTTTTTCCCTGTTATTTCCTTAAAACTTGCATTTTCACTAAGATTTAGATGGGAGTAGATTTAATAAGCAACATTACTAGCTTTGAAGATAAAGTTTGATTCAACTGTGGTTTCTGTCACTTGCTAGGTAAAAGTACCCTTTGCAGGTCATCTAACCTAAGATTTTTTTTTTTTTTTTTGCATATAAAGTAGTTATCATAGTACTGTTTCTCAGGGTTACTATGAAAATTGCATGAGAATACACATAAAACTCTTAATAAAGCCTCACATAGTAGGTAGTTAACAATGTTAACTAATAGTTCCCTGTGAACCACTTTAATGATTTTTATGTACAGATGTTATTGACTTTTCTTTTTTTCTGCTCTGCCTCTGTTTTTATTTCCTATTTCCCAAATCCAAGAAAACAAGGTGTGTCTGCTGCACGACTTTCTATTCTGCAGACTAGGGAGGCCTTCTGCGGACTGGCGCCTCTGGCTTGGAGGCTACACTTTGATACTTACTCGTCCTTAGTGGGGAAATAGCTTTCCATGCTTAGTATCTTGCTACCTGTAAGACCCTCGTTGACTTATCCAAAAACGATATGCTCTAGTTTTACTTGTGAAAGTGAAATTACTTAACCACTCAGCACCTCCGTTTCCTCATCTGTAATATGGAAATAGTGATCCTTTCTTCCTTATAGGATTGATGTGAGGACTTGATGCATGTAAAGATCTTAAGCGCCGGCATGAAAGAAGTGCTAATACTTAAGGTTTCACCATCCTCATTGTTAATAGTCATGACTCCCTTCTGTGCCATACGTTTGGCTTTTGTATAAACAAATGCTTGTGTGGTATATTTTTGTCCTTATCTGTTTAATCTCAGTGCATGTGTATTAAGCTTTCACATGTCACCTTTCTCATCTGTTCCTTAATAATGTTTTCATGGGTTAGGTAGGACATATGTTTTTTCAATTTTATTTTCACATGCAGTAAAAGGCACCCGTTTTAAGTACACAGTCCTGAGTTTAGATTCGAATCACCACCATAGTCAAGATATAACATTTCTATTGCACCCGTAAATTCCCTCATTCACACTCACTCTCCCATTCTTACACCAGGGTCTGGGCACCACTGATCTGTTTTGTGCCACTGTAGATTAAGGTTTTCTTCAGCTTTTATATCAGTGGAATTGTATGTTATGTGCTCTTTTGTGTTCGGCTTCTTTCACTCAGAGTAGTGATTTTGAGATTGGTCCGTGGTTTTGGTGTGGTCTGGTCCTTCTTGCTGCTGTGTGCCGTCCCATTGTATGGATGTACTGTAATGTGTTTGGCCATTCTCCTGTTGATGGGCTTTGGGGTTGTTTCCAGTTTGAAGCTGTTATGAATAAAGCTGCTATGAACGATTATGTACAATTCTTTGTGTCGATATGTTTTTCAGCTCTCTTGAGTACATATCTAGGAGTGGAGTTTGCTGATATGAAGGGCTTAGAGTCAGAGTCACACAGTCAGAAAGGCACCATGCCTGGGTTAACAGTTCATTATTCATCAACTGACTTCTCTTTTAGGATCCATTCCATTGGACCAGTGATTTTCATGCTTGTAGAGCACCAGGACTCTTTCAGATGAAATACTGCCCAAAATACTCATTGAAAACAGATGAAAACGTTGTTGGCAGACTCCTCAGAAAGTTCAAGTAGCCCTTTTTTGGCTGTTAACCTGCTGAGCACCCATGCTCTTCTCGTGGAACCCCTTTTCAAAGTGCTGCACTCCCAAGGCTATTTCTTGAGAGCAGAGTTTTGAAGTGCTTAAACATTTCTTTTTCTTCTTCTTCTCTCTCGTTTAATATTTATTTGTTTGACTGCTTTGGGCCTTAGTTGTGGCATGTGGGATCTTTACTTTCCATATGTGGGATCTGATTCCAGGGATCGAACCTGGGCCCCCTGCATTAGGCATACAAAGTCTGTTAACACTGGACCACCACAGAAGTCCCTCTTCTTCTCTTTTTAGTCCCATCACCTTAGTTGTTTCAGAACCAGTTACTGAGTAATTTACCTCTTCTTTTTTGGTGTTTTAGAGGCAAGAAACTCTCATTATTTAAAAACACAAAACAAACCAAAAAACCCCATGTATGGACAACGCATAAGTTAAGGCTGTACAATTGGTGAGATTAGAGACACTACCACTTGCTTTGCTGTTCACCAGTGCTGAGTGTGTATCTTCTTGAACCGAAGGGTCCTTCGGGGTATGTAGGGTCAGAGAGACCCATTCAAACTCTCAGGCTATTTACCTCTGTCACCCTCTACTGTGTATAGATGGAAGAGATGCCAGTATGTTCCATCACCCATTCTGAAGCAGTGAGTCTCATGTTATCAGAGCCCACGTTATGAAATTTGAAATGCACTTTGCCTCCCTTGCACTGTTAAAACTGCATCAGAGCATTTTAATCAACTTGCTTTCATTGAAGTGTACAATTTTTCTTCTCATTACATCTGCAAGCTCTCAAGTTTAGAGACATGATCTCCTTGGCTAGACTAATATTACTTGGTCATTCTTGCATGCAAATTTAAAATTTAATATCTTGCTGCAGGTCTGTTGAATTTTATGCAGATACAGATTATATTTTGGAACTGTAAATTAGAAATTACATTTGGGGGTAGTAAATATTTGTGTGGGCTTAGAAAAAGTAATCTTACGTTTTGCATGGTACATGGCATTTCTTCTGAAGATACGGGATTTTCGAGTATTCTATGTGGGTTGAGAAGTTGTTTTGTCCAGTTGTGTTACTGGTAATAAAAAGACAAAAACTATGCCAGTTCTTACATCAACATTTTAAAAAAATTGTTATTTTTTTACTGCAGTGGGTCTTTGTTGCTATATGGGTTTTCTCTAAGTGTGGCAAGTGGGGGCTACTCTAGTTGCAGTGTGCAGGTTTCTCCTTGCAATCTCTTCTTTTGTTCCAGAGCATGGGCTTTAGGGCACGTAGGCTTCAATAGCTATGGTCTACAGACTTAGCTGCTTCACAACATGTGGGATCTTCCTGAACCAGGAATTGTACCTGTGTCGCGTGCATTGCAAGGCTGATTCTTAACCACTGGACCACCAGTTGTTGTTGTTCAGTTGTTTTCAACTGCTTGCGACTCCATGTCCACATTAATATTTTTATAAAATGAGATTTGGGTATTTGGGATAGCCATTTGGGATTAACAGCGTTCTCTCATTTATTTGTTCATTGAATATGTGTTTATGTGCCTGACTTTCCTCTTGGGTTTGATGATATATCAGCAAACAAGATGGTGGCTGCCCTTGTGAAGGTTACCTTCTAACCGGGAGAAACAAGTCACAGCAGATAAATATTTGTTACATCTGATAGTGATGCATTCTATGGAGAAAAAGCAACACAGGATTTGGGAATGAGTGAGTGCTCGGAGTTGGGTGTGGGATCAGGAAGGCCTCCCCATAAAGTGATGTTAATGCAGAGATTTGACAAGGAAAGGAGGAGAGCTGTGGAATTTTTCTTAGGAGAATGACAGGAAGACACCTAAGCACCTAAGCACAGGTGTCCCAAGTGAGGACTTAATGCCGTGTTTGAGGAGCAGCAAGAATGCCGCTGTGGCTGGGGCAGAGTGGGAGGTGGAAGTGGAGCAGAGAGACAGACAAGAGGAGAATCCAGGGAGGGGTTGGTGGCAGAATGGGGGCCAGGTGTCATGGATCACATAGGGCCTTATAGGTACTGTGAGAACTTGGGCTTTTGTTGAGTGAGACCCAGAGCTGTACTGGGGAAGCATTAAGTAGGTGCTGACTGTTGTGTTGACAATGGAGTTTATGGGGGCAAAGACAAAATTTCAGATGATGGAGATGGGACACCAACTTCAGCCATTGCAAATCTGTACCTTTGGAGCTGGAGAGCCTGACATTGTTTTCATTTTTGCGTTTGAGCCATCCTCAAGATTCTTTACCTGTGGCAGAAGCCTAAGCATAGGTATTGTTGGTGCCAAGCAGTCTGTGTTTTAAAGTCTTTCAGGTGACTGATGTACTTGTTAAAACTGAATGATGGGTCTCCCCCCGCCCCCTTCCATCCTGAGTTTCTGATTCAGGAGGTTAGGGGTGGGGCCCAAGAACTTGCATTCTTTATACCTTCTTATTCCTAGGTGATGTCAGTGCTGCTAGTCCAAGGACCACACTTTGAGATCCATTGCTCTAGTGGATGGGAATCAATATATTGTTATCTGGGAAGTTAACTTTCTGCACTTCTGCCTTGCAAAATAATGGTTAGAAGCCTTGGCTTTGAGCCTCACTACCTGGGTTTGACTCCGAGCTTGTCCTTGTATTGTGACCTTGGATAGGGCATTTAAAATGGTGCCTTGCACATGGTAAGTTCTTACCAAAGCTGGCTATTATAAAATGATACGTAAGTCTATACAGAATGATGTGGTACAAACAAAACGTGAATAATTTGCCAAATGAAAGCTCTAAAATTAGCATTATAAGCATAATCTTGTTTTTTTTTTTTTTTTTTCCAGCATGACCTGCAGTGTACAATTATCCCTTGATATCCATGGGGGATTGTTTCTAGGACCTCCCCAACCCCCGTTTGGATACCCAAATCCATGTGTGTTTGTCACCCATTTGTATCTGTGGGTTCTGCGTTTGTGATACTGAGGGCCACCTGTATTAATAGTTTTGTTTTATACACAGGGAAGTAACTTGCTCATAATCACCTAGCTAATTAGTAGCAAAGATGGGTTTCAGATTCGGGCGTCTCTGGCTTCATAGTCTGAGAATTACCACAATGTGTGTTTCCTGGGAGCACTGGATTGGTCTCACACAGACTCAGGTTTAAATCTGAGTCCTCCCATTTAGTATGCTTGTGTGTGTGTGTAAGAGAGAGATACTCAGAGGTTTAGATAGAAAGAGAGAAAGTGAGAGATAGTATTTGTGTTAATTTTCTGTATCTTTGTAAAGACACATTTTCTATCTGTAAGCATGTATACTTACCAGGATTTCTGTAGTAAGTATAGATGGATTATCGTTATTGGTTGCTTTCTTTCCTAATTAAAAACCTTCACAGCCAACTCCAATCTAATAAGATGTACTTCTGGGATTTTTCTTAGAGTTCCTTCTAAGAATGGGTTTTTCCTAATATGAACCTTGAATTTTATGGACAGGATTCTTGTCATCAGGAGCTCAGCTTGGGAGGAAGAGATCATGTTCCCTTTAAAAACATCCTTCTGTGATTGGTGTTTTAGAGTCCTTATCTCAGGAAGTTCATACACTGTTAGGAAGAAAGCTTTCTGAGATAAGGCATTTGTGCAGAGGAATGAAGTAGGTGGGAAGGTAGATGTGTGGGGAGACCACATGTCTAGTTTTTAAAAAAGCTAGTGTCTCAAGGTGGTTTGCAAAAGTGAAAAGTGTTACATAAAAGTCACATTTAACAGTAATCGTTGTTATTGTCATAAAATCCCAGTCATCCATAGATCAGTTGTATGGCAGCCTCATATTTTGAAGACCTGGTTATAAAATTGAAAAAGCCATTGATTGACAACCAGCTGTCACAAAGCTCTTGAACTTTACTTCTGTTGTAGCAGTAACTGGTGAGGCCCCTGGTCCCTAGGGATTGAAAGAGAGCATTTATATTCAGAAGATACCTAGACAATACAGGGAACTCTTATTGACCGCAGGGGAAGGAGAAACAATAACTATTAAAAGAACGGCCTTGGTCGAGAAGATCCCCTGGAGAAGGAAATGGCAACCCACTCCAATATTCTTGCCTAGAGAATCCCATGGATGGAAAGGCTTGGTGGGCTACAGTCCACGGGTCGCAAACAGTTGGATACGACGACTGAGCAACTTCACTTTCACTTTGATGAGGACTGCCAGGTTTATATGTGTGTGTTTTAACTCTGTGTTCTGTGTTGTGATTTTTGATGGCCATTTTGCTTTGTCTGGCCACCATGTGGTTTAGACCTGCTGCCATTTTGTTAGAACTTGATTTTCTTTCCCTGTGCCTTGAGACCAGTGCTCTCAGGAACACTTATTTAGACCATCTCTAACTCCTGACGCTGAAGAAAAATGGGAAAAAAAAGACTTGAAGCTAGATCTTGCACTGTGTCTGTCTAAATATGTCTTGGTATGTCTCTGTCTCTGGGTAATATTTTTGAGGTTAATTTGTATATGAGCCCTATTTATTTGGCTTAAAAAAGTAATCTATCTTTGAATGAAGATCAGATGTCTCATGACCTGCAACCAGGACTGGAAAAAGACATAATTTAAGGGACTTGTCTCCAACATGGATGGAAGGACTTTTTTATCAGGAGAAACTACACTACACCAGGATGAGAAGACGACGGCATCAGAGTCTAGAGCACAGAATCTATCATTGCTGGTGAAGAAAAGCAAGTTAGTAACTTTCTGTTCTGCCGAGTGGCCTGCTTTTGATGTCAGCTGGCCACAAGAAGGCACCTTCAGCCTGCCTACTATTCGAGTGGTCAGAGAGAAGCTTCCACAGGTTTCATCGGGAGAAGCCAGAAAGAGAACCAAGCCTTCAGCTCCTCCCAGAAAAAGGGGCCCCGCCTAGAAAACTCGGGGAAAGGCGAAAAAAAAAAAAAAAGGCCGGTGTAGTGGAAGAAGACCTGGAGGTTCCCTCCTCCACCGTTCATGCGTTTCCGGTCCGGGCGGGGCCAGCTAGAGAGGGTGGAGAACGGACATATCAGTATTGGCCCTTCTCCACTAGTGATTTGTACAGTTGAAAAACCCAGACTCCCTCCTTCTCTGAAAAAACGCAGGGTCTTTTTGATCTTTTAGAGTCTATCCTGTTTACTCACAATCCCACTTGAGATGATTGTCAGCAAGTGTTACAGGTACTTTTTACTACAGAGGAGCGTGAATGGATCCTGTCAGAAGCCCAGAAAAATGTGCCAGGGGTGGATGGGAGGCCCACAATACAGCCTAACCTCATTGAGGAGGGGTTCCCCTTGGTGCAACCCAACTGGGACTTTGAACGCGCTGAAGGTAGGGAGCATCTCTGAGCGTACTGTCAGACTCTCATGGGTGGCCTTAGAGCGGCCGCCAGAAAGCCAACTAATTTGGCCAAAATAAATTCAGTGAGACAAGAGCCAAATGAGAGCCCAGCAGCCTTCCTAAAAGGATAATGGAAGCTTTTAGACAGTATACCCCTATGGACCCACAGGCAGATGAGTCACGAGCGGCAGTTATGTTAGCATTTGTAAATCAAGCAGCCCCCGATATTAGAAAAAAGTTACAAAAGATAGAGAGGTTAAATGAACAATCCTTGCAAGATCTAGTGAGGGCAGCCAAGAGAGTTTTTAATCATAGAGAGACCCCAAAAGAGAGAGAGGACTGCATTAGAAGAAAAAAAAGAAAATTTAGAGCTGAAGAAAACTGTAAAAATCAAAAAGAGCTGACCCAGATATTTTTTGCCAGGGTTAAAAACAAAAACAGGTTCCAAAAAGGAAAAAAATTGGACTCAAAAACTGAAGAAAAAACGACAAGGCATAAGCTTTAAAAAAACAAAAAACAAAAAACAATGTGCGTTTTGTAAAGAGTTTGGACAATGAAAAGATAAATGCCCCCCAAAAAATCTAAAAGAGGGGCCCAAGAACCCCAAAAACGAGACTCCCTCCCTATACAGTCATATCCTCTACGCGGGTGAGGATAGCGACTAGGGGGGTCAGGGCTCGAAGCCCCTCCCCAAGTCCTGGGTAACTATAAATGTGGAGGGGAAACCGGATGGCTTCATGGTGGACACAGGAGCCCAATACTCAGTCTTAAACCAAAAAGATGGACCTATGTCTAAAAAAAGTAGCTGGGTGCAGGGAGCAACCGGGACTAAATGATATGGATGGACTACAAAACAGCAAGTGAACTTGGGGGCCCACCAGGTGACCCATTCTTTTCTGGTGATACCTGAGTGTCCAGCGCCCTTGTTGGAAAGGGATTTACTGTCTAAAGTAAATGCCCAAATTCATTTCAACCACGGACAAGTGTCGGTTCTAGATGGGACCGGGCATCCTCTTCAGGTCCTGTCTCTGGCATTAAAAGATAAATACAGACTCTACTTGCCAGAGGCCCCAGCGACAGTAAGCCCCAAAGTACAACCATGGGTTCAAAGATACCCTCAGGCCTGCACTAAAACAGCAGAAATGGGACTAGCCAAACAGAGGCCCCCTATCATTGTGGAACTGAAAGCCAGTGCTTCCCCGGTGAGGGTACGACAGTATCCCATGAGTCAAGAGGCTCGATAAGGAATTACTCCTCATATACAACGCCTCATAGATGCTGGGGTCCTGAAAAGGTGCCGGTCCCCATGGAACACTCCCCTGTTGCCTGTGAAAAGCCTGGGGGAACTGATTTTAGACCCGTTCAGGATCTACGAAAAGTCAACAAACGGGTAAATGATATTCATCCTATGGTTCCTAACCCTTATACATTGCTAAGCAACTTGCCTCCAAACTACAGTTGGTACACTGTTTTAGATTTAAAAGATGCCTTTTTCAGTTTGCCTCTTGCCCCCGCAAGCCAAGAGATCTTTGCCTTCGAGTGGCAAAAAGACGGTGGTCAGACCCCTGTGCAGCTGACATGGACTCGCTTACCACAGGGTTTCAAAAACTCGCCCACGTTATTTAACGAGGCCCTGGACAAAGACCTCCGTGAGTATCGGGTTGAACACCCTACCATTGTTTTATTACAATATGTTGATGACCTTATGCTGGCAGCGGCTACAGAAAGAGTGCCAAGAGGCAACAGGTGACCTTCTCCAAACCTTGGGGACTTTAGGTTACAGGGCCAGTGCCAAAAAGGCCCAGATTGCCAAGCAAGAGGTTACATAGCTCGGTTATAAGATAAAACAGGGCCAGAGGTGGCTAACACAGGCTATGAAAAAAACCATCCTCCAGATCCCTGAGCCGGCTAACCCTAGACAAATGAGAAAATTTCTGGGAACTGTGGGATTTTGCTGGTTATGGATCTTGGGGTTTGCAGTAAAGGCCAGGCCCCTATATGAAGGGACAAAAAAAAAACAAAGACTGAAAATGGACTGAGCCAATGAAAGAGGCCTTCCAAAAGCTCAGGCGAGCCTTGCTAGAAGCTCCTGCCCTTGCCCTCCCTGATCCATCTAAGCCTTTCCAATTATTTGTAGATGAAAAGCGGGGGATAAGGAAAGGGGTACTAACACAGAGATGGGGACCATGGAAGCGACCTGTAGCTTACCTTTCCAAGAGACTAGACCCGGTGGCAGCCGGATGGCCACCTTGCCTCCGTATCATCGTGGCCACTGCGCTCTTAGTCCACGATGCTGATAAACTGACTTATGGACAGAGACTCTTGGTCTACACTCCTCATGCCATAGAGAGAATTTTAAAGCAACCCCCAGGTAAATGGATTTCTAATGCCCGCTTGACGCACTACCAGGCCTTGCTACTTGACACCCCGCGGATTCATTTCCAAACGCCCTGCACTCTTAAATCCGGCCACTCTTTTGCCCAATCTGGAAAAAAATAGCCCCCTCCATGATTGTGATGAGATACTGGCCGGGGTAACAGCAATGCGAAAGGACTTAACCGATATTCCACTGGATAACAGTGAGCTAAAATGGTTCACAGATGGCAGCAGTTATGTAAAAGATGGACAGAGACGGGCGGGAGCCACAGTAGTAGATGACTCTGGAAAGACGATATAGGCAGAGGCCCTTCCCCCGGATACCTCAGCACAAAAGGCAAAGTTAATTGCCCTGATTCAAGCATTAGAGAGAGCCAAAGGAAAAAAAATAACTATTTTCACTGACAGTTGCTATGCTTTTGGCACGGTACACATCCAGGGCCCGATATATGGGGAACGGGTGTCTTTGACAGCTGAAGAAAAAAAGAATTAAAAACTTGCCTGAAATCTGTAAACTTTTAGAGGCTGTACAGATGCCTCGGTCTGTGTCAATAGTACACGTACCTGGACATCAGAAGGGTGACAGCCCCACCTGGCAGCTCAAAAAGTAGCTGATGAAGATTTCATCACCCCTGTGTTGGCGATCGGACTTCCACCTCCAGGGATGGGAACTCTGCCCCCAACCCCTGAGTATTCATCCACAGACCTTGCTTGGATCCAAAAACACACCAACCTTCAAAAAGGTGAAGATGGATGGTACCGAGACTCAGACGGCTACCTGATAGTCCCTGCGGAGTTGAGACGGCAACTATGTGAGCATTTACACTTGTCTACTCATCTGGGAAAAAAGAAGACTCTGATGCTCTTTCAAACTGTGCGCCTGCGATTTCCCCGGCACCAGACAACTGTAAAGAACATAGTGCATGCTTGTAAGGCGTGTCAACAGATGAGGCCAAGAAAAGGACAACATGCAGGACTGAGGTCGACGGTATCGGGCCTTGGGTGCATTGCAACCACATGCGCCCAGCTGCTTCAGCAGAGGAGGAAGACGCTAAAAAAGAATGGGAAGCATCTCTGCACCCGTCCAAGCCCCTGAGGCTAAAGCTTCAAGGCGCCAACAGGACCAGGACAGCTCGGCTGGGCCGTCTTGTGGATGACCCAGTTACTCAGCTCCGGAGCTGCCAGCGTGAACCCGCATCAACCTGTCAAAATCACCTGGAAGCTGCAAAATAGACTAACACATGAGATGCTTAACTCCACCGCCGCAATACATCCACCAAATACTTGGTGGCCAGACTTAGGCTTTGACCTTAAGCCGGTGGTAAATGTACCCTGGAAAAGGGGCAAGCTCCGAAATCATGCATTCTGGGCATGTCCAGGTGCACCCAGGCATAACTAAAAGATCTGTGGGGAGATACAGGGGGGACTCTGTGCTGCCCTAAAAAAAGAGTGTTGTTTTTATGCTGATCACACAAAAATAGTTAAAAATCTATGGCCAAAGTAAGAGAGGGACTAGCCCAACATAAACGAGAACGTGAGGCTCAACAAAGATGGTTTGAGTCTTGGTTTCAACAATCCCCTTAATCTCCACTCTAATCTCCACCTTGCTGGGACCCCTGCTAATACTTCTACTGATGCTTACCTTTGGCCCATGTGTTATCAATAGACTTATAGCCTTTGTAAAGGAACGCATAAATACAGTACAGCTGTTTGTGCTTCGACAACAATATCAAACTGTGTCTCAGGACCGAGAGGAAGATTCCTCTATATGATCTAAGGACAAGGGGTAATGTTAGGGACCAAACGACGGGCTCTAGGACCTGAGTCTTGTTTACCAGAGAGACAGGATATGCGCTCATCCTGCCTGGCCAATCATGTAACGCCAGCTACTCCTGTAACTGAGACAAAGAACTGCCTGTATATAAGCCGCCATACTCCTTTGTTCGGGGCTCTTGTCGGATTCCCTTGTGTGGGATGAGACTTGGGCCCTAGCGCGCTAGAGATAAACTCCCTTCTTGCCCTTGCATTACCGTGGTGGACTTGCTCTCTCGGTCGGTTCGGAGATACGGGCTCGGAGTATAACAATTTCATGGACATGTCAGTTTGATTCTGGCATTTCATTTGCTATCTTTCTCCCTTATTAAAAAAAAAAAAAGTAAAAAAAGTAAAAATAAAATAAAGGAACGGCCTTTGGGCCAACCAGGTGGCCCCAACTGTCCTGGGAGTCCCCAAGGCTAGCTTTGTATAACAGATTGAGTCAGGTTTTAAGAGAAAATTATGTCATCCGAAAGAGAAAGCTTATTCTTGGTATCTTTTTCAGAATAGAGGGAAATATGAGTGTATCAGAGTTATTGTCACAAGTTTACTTTCAATAAAACAGTTTGCTTAGAGGTAAGTGCAAGATGTTTTGGAAAAAAATCACGGATGTGGCATAAATTCCTTGTTCCTCAGTGATGTGATTGTGTGGCCAAGGAGGAGTGGGGATGCGGTGGGAAGAACATGGGCCTTGGTGACAGGCACTTGACTAGAAGCAGACTCAGCTCAGATGTCTGAGCCCCAGATCACCCACTTGTAAATGGGAATATCTTTTAGGATTAAATGAGTGGCCTGTGTGTTTACTTAGTCCAGTGCTTGGTAAATAGTGATGAGGTGGGTACATTTGGGGCATCTAAAGGTCAGTGAGGATGATTCAGGGTGCACTTCCTATTTACTGACTCCGATTCCTTTGGGGATGCACACTCCAACAGCTTTATGAGATCTAATTCAAATATAGTACAATTCACCTATTTAAAGCAGGGGTCCGCAACCTCTGGGCCACAGATCAGTACCTCCTGTCAGTTCAGTGGTGACATTAGATTGGAAATAAAGTGTCCAATAAATGTAATGAGTTTAAATCATCTCCAATCCCCTCATATCCCCTGCTTACCCCACCTTCCCCCAAATCTGTGGAAAAATTGTCTTCCATGAAACCAGTTCCTGGTATGAGAAAGGTTTTGGGGACCACTGATTTAAAGTATACAATTCAGTGCCTTTTACTGTGTTTACAGATATGTGTAGCTGTCATTACAGTCTTAGAATATTTTCATCACCTCAAAAATAAACCTGCATCTTTTAGCTGTCACTGCCCTATTCCTCCATCCTCTCCCTGCCAAGTTCTTGAAGGCTCCATCTTCCTCCTCTTACCTGTTTTTCAGTTGTGGACTCTGCCAGTTTCCCCGTTGCTGGATCATGTGATCAAAATTCTCTGAATCTCTCTGCAAATAACCAGTTTAGCTTTTCCCTCTCTAAAGTACTTGTTTCTTTGGGGGTTGAAGCAGCTGCTGCAGCCAACTCAAGGGCTCACCATTTTACACTTCGTGGCCGTTCATACGGCAGCTTTATTCAACACCGCTCCTGTGCTGCTTCAGTTATTTGTTTTATACAAAAACAGCTCTCCCTGGCTTGCAGCTTCTCTGCTGCCATGTTGACAAATGTTGCTTCTAGTGAAATACACAAAAATAAATAACAGCAAGGGAGAAGGGAGCACAGAGCTAAGTGAATTCATTTTGCTTCTTGAGTGCCATTCTCATTTGTTTTAAAAACCACCCTGGCATTGCAGGCAGGAATGGAGGAGGCAGGGGAACCACAGGAAATGAATGGGCCACATCTGATTCTTCGAAGGGTTGAGCAGACAAGTTGAGGGGTGTCTGGGATGTAGGGCCTGGGGGTAAGGAGCTTACAAGGAATCAGAGTACTTTGCAGATGTTCAGATCATGGCAGTAGCCCCGATGTGGGTCACCCTTAGAGTACATTTGGTGCAAATATTCAGATCATGGCTGTAGCCCCCATGTGGCCATCCTTAGAGTACCTCTGGGTGCCTTCACTTGTTCTGTCATTCTGTTTATGCTGAGGCTCCATTTAAGGGCTGCTGACTCAGAAATGGATGATTGCAGCTAGTTCATGTGTGACAGTGTGGTAGGGTGTGTGGGCAACTGGGAAGATTGAGGGTGTGAGGCTGTTGGAATTCTCAAGTGTTCAGGCTGAAGGTCTGACTTAAGTGAGGAGGCAGAGGGAATGTTAACAAGTACTGATTGCCTGTTATGAGCCAGGTGTTTCTACAAGCATCATCTCATCAAATAGTCAACAAAGGTTGGTGGCCTTATCTCTGTTTTACAGAGTAGGGAGAACAGAGTTTTGAGAAATTAAGGTACTCACTTGTCAGCAGTGGAAACTAGGGGGTGAAATAAAATGGAAATTCATTGCTTCCTGTCTTTGGAACCTGTTCCTGTTCCGCTGTAATAATAAGCAGTAAAAGGTATGGAAGGAAAAAATGAGGGGGTATTGGAAAATAAGAATAATGGATAATAGTGGCAAGTGGTACAGACCAAAATGTGTTGTTTATAAAAATAATGTTGCACATCTTTTTTGAGACTTTTTATTAAGTAAGCATCAACAACCCCCTCCCCCTCCGCCCCTCTTCCCCTCCCCCCCAACCAAACAAAACAACAGCAATGACAGAAACTAAAGTAACTTTCAAGTGCACGTGAATCTTTCCTTGAGATGGGTGATGGACTAGAAAAGAGATTCCCCTGAATGTTCGCAGATTGTCTTAAGGAGCATTTTGGTGAGGCAGTGGCTGACAAATAATAGCCTAATTGGCTATGTAATGTGTGGGACGTTTGCTTAGCCGAAACTCAACTATCACTCTGGGTCTTGCAGGTTGATTCCTGCTCATTCGTCCAGTGACTTTCAATGTTGTTTATTTCCTAAATGCTGTTAAACTTTTTTGGGGGGGGTTTATTTCTAACAAGGACTGCCTTTGGAAAGGAGAGACAGAGAAACAAGAGTCATGTGAAAGGGACTAACTCCTTTTGAATTTTTTTCCTTGTATTATTCTGTTCAGTGGAAGTGTGAGGAAGAGTGTATAGGCAGGCAGAAGGAAAGAAGTTGGGTGAAAAGAATATAATATCAATCCATACTTTAGGTCTTAACTCATTTATGGTTGAACCTGAAGGATTTTTTCTCGACATATAAACTTCTTCAGCCACAAAGTGAAGTGAAAGTCGCTCAGTCGTATCCAACTCTTTGCATCCCCATGGACTATACAGTCCATGCAGCCACAAAAGAAATTGACATAAAACAGGTGCTTGCATATTGCTAGGTACCATCAGAAAGAAGGAAGTACAGTTTACTGTTTAGGATTAAAAGAGTCTGAAGTCTAGACTTCCTAGGTTTGAACTCTGTCTCTACCACTTTGTGGCTGGATGTGACCTTGGATCTTACTTAGCTTTTCTGTGTATTGGGTACTTTGTTTTTAAAATGTTGATTGTAAGTAACTTCCTCTTCTATGAAGTTGCAAGAACTCCATGTGTTACTTAATCCACATAGTTTTATAACAGGGCCCAGCACTCAGCACTCACGGGAAATTCAATGTTATGACTGTGATCATCACAGATGCTGATTTTCCTTATTAATTCTCAATCTGTCTCTTCATTGTGCATACGGACAGAGTCCCTACAGACAAAATTCCCTATGTACAAACCAGTTCGATAAGTCCAACAAAGTTAGCCTAGGTACCCAACTAACAAGTCAGCTCTGTAAGTCCTGTCCTGTAATAGATTTATAATGTTTTTCACACAAATAATACATAAAAACAAACACAAAGATAAAAGAGATTTTACATTACAGTACTTTGAAAAGTACAGTGGTACCAGCTACACCACTGCTGCTTTCCGCTTGCTTCTGGACATCTTGGGCTTGAAATCAAGATACTGCACTGCTGTACTCTAGACAGGGCTGTACAGTAAACACACAAACACACCCACTTGTAGAGCGTGCACCCACGGGACAGTGCACGCAGACACGTGAGCTAACTTGTGTGATGGGACATGTGCATACATGCCTCCATCTTTGAAAGTTCACACCTTCAAGGTTTGTATGTAGGGAACTCGCTGTGTGTCCAAATTCCCTCTATTCAGACGCCCAAACAGTGCCCTCATGCCGGCCCTGGAGCCCTCTCCCTGAGTCTCGCTAGTCTGGTGCTGGCTCCTTCGGGTTCTGTTTTCCAACAGGAGCAGGATGCCTGGACCTGAGAGAGTGAGCAGGCCGGGCTGGGTCCTGGCTCTTTCGGAGGTGCTCAGCCTCTTGGTGGGAGGAAGCACGACTTGTTGGAACACAGCTCTAGATTGCCCAGGTTTCCTGTTGGGTTCTGGAGTGTTTCTGGGCTCCTTGTTGTGGATCCATGCCAAGGCTGTCACTTGCTGAGCCAGGAATAATACAGGAATTAGTCTTTTTCTTCTTTTTACTAAGCACTAATCAATCTGCAGCTAACTCTGTATCTAATTTCTGAACCAGATGGCATGAATAACTGCCCCTGAATGTGTTTGCCAATAAAAGGATAAGTTTAAAGCTTTTAATCAATGCATCTTACACTCAGTATTTAAGGTCAGAGTCTTGCGTGAAACTTTATTTTGACCAGGATAATTGTTGGGATAAAAAATGGTTTTTTGAAATTATGACACTTGTGGGTGACTATAGTAAATTAATCTTTGAGAGGATGGAAAATTGTCAGTTTCATAAGAGTTCTCTTACTCTTTAGTCCTTCAGGTCTTTTATGGAAAAATATGACTTTAGGAGGAAAGCATTCTCTATCAGTTGTGAAAGAGATGAGAGACTAATGTAAGTTTCTAAGGAGTCACTGATGGATGGACAGAGGGGAAATTGGAAATGAAACTAAATATTTTGGATCTGCAGTGAGCTGCAGGGCTGGAGCTATGGCTGCTGTTTGTATTTTAAGTAATATGAACTTATAATTGTGAGTTTGCAGCATACCTTTCTCAAAGGAAGCCAAGCTTCTTGACCCAAGAGTGTATTGTTGAGTGCTTAGCAATAGCTGGTGTTTAGATATTGGCTCCACTGAATGGCCTAGGGCAAGTTAGTTCACCTCTTAGACCCTCAGTTTTTATAATTATAAAATGACTATGATAGTGCTTCTTCACAATTGGAAAAATTTGGTGTGATCACATAATGTGAGAATGGGAAGAGAAGTGTCTGATGCATAAGAAGTGATGAAAGGAAGGTTTTCTTCCACTTCTTTGGAGAGATCACCTGGCCTGCTCTCACACATTTTGTCTGGGCTGCATCTGGTTACTTGCAATATTGGAATTTTCCTACCTTGTGTCAGTGAGTTGGAAATTGTTCCTGTTGACCTGGTTTTTGTGCCGCGGAAGGGGATGAGAGGAGTGATCAGGAAGCTGCCAAGTTCTGGAGAAGCTTTGTGGTAATTCTCCTGGTTGGTGCCTCCCTGGGTGGACAGTTCTGAGTATACAAGGGTTGGTGGATCTGGAGAATGAGACTCTGCTTCTTTGGCTATGGGGACAGTAGCTGGACTTTCTAAGGTTGTTTCCTCTTCCATAATGTGGGGATGCCAGTAACTTGGGATGCTGTGAGGGTACAGTATGGGTGGTGGTTGTGAGAGACCGTGGTAAGTGGCAGGAAGCTCCAGAACTGGGCAGCAGGGATATTTTCATCAGCATGAGCTGGCAGCAGTACTTATCCAAGAGTCAGTTCTGGTGTTTTGCCAAATGTTAAAGGCTCAGGAAATACCCTCGAACTCAAGGAACCGCTGTCTCTTCTCCACAGCTGGAGGAGCTTGTATCCAGAAGGCAGGACAGCTGGGCTTCCAGGATTTTTGAGAGAGCGGGCAGCCCTCCCCTCGCTCAGGCTCTCAGACCTGCGGGCTAGTCATGGGGGGTTGCAGTCAAGCTGGAGGTGAGCAGCGCTGCAGTAGAGGCCTCTGCTGCTGTGGGTCGGTTTCTGCCATTCACCTGGAGTCTAGCAGTAGTCTGCTCTCCTTTGTCACAGCTGTGACATTGTTTCTCAAAGACCTATAGGAAGACAGAGCTGGATCTATCTTGCTTCTTGCTTCCCATTGTGCTGTTGTATGCAGAGTATCCTTGCTGTCCTTTCCCTTTTCTAATGACTTCACAGGTGACTAAACCGGAAGGAGAAGCCACAGAAAGATTACCAAGCACCTCCCTCTGTGCCTCCTCCACTGCAGACCCCAGCGCTGTGTTAGGAGAGGCGCTCCCTGGCAGAAGGGTGGAAATGCCATCCAGTACAGACGGTGGCCCCAGGAGATCATGACGCACACAGAGCAAGGCGGGAGGAGCAGCAGAGGACAGTTGAGATGCGGGGAGTAAAGCCAGCTAGTGCCAGTTAGTGAACAGTCTTTTCTCTCTCTCTGAGGCTTTTAATTTGACTCTGTAGGATGTAGGGATTTGTTGGAGGATGTTAAGTAGTAGGCGATGACAGTATGAGGTCACACTTGCTTATGGCAAGGTGGATGATGAAGGGTGGATGGTGCTGGGACAGGAAATGGAAACACAGAGGACTGTCGCAGCATTTCAGGTGGGAGGCCCTGTGGAGCTTGCCTGTGTAGGCCATTGTCAGTGTGGGTGTCAGGAAGCTGCGAGAGGTTTTGTTGGCACAGAGCACACTGACATCTCAGTACCTGCTTTGGGCCAGGAACTTTGAGAAATTTACCTACGTTAGCTCATCTGATTCTTGCAATAGGAGTGAGAGAAAGGTGGTTTTGTTTTGTTTTGCCATTTTGCAAATGAAGAAACTGAGGTGTATAGGTTATGTAGCTTGCCTGAGGTTTCTGGCAGCTGGAAAGCTGTAGAGTAAGGATTTTAACTTGATTTCATCAAACTCAAAAGTCCTTTCTCTTCCCATTACACCACACCATGGCCCTCAAGACACAGCCCTCATGTCGTGGTTTTGCATTAGCAAATAACTTTGCAGAGACTAGTCTATTAATAGTGATCTCTTTTCAACATTCCCATGAGATGAGGGAACACAATTGTTCAGGTGAGGGATTAGAGCCATTGGGGAGGGTAAGGGACTTGACACAGTCATCTATCAAGTGGTTTTGGGGAGAGCAGGCAGGGGTGAGGTTTGAAGCAGACCATGTTGAGACTGTAGTCTTACAGAAAACAAGAATTTGTCAGCCCAGGTTTAGAAATCTGATCTTTCTTTTAATTCATAGATTAGGAAAACTATAGGGGAGATGGTATGCAAGGCAAGTCCCTGAGGACGAGATGGCACAAAGTGTGGTGGCGTCTTGAGATTACTTTATAGTCAGACTCTGTCCTTTTGCATAGTCTTTAATTAAAACAACAACCTCCCCCAAACTAATCTTTATTAAGCATGGAAATTGGAGTAAGGGTGAAGAAACTTGTCTCTTAAAAAGATCTCAGTTCTGGAGAAGGGCATGGCAACCCACTCCAGTATTCTTGCCTGAAGAATCCCCAAGGACAGAGGAGCCTGGTGGGCTACAGTCCACGGGGTCACAGTCAGACATGGCTGGGCAACTAAGTACAGCACGTAAACCTAAATGTACAAATAAAACTATAAAACTTAAAAAAAAAAAAAAGATCTCAGTAAAAAATTTTTTCCTTTGCCATAAGAATTGTTTTGCTGAGCTTAATAATTAGAAGAATTCTCACAACGCAGCTTCTTTTTTTTCTATTTGATTTTACGTGTTTGATATTACTATTGGTTGACATGAGTGACACAGAGAGCAACATTATGACACAAAGAGCCATGGGGAACCCTTGTTAATTACATGTGCCCCCATTCCTGTCTCTTTGTCTTTATTACTACAATTATTTTAAAAACTTTTATTCTTTATTTTTTGTTATGCTGCACGGGCTTTTCTCTAGTTGCGGCGAGCAGGGGCTACTCTCTAGCTGCGGTGTGTAGGCTTCTCATTGCAGTGGCTTCTCTTGTTGCAGCGCACTGGGTCCAGGCCGTGTGAGCTCAGAAGTTGGCGGCACATGGGCTCAGTAGTTGCAGCTCTCCGTGCAGTTGCTCCACGGTATGTGGGGTCTTCCTGGACCAGGGATAGAACCCATGTCTCCTGCATTGGCAGGTGGATTCTTTACCACTGAGCCACCAGGGAATCTCTCTCATTATTATTATTCCCAAGTTATTTTTAATTTTTCAGAGATGAATGCGTTGAGTACCGTGGGTCCTGAGAATGAGTCTAGAGCTTTGCCTTTTACTTTCCTGGATACTTTGGGCATGGGGGATCAAGAAATAGATCACTAAATATCATCTTGTGATATGAGTTGAGGGAATTACATTTGGGAAGAGGGAGTAAAGGCTAGGGGTTGGAAAGATGCTGGACTAGAAACCTGAATGACTTCACATTTTGTAAATGGTTGTCCCTGGATGCTGTGTACCTTCGTGATTTAACTGAGTCTTGCAAACGGAGACCACACTTTGGCCAGTCCTCAGCCTTCTATTGCTTTCTCTCCAGAAGTAACAGAGTGAAGATAAAACATTGGCTATGCGTGTGTGGCTGGTAGAGCTGTAGGTAGTGAAGTGGCCACCTGCCCCAGTGAAACCTTGTTTGCGTCAGATACTGGTGAAGTGATCTGGTTTCTGTAGACTGGGTGCCGAGTATGGGGAGAAGGACGTGACAGTCATCTACAGTGTCATATTTAGTCTTTTGCAGATGTGCTTACAGTTTTAACAAAGGAGGAGAAGAAATTATAGGGTGGGAGAGAAATGCCTACAGACAGCTTGTTAAAGCCTAGGAAGGAGGAAACTAGTATTTGTGTTTTAGGAACGCTAAGCCCTTGCTTACATATCAGCAAGCAAAATATTGGCATTCACTTCTGACTTGAGGAAGGCATGTCTGAAGTCAATAGAAGGAAATGCCTAAACACAGGCCTTACGCAGAAAGAAAGGAGAGCCGTGGAAATGCTCAGGATTATCTCATAAAAGCCTTTTGTGTATTTGAAGCCTCTAATGAAATCAGCCTTGTTCTCTAGGCCAGACAACTCCAGTTGTTTTTCTTACCTTTCTTCATTGTATCTTTTCTCATCTTTTATGCCTTTGTCACCTTTCTCTGTTTCTTCGTGTTAAATGATACCCATCAAAATTGAACTTTGTGCTCTAATATGTATTCCTCTTCTCATTTCACCTGTGCTTAGTGTTAGTGCCTAGAACGTGGTGGACACATAAAGTGAGCGTCTGCTGAATGAGTGAAAGGAGATGCACCTAATTCTTTGCTTTAAAAGTCAATATTTGCTCTGGGGCAATTAAAAAAAACACACGCTTGTTTTCTTTTTTATTGGAAACACCAAAATTGTTTGCTTGTGTTGCCACAGCAGAGCAGTATGCAGTGGGTATAAAGACATATAAAACTTTTTTCAGAGAAGAACGTTCTTTTCTCCTCTCTTAATTAGCTCCTCAGTCCCTGCCTTGCTGCCTGTCTCCCTCTTTCTCAGCTTCACTTCTTTCCTCTCACTCGTTTCTTCATTCAAGAGCCTTTGACAACCTCTGCTGCAAAACAGGCATTGTTTTTAGAGCTGAGGGTATTGTTATAAACAAAATAAAGTTCCTGTTCTCATGAAGTCAATGTTTCAATGAATTAAGGGATATAGCTGACCAGAAAAATAATTCTTTTTGGTGACAAGGCTTTCAGATAGTGAGGTTGGCAGCTGTGTGGGTGGCGGTATTAATGATTGCTCTTTTGTCAGGGACTTGTTGGCAAGGAAGGCTATGCTTTCACTCCCCTTTCTATTTACATAACCATCTATGAGTCCCTATGTAGCATTTACCTGATGTGTAAGATTCTGTCTGGGCAGGATTTTGTCAGTTATCATTTATATATCCTTTCTTGAAATTGGATTAGATCCCTTTGATTTATTTGGAAAGAGAAATGGGTAATACACAGGATGTTTCTGCTGAGCATTTATTATGCTATGAAGTGTGTTTTATTTACATTCCATTTTTCAGAGATTGGTGGGTTTTTTCTTCTTTTCCTTTTATACTATTTTTTCCAGTTTATTACAATGATCTAATTAATATTCTTAATGCCTCCCATGGGTTTCAACAGTTGGAACACAAAGCACATGCATCAACCCTATGAACTGATGAAAACCCAAGACTGTGGCATTCATTAGTCCATTCATTCAGCAGATGTGCAAAGGAAGGACAGTATATGCTTCTTCTCTACAGATTTCACAGTCCAACATGGCAGTGATATATAGAAATATACATGAGACTTCTTGAGGGTAACTAGGCCAACAGAATTCTGAATAAATAGCAATGAGCTTATTAGACATAAGTAGATAGGTCAGCCTGGTTGTCAGAGATGGCTTCACAGAGGAGGTGATCTTTGATCTGGATCTTGAAGAGTGAGGATGTATTTGCCTTTCAGGTCCAGCTGAGAGAGCTGAATTTATTCGTCTTGCCGTAATCATTGGGGTGTTGATCCTAAGGGTGGCTTTCTCTCCAAGCTCTGGACTTGGGGATGGTGGTCTCTTTGCAAATGCATGCAGCCTGGGTTTTGTTTGTTTGTTCATCTCTGAAGCAGTTGGCATATGATCAAGGTTGACACCAGGACTCCTTCATTTTGCTGCTGCTTTTGTTCATCCGTAAGTTCAGATGGACAGGCTCCAGTTTTCACAGTGCTGCATTCCAGTATTTTAGGTAGGTTACTTTATTGTGTGGTAACTTTCTGACGTAGGCATAGTTAGTAAATGAACCAGGAACTAGCTGTTGACCTTCTCCTGTCCTCCTCCTGTTCAGATAACCTGGAGTAAACATAAGAAACAAATCTCAGGAGACTTTCCTGGTAGTCTAGTGGTTAAGAATCTGCCTGCCAATGCAGGGGACACAGGTTTGATCCCTGGTGGGAGCTAAGATCACACATGCTGCGGGGCAGCTGAGCCCATGCTGCAGCTAGAGAGCAAGCATGCTACGAAAGATTCCACGTGCTGCATCTAAGACCTGAGGCAGCCAAGTAAATAATAATAGTTAAAAAAAGAAGCAAATTTCTGTTGTCACCATGTTTGGTTACCAACTCAGAATCTGTGGAATGGCCAGGGAGGCATCCAGCGAAAATGTATCAGGGAAGTCCGAGAACAAGGTGTTTCTTTTAGGAGTTTAGAAAAGCTCATTCATGTACTTATTACTTGCTGAAAGGCCCAGTGAATTTGCCAGTCTCCTTCTTGTCCTGAAAATTGCCTTCAGTTGTTTTAAAGTTGTGGAGCTTTTTCTTTTAACCCCCATCTGAGGTCTATCAAGGGCGAGACAGCTGGTGAGAGAGTAGGCCTTTCTGATTTTTGTGTCCTTGGGTAAGAGATGCTCAGCATTATATCCTGTGTAGGTGGGCTTGCTAGATCATTTCAGCCCTGTAGCTCACCCTCATCATTATTAATTCTTGGAATAAGGGCCTATTTTCTCTTTATGTTAGCAGAAATATGGGAAAATAGAGAATGAGTGAGGATGATGGTAGGATCATTTTGAGTATGTAATAAACGCCTTGCAAGTGTTTGCTCATTTAATCTGTATGACAGCTCTACAAGGTAGGTCTATTTTGTTCATGTAAACTGAGTCACAGAGAAGTTGGACATTTTGCCAAAAGTCACACAGCTATCTGCCTTGGAGGCCCATATACTTGATTCCTTTGCTGCATTCATTATTGAGATGACTGAGCCAGATGCCTTAGTAGCGTGTGACTAGCCTGCCAACACCTCATGTCACCCTGACAGTTGTGCACTGGGGCGGCAGATTTCATCGGCGTCTGTCAACAGGTGTTAACACCTTTTCAGTGAGACCCTTGTTTTTGTGACTGTTTTATAGCTTTTGTGACTTTCTTATGGCTTTTAAAAACCCTGTTTTTAATGTTTTTAACTTCCCCACTGCTGAATATAAAGAACCCATTTCAAAGATTGGAAACCTTTTGGAAGTTGAACCTGACTCATAGGTCTTCATGTTTTCAATTTTTTTGGTCCTTGAAGGGTTCATTTTGCCTTTCTGTCAAAGAGAGGATCCCATAAAAATAGAGGCTTTAATGTTTGCTTGCAGCATCCCCCCCCCATTTTATATTTTGACTTTTGGTCTAATAAATGAGAGAAAAAATGTTTAATGTTAAATTGAAAGTGAAAACCACTTCTTTCACTATGAACTTAACTCTGTTTCATCGTATGATATAAACTCAAGCAATAAAGCCCTGCCCCAAATACAAATGTCATGTCCTGTAAAAAAAAAACCACAGATTAACATAAAAACTTAGCAAAGTAGTTTCATTGGGGATGAATTTTTAAAATGAAGGTGTATTTATGGTGAAAACAGAGAGTGGTTATTCCAGACCATAGAGAGAGGCTCCTATAATATATTTAAGTTGATCACTTATAAATCACTGCTTTCTATAGAGGCTGAAAGAAAGGCATAGAAATCTAACTCCTTTATGCAAAGAACCGCTATACATTTAAAATAATTACAAGGGACAGTCATATACAAATAGAAAAGTAGATTTTGAGATTCAGAAAACTCAAATGAGAAGTTTCTAGCTGTAGTTATTTGGGTTAGTGTGTAAGGCACTTCTCATACAAGCTGGTTGCAAATAGACTTGAAGGAAGATAGATTTCCCCAGTGGTCTGCTGACTTCTTTTTCAGTCTTGTTTAACCACTAAATACAATCCTGAGAGTTGCTTTCCTTTCCCCTCCTCTAGCTTGGGTCTATCCTGGAGTCTATGGACCAAAAAGTCTGTAGCTTGCAAGGCTGATAAAAGCCTCTCCTCTGCTGCCTAGAAATGGCCCGGGATCGGCAGTTTGTCATCCTGCCCTGAGAGGGAATAGGTTCCAGGTCTGGTCTCTAGCCTAGATTCATTGGGATCCTCTGTGCCATCCCAGAGTGGTGTGTTGCTTGATAAATGTAACACCCACCAGCTTTGTCTGGTAATGTGTCTGGCCGAGCTGCTGTGCTGTGACTGGAATCAAAACATATGGCTTGTTATTGGGGCAGTGACTGGCTGTGGAGAACATGGACGTCTGTTGCTTTTCATTGCTTATTGATATGGTGAGTTAGAATGCCTTTCCTTTGGTGCTGGCTTTAGATAGTTCAGCCCTGTTGGCCATTTTGTAAGATTGTCTTCATGTGTGACTTGTGTGTGTTTCCTTGATCTAGGCGGGGGATACAGGGTCAAGGACTGAGGGGAAGTGATAATTGTTTACAGAAAAGGTGGAGGGGTGTGGATTTGAAATGAAATAGGAGGCTGGGGAGTGTAGGCTTCCTCTGAATATCGAGGAAATTCTTTAAACCCCTAGATAACCTCAGAAAGTCCTTTCTTTGCTCTCACAGTAAGGAGTTTGGCTGGCTTGAGCTAATAATTGGAATCAGAACTGGGAGTTGTGGGTTAAATTTCTCCCTGGCAAAGGCCAGTGTTTGGGGCTTACCTCTACTTGTGTCCTGCTGCCCCTCTTTGTATCTTTTTAAACTGTATACGATAAATGCTGACTTGATACATATTTTGGTTATGTTTTAGATCTTTATTATGAAGCTGTTTTTTTTTTTTTTTTTTTCTTTCAACACATTGACTGAGTACCAGTTATGTCCCTGAGCCTATTCTTGGTCTTGGGATATATTGGTATACAAAAGAAACAAAATCCTAAGTGTTAGAGTTCATATTCTAGTAGACTGTTACATTACAGTGTTCATTATTTGAGAGGACCAAGGTTTTAGTCATTGCTGAGGTGGCATTCTGGTATGGGTTGGGGGAAGAGACTGGATTCAAGTCCTAGGAACTGTCCTGACTTGCTGAGTTTCTCTGAGCCTCAGTTTTCTCACCTGTAAAATAAGGAAATTGAATATCCTTTTTTTTATTATCAATAAATCATACTGAATGATTTGTACAGTCTTTTTCCAGCTTTGTAATTTATGATAGTGGTTCCCCTGAACATTTCATTTCAGCCTTTTATCTGAGCTGGGCTTGTAACTAATGATCAGTCTTCGTGTGTTAATTTGAAAAAGACTTTTTAGACTAAGGAAGAAAATAATTGTTTCTGGAGAGTTGATATTTCTACATATGGTCATCGGATTTTTTGGAAAGTGTAGTGAATTTATAGATTTTTCTAAAGCATTACTCCAGGACATTTTCATTCTTATCACAACGAACGTCAGAGATAACATTTATTTTTTAAAGTCTTCACATACAGGCTCTTCTTGGCACTATACTTGCTGCTGAAGCTACAGGGATGGGGGCCTGGCTTTTGAAATAATGTTAAAAGAATACCATGGGATAGAATTTTTAAAAACTCGTGAAAACAGAGTAACTCCCGAGCTGTTAAAAAGAAAAGGAATAAACAATAGGAACAGTTCATTTATTCTGTGAGCATATACGTACTTTTTACATAAAGTCTGAGTTTCCCTTGTGTCCTATGAACTGGTTGGTTGCAAATGAGAAGAGTTGCCTGTTCTTACATGAGCCTGAGAAACACTCATCATTGTGTAAGAAATAACTTTTTTGTTCATGTGAAATCATAAGATAGAACCCATTCCAGCATATGCCTCCAATATAAAGCTCAGGGATGGAGGCCTGTTAATCAAGCGGAAGTATGGGAAGTGAGAAATGAAACACAGGTCTTATTTTTCACACCTCTAAATGAATGACTGCAAAGGAAGAACTTAAAAATAATAATGCAACCTTTTTCTTGCATCACACCTTTTAATAAGGCAGTTTAAAAATATTTAGGGTGAACCTTCATCAGGATGCGTGTAATTGCCTCAGCACAGTTTAGGAGTCCATTGAGGTGATGCCTCTGCAGTGCCCAGAAGCCTGGAGGCAGATGCCTGGGGGTTGAGAAGCTCTGTCACTCGGTCGTATATTGAGGATGATCTGGTGGAAGCCTTTCAGAATTTGGGATCTCATTTTCCTCTCAAGTGCATGCTGTCGGGGTGGAAGCCATGACAGGAGTGTATGATTTACATCTGTTTATAAGGACTGATCCTGTAAGATTAGGCACGTAGACATCCTTGGCTCTGTCTACCTGTAACAATATCTCCTCATCCTTTTCGGTCCATTCCAAATACCTTCATCTCTGTGACATCTTTTCCTAACCACCCCCAGCTGGCCATCATCTCTCTCCATTATGTTTCAGACAGATTAGACTGACGCCTTGTGTTTTTATTCCAGGTTGACCACTTAGAGGCGGTTTGATCTTGGGCAGATTACTTTGCCCTTCTGTATCTTCATTTCCTCATCTGCAAAGTGGAGATAATACAAGCATCTACCTTTTAGTATCACGGTGATTATGAAATGAGTTAGTGTAGGCGATACACTTAAAACAGTGTCTGGCATTGTGCTGCTGTTATTTTATCAATATTATTATTTTATTTCCCTCTTGGTACATAGTTCATGTTCTTCTTTGCAACACTAATGTATTTAACTTCTCTGCCTTAAATTGTGCTTGATTCCTTCCAGCCTGAAATTTCTTGTAACACCTAGCCTGGTACCTTGGACATGCTAATACTTTAGCTCACATACTGTGAGCCCCCTGGATGATACCGTGGAACATTTTGTTAAGAATTCAAAACAGGGTGCATTCTCATTCTGAATATTAGAACCTTAGAAGTGAATGGGGACTGATCTTGTTTGTTTTTTAGTTGCTGAGACAGCAGCACCAAGGCCAAACACTTGCTCATGGTCTCCCACTGAGTGGCCTGATAAGAAGGCTAGCCACTCAAGGCTTAGGGACCTCATTCTCTTTTTGCTGATATTACTTGCATAAATGAGATGGCTTCTGATAATTCTCTGAGCACTTTAGGCCAGGTTAATACTGACCAGTAATTTCCTGAAGTGCCATGTAGTGGCAGGAACATGATTTATGTAACATGGGCCCTTGCTAGCTAGGATGAACACTGGAAGATCAGCTGTGCTTCTGTAATTACGAATGCCTTTCAGAGAAAATGGCAACCCACTCCAGTACTTTTGCCTGGAAAATCCCATGGGCGGAGGAGCCTGGTAGGCTGCAGTCCATGGGATTGCTAAGAGTCGGACACGACTAAGTGACTTCACTTTCACTTTCAGAGGAACTGCTTTTATTCCCAAGAGCTCCCCCTCCCTCCCTTTAAACCATCAAGGGAGTTCATATGGTGATGAATGGAGAGGTGAAGGACTGAACTAGCTGGTTGTGGATCTTTCCTCAGCAGTTCTAGAGACAACTGCGATTTAGGGCATTCTGGCCAGCTGACACCTTGGTTGAAAGTATGGAATTAAAATATACTAATGATGAGTGTGTGGGGAAGACCTTATAAAAAGAAATGCTACTTGACTTCCAGCCAGGTTAGATCTGCTTTCCCAAGGTAAGTGCTTTGACTCCTGCAAAACTTGTCTGAATTTGTCATGCAGAAGATTGCATTTCACTTATCAGCCAAACTCTATTTACATTAGGAGAGTGTTGTGGGCCTGACAAGTATTTGGTTGTGGGAAGCCAGTGTTCAGAAGCTGATGAGTTCTTTGACTTTGGGCTCTGGAAGAACAGATAGCTCCTTGAGTTTAAATTTGCCAAGTACAAAGCAGCTCTGGTCCTAAGACTGCAGCTTTGTCAAGGGTGCTTACTTCCCTCTGGGCCTGTGGATCCAGACCAGGATAGATGAGGATTCATTGTCCTTCACAGACTCAACAAGGTCTTCCTGTCCCTCTCTCCAGGCTGCTCATGTAATTGTACTAATATTGCCTCCGAGAGATTTTAAGAATTCCTCAGAGGGAGCTGGGCAGGATAGAAGGACCTCCTTGATAGTTTAGAAATGTTGCTCTTATCTCTTGATTGACTGCATACTGTTTGGTTTCTGCTTAGGCCAAAATCTCCTTGCTGGTTATGTTGTCTTTGATCCATACTTTCCCCATAGGCTGCATCACATGGGAAATGCTTTAACTGGATTTCAAAAAGTTCTCAGTCGTATGTGTGAAGTCCAGCCAGTTACTTGGTTTTTCAAAACTTGTGGTAAAAATGCCCATAAGATAAAATCTACCATCTTACCTATTTTTAAAAATATTTATTTATTTTTGGTTATGTTGGATCTTCATTGCTTTGCAGGTTACTCTCTAGTTGCAATGCGAAGCCTTGTCAATAGCACTGGCTCTAGGGTGCACAGGCTTCCATAGTTATGGCAAGTGAGCTCAGTAGTTGCAGCTCCCGGGTTTTAGAGCATGGGCTCAGTAATTTTGGCACATGGGCCTAGTTGTCTCACGTATGTGGGATCTTCCTGGACCAGGGATCGAATCAGTGTCTCCCACACTGGCAGGCAGATTCATTACCACTGAGTCACCAGGGAAGCCCCATCTTATCTATTTTTAAATGCATAGTTCAGTAGTATGAAGTGCACTAACCTTGTTGTGTAACCAATCTCCAGAATTCCTTTCATCTTGCAAAACTAAAAGTCTTTGCCCTTTAGGCACTAACTTCCCATTCTCCCCTCTGCCAGGCTCCTGGCAACCACCATTTTGCCTTATGTCTCCATGAACTTCATTACTCTAGGTACTTCATATAAGTGGAATTTTGGTATTTGTCTTTTTGAGACTGGCTTATTTTGCTTAGCATGGTGTCCCAAAGATTCATCCAAGTTTAGTATGTATCAGGATTTCCCTTCCTTTTATGAGGCTGAATAACATTTCATTGTATGTATATACCACATTATGCCTGTTGTTTCATCTGTCTGTCGACACTTGGGTTGCTACCACCTCTTAGCTATTGTGAATAATGTTGCTATATATATGGGTATGAACTATCTCTTCAAAATTTCTCTTTCAGTTTTTTTGGATATAGACCCAGAAGTAGAATTGCTGTATCATATACTTTAATTTTTAATTTTTTGAGGAGTGGCCATGCTGTTTTCTTTCTAAGAGTTGCATTTAAATTAGCTTTCTCAGGCTTTGATGTCCAGAGTGCTTTGAGCTGTCCCTGAATGGGTGTGTTTCTAGCCTTCTGCTCTAGCACACCTGAACTTTGACACACTGTTCATGGCTCGCTTTGGTCCTTGTTGGTTGGTACTTCTCATTAGATTAGACCTAGAGGACAACCTTCTCAGGATCCTGGCTAAATAGTGGAGAAGCAGATTGAATCTTAGAAAGCCTGAGCTCGGGTACTTACCTGGTGTCATGCTTCTCACCCTTGTCCTCAGATAAGAGTTGGGATGACATGATAGCCTCCTAGAAAGCTGGATGGTACAGCCCCAGTTGTGTTCTTCCTAAACCTATGCTCTGCCTTTGGGCTCACATCATTGGAAGTGGGTGAAGCAGTAATCTACTCACTCACTCACTACTGTTTATATGTACTTGAGGGAGAGTTGAAGACTAGGAAGTGAGTTGCCTGTGGATCTTACTGCTAAACAGTTGGGTGTTTGTATGTAGGCAGCAGGGAATGAGGCATAAACTGAAAGAGAGAATCTCTGGATACTTCTACAGCCCACTGACAGCAGTATGTAGTTATGCTGTGGTTCTGAGTCCTCTCCACAGTATGTGGGCCCTTCTGTACTGGGGATGCTCAGGCGTGCAGCACTATTAAGGACCAACATGAGGGTCACTTGCCATTTCTTTTCTGTCAGTGCAGAAGCTGCCATCTTTCTGGTGGCCTATGGACATGATCCTTAGATGATTCCAGCCGGTGTATTTCCTCATAGATGGTAGCCAGTAAGCTGTCTAGTAAGGTCTGTATTTCAGATTATTAGGGGTTCTACCTCGTTTGAAACACACATTGTGCCTGCTGCTTACTATTTCTTTTTCTCTCCATATTGTCCAAGACCAGTTGAAGTGTCGCTTTGTTTGTGAAACTTTCTCAGAGCCTTCGTCAGGACAAACTAGAACGTCCTCTTCTGTGCTCGGTTCCACTCCGAGGTTATTGTTATCTTTGTGCCTGATATGGAAGTATTGTTACTACCTGTGTTACCTGTGCCAGAGAGAGACTTCACACTCCTCCATTCAAGTGTCTGTCTCTCCCAGGACCTTATGCTGTATTTGATATATTGCTGTGTCTGTGACAATTGTCTGGTGAATATTTGATTTGTCCACAAGTGACAGATGCAGTGGAATTGAGTAAATTATTAGTTTTAATCATGACCATTGCCCCACATACCTGTTTGGCCACATCCAAACCACACACTCTCTCATCTCAGATTGTAGAAACGGAAAGAAAAAATAAGCCTAGGGTTTAAACAAAAATACTTAGCACTTACCATGTGCTAGGTATTTTGCTAAGCAGTTTGCTCATATTTCCTCATTTACTGTTTCAGTGACCTAATAGAGTACCTTTGCATTTTATAGGTTATGAAACAGACACTGAGAACGGTGGCTATCTGCTAGGTTCAAATCCAGGTAGCACAGCCTCTGAATATACATTCGATTTTACACGACATTAGTAAATGTTAGTTCACTAGCCACAGACCTTAGGACCCACTCAGTACTACCAGCTCTGGACCTACCAACTATGAGGTGCAGGCCAAGCACGAGTAACCGGGGGATGCCGAGTCCTTGCACCGAGGTTTCAGTTAGTGATGACAATGGAGAGAAGTGATCAGTGTGGAAGTTGGGCCATAGAAAAGGTTGTGTGCCCCTGGATAGGAGCCTAAGAGACATAGTTGCCTTGACTAGGAAGGAGGGGAGCTGAGGGAGAGTGGCCCCAGTGGAGGAAGGAGGAGGATGAGGTGGTGAGGTGGCTGCAAGGAGGGGGACAGGGAAGTGTGGCCTGAGGGGGTTAACTCGTCTCCAAGCTCCAGATGAAGGGAGGTCCCCATCTCTGCCGACTGGGCCTCAGGTATCTCCACCCTGAAGCATTGAGGCAGAGCCTGGGCACACGTGTTCACTTACGCTGCTTCCCCCACCCTGTGTGGCCAAGCGGAACATGAAGGAAAGATGAACAAACATCCCAAGTCTCTCGACACATAGATCAAAACATATTGATGGTGTCTTGCTACTCTGATAATTTCATTGAACTGTATGAAGCTTAAAATTGATACATAGACATCCTCCTGATTAACATTAAGTGCTGCTGTCAGTCTAACATAGCTGGATAAACCAATATTGAATAATCTATTAAATATGTCACACTTGAACAAGGAGTGTAAATCATATTATATTATTTCAGCTGTAATTAGGTGGGAGATAAAATCACAAATAGACGAGTTTAGTGACTATTTCTCAGTGTGTACACAGCGTCACTGTAATTTCTGTCCTCACTCCATGGGGAGAAAGAAGTTGACTGCTTTCCAAGTATCGACTGCTGTCCAGGAAATGGGATGTTGAGGGGTGACTTACATAGTGTTCACAGAGTGGGTTTCATTGATAAATTCAACGAGACTAGCTGCAATCTTCCTGAAGTTAATGGCGGTGCACACGCACCGTTGTGCACTTAGCTGGCAGTGGCCGGCTCCGCAGCCTTGCAGGCCTGATGTTTCCTCAGGTTACGATAGGTTTGCGCCTCCATGTCTCCTTCCCCTCCATTCCTGGGAGATGCCTGGTGCCTTTATTGGCCGGAACTAATGGATGCAAACCAGAACTTGCGGGTGGACAGGATGGTGTAACGTTCAGTCCTTCATTGCTCCTCTTTCCCAACCCATAGAGAAAGCACGATTATTGGAAATAAATGAGGGGCATAAACCGAGACAAAAATGATAAGGAGATTATGTTAGGGTCCAAAGGAACTGAGCTGTAGCTGAGAAATGGAAAGAATTCTAGTCCTTCCTTCACAGGATTGTTGTGGAAAATAAGACACACGTTAAACCTTCAGAACGGTGCTACCATGTAGCACGGGTTTCAGTACTTATCAGTGCTTTTGTTATAAGAAAAATGGTCGATTTTTGTGGGATGTGGTCAGGGTGGAATTCAGGGGTATGGTCATTTGTGGGATTCAGCAAATGTGGAATTCAAGAGCTGTATAAAAAGCACCGGACTTGAAGGATGCGCCTCCTTTCCATTGGCTGGCGTTAGCCTAACAGGATGGGAGGTTGTTAGTTCTCATTTGGGGCTGTTACCACGTCAGCGTGTTAGAAACAGTGTATACTGTCATCTTTTATTGTGAGGCCATTGTTTTCTTTTTCGGCTTTTTTAGGAGTTTGTTTCTCAAGTATCAGTTTGGTCCATTTCAGGTGATTCAGTTAATGAAGGAAAATATCTTTTACACCTTTACATTATGAATGAGGACCTTAGAACTTTGTGTGGATGTTATAATCATTCAGCAGATGTTTAACAAAATCCTGTCATGTATAGTGTGTGAATATTTTTATATGAAGTGTTTGCTTAAAGTTTGCTATGTCTGTGATGCTACCCCCTGCTCTCAGTTCATAGGGATTTCTGTACAGACAAGTGGAGGAGCTGCAGTGGGCTCATTCCTGGCTGCCTGAGGAAAGTTGTTTGTTTGTTTGTTTGTTTGTTTGTTTTTTGCCAAGTTGCACGATTTGCAGGATCTTAGTTCCCTGACCAAGGATTGAACCTGGGCCCCTGACATTTGACGTGCAGAGTCCTAACCACTGAACTTCTAGAAATTCCCCTGAGACAGGTTTTGAGGTGCTAATCTCTTGGCTCCAACATGATTGGAGCCAGCAGTTCTGGCTTGAGCTAGCTGGACTTTGGGGCTTGAACTGTGTAGCATGTAATGTGTCTAGGCTGAGCTACATGGAGTTAGAGGCACTTACCCTGTGTCCCCTAAGTCAGTGCTTTGCAGAGTGCTGCAAACAAGACCTTTGTGGGTTTCAGAAAGTGAAAGCACTTTAGAAAGCAAGGATTCCCAGAGTCCTACCAGAGAGCAACTGAAGGCTGATGTTTCCCCCTCCAGACCAACTGCCTGGCCCTGGTTTTTCTCACTACTTTGCATAATAACTTTCTTCTACTTTCTCTCTCTCAGCTACACTTAGAAGGACTTAATGATACCATTTAAAGTTAGAGGATAAATGTAAAGCTGATCTGTTCATGAATACCAATTAGTTGTACTTTAAAAAATATAATTTCACATATGGCAGGAACAGGTTGCTACTTGAAGGAGCTGATGGCCAGTGGGTTTTCGAGTGGAAATGTGGCTTCACCTGGTGATCTGTCCATCCAAGGAGATGAGTGTTGGAGAATTGTAGCGGAGGACTGAGAACCACCGAGGAAGGAGGAACCAAGGATGGCTAGTTCTGCAGTCACTGTGGCCACAGTATACTCCTGGCTCTTGATCGTGCATGTTTACTCAGTCGTGTCCTACTCTTTGTGACCCCATGGAGTGTAGCCCACCAGGCTCCTCTGTCCATGGAATTTTCCAGGCAAGAAATACTACAGTGGGTTGTCATTTCCTACTTCAGGGGATCTTCCTGACCCAGGGATCCTACCCAGGTCTCCTGTGTCTCTTGCATTGGCAGGCAGGTTCTTTACTACAGTGCCATGTGGGCTCTTGAATATTAATGTGTAAATTACCCTAAAATCTACTCAAGCACCAGAGATCTTTGTACGTGTACCCATATTTGTTATTGTTAATAATTTGCTTTTCTGTCCTATGACTTTTTTTTTTTAAGATTTTTGTTTTCCACAGCATTAGCAGGTACCTAAAATGGGAAGTGGTGAGTATGTGGATTTGCAGTTCCAAAGAGAAATTTGCTTGAGTTCAAGACAGTTAGTCAGAACCAGGCACTGAGAGCTGCTGGGTCCCAGGCATTGTGTTCAGCCCTGGGCGTACAGAAGTGAGTGGGGACTGTTTCTGCTCTCAAGGAGTTTAGCTCACAGTTCATTGTGCTTGACTTGCATGAGTAGATGGTCTCAGTACAGCAGCAGTAGGACCCCAAGGTGTGCTGGTAGCGTAGGAGGTACAGCGGTAATTCTGTGGGGGCGGGGGTGAGGAGGCATCTAGGGGGACTCCATGGTCAGGGTGGGTTTGGAGGACAATAGGAAGTTTGCCAGACAGATGAGACACATTGCCAGGGCAGAAGGACAGTGGTGTCTCCAGAGGAGGGGGAGCTGGGAATGCACCCCAGAGGTTGGGTTTTTTGTTTTACTCCCACCTCATACGTGTTAGATAGGTGACCTACTCTTTTGCTGAGAAAGAAGAGAAATGCCCTCCACCCATGTCTCCTTCCCTTTTGTTGGGCATAGGAAGCGGGACTGCATCCAGTATTGTGATCTTGCCCAACCTCTGTGTAACTGAGCCTCACAGAGCCCGAGGTGCACACAGATTAGTTAAATCGGATCGAAGTTCAACTCAAACATTCCTGTTGGTCCAGTGCCATTTCTGCTGCCCTCCATCCAAGTTGTTACTCTGTGGTTTCTGTGTTGTTAGATTTATGCCTTTTTTCATTCGTTCAATAAATGCTTCCTGAGTTGGTTATAAACAACTGTACCGTCTGATAGAGTTATAAGGGGTCTCAGTCTTAAGGTGGAAATTAACTTTGAAAATATAGGCTGATTCAGAATATGAAAAGCCAGAGTAAAGAGTGAGGGTTTAAGGATTTATACCTTTCAACCTAGAGAGGATGCCAATGAGTTTCTGAACTTGTAGCCTAAGGCAAATTCTTTTGATTCCTGTATTCCTTGACTTCATTTACTTCTGTGGGGTAAGACTTCAGTGTGTTTGAATACATAAAAATACACGAATAAAGGTAGGCCTAGCATTGGGTGAGAGAGTAGAATCTATAAGACTCGGGACTCTGAGGGCCAAACTGTCTGTTGTTTTTTTAAAAACAATTTTATTTACTTTTAAAATTGACTTTTACTTATCAATTTTTTTATTTTAGCTGCACCAGGCCTTCGTTGCTGTGCACAGGGCTTTCTCTAGTCGTGACGCGCAGGCTTCTCGGGGCCCCGGCTTCTCTTGTTACGGAGCGTGGGCTCTTGGGTGCCGGCTCAGTAGTTGGGTGCGAGGGCTTAGTTGCCCCATGACATATGAAGTTTTCCTGTACCAGGGATTGAACCCATGTTCTCTGCATTGGCAGGTAGATTCTTCACTTTTGGACCACTAAGGAAGTCCTCAGATAGACTGATTTGGAAGCCTACCTCCAGCTGTGTAATCCTGGGCAATTTGCTTACACACTCAATGTCTCATTCCCTGTATGGAAAATGTTGATGAAAATAGTATCTATATGAAGTTGTTACTAGGATTAAATGAGCTAATATAAATAACACATTAAGGTGCCTGATACATTAGCAAGCCTTTCATGGATATTCCCTGTAACTGGGAAGTTGCCTGATAGAGTGTCTCAGCTGGGTTAATTTTTCTGTGATTCTTTAGAACATTGCGACAGTTTCTCAACTTGCTGATGCGTCAGGATCATCCAGAGAGCATTGTAGAATTCACAGCCCAAAGATTTCCAGTTTCACCAGATGGACTAGGCCCTTTCCTCCTAGATCTAAAATCAGTGGATGTAACAAAGAAGCCATACGGTCTCTGAAAAGTAGGAGAGCAGGCTGCTTACAGCTTGGGGATTTGAGGGACCACACTCTGATGAGTCCCTTGGCTTTGCCTATGGAGCCCATGAATCCTGGATGGGGTACTGCAGAAACTTCCCACACAGAATCACCAGGAGGCACAGGCCAAAAAAGTTCTAAGAAAAGTGAGTTTCCCCTCCTAGGCAAAGGCCTGGGAATAAAAAAAGGCAGGTTAACAACGACAAGAAACCTTTTCGGCAAAACCTTCCCTGCTGCAGCCAGGCGCCATGGGAAGAAACCGTATTCTGTACTCACGCACCACCCCTACCCTCTGTTTCAGTCCATCTTCCGTCCCCGCTGCCCCGTGGAAGCAGCAGCGCACTTCCATTCCCCTCAGGGGTGGCATCAGCAGAACTGGGCAGGTGCTGAACTGCCACCCTCCTCTGTGAGGAGCAAGGCCACGCTCTGAGGCGGTGCCAGGGAGGGAGGAGCAGGGTCCAGCTCCAAGCTGAGCGTCTCCTCTCATCCTGCAGCAGCAGCTTCTCTTTCTCTAGGGGATTGCACTGGGGCTTAGGAGAGTCTGATCTCACACCCTCTCTTGACGGGATAAGGCAGTGCCCCATTTTTGCCTGGAAGATGCCAGCAGAACCAAGTAATGAACTGAATTTCTGCTCCTCCACCTGCAACAGGCAGGTGACTCAGTGCCAGGTTATTGGTGTTGCTTGGCCCAGGAGGAGGCAGAGTCTACATACCCACCTTGCTCTCATGCTGCCTTTCAGCAGGAAACTGCTGCTAAGTAAAGGTCTCCAGGATACAATAAAAAATACCATAAGAACCAGGAAAACCACAACATATAACAGATCTCAACAGTGAGATGAACCTGGTGTTGGAATTTGAAAGAATTTCAAAGCAGCCATCATAATGCTTCAACAAGCAATTGTTATTATTATTGAAACAAGTGGAAAAAAAGGGGAAATCTCAGAAAAAATTCATGGGCCCAACATGAGGGAATTTTTTGAAATGATGGAAATATTGTATAACTTAATTGTCATGTATGCCTTTTTAAGAGTGAAAGAAAGTGAAAGCGTTAATCGGTCAGTTGTGTCCAGTTCTTTGCGACCCCATGGACTGTAGCCCGCCAGGCTCCTCCGTCCGTGAAATTTTCCAGGCAAGAAGAGTGGAGTGGGTAGCCATTCCCTTTTTCAGGGAATCAATGTCTCCTGCATTACAGGCAGATTCTTCACTGCCTGTGCCACCACGGAAGCCCATTTTGTGAGAACAGCCAAACTGTATATCTGGAGTGTGTGTATTTATTCTAAGGAAATGATATTACAGTAAAGTTGATTTCACTGGAGGAGGACATGGCTACCCACTCCAGTATTATTGCCTGGAGAATCCCATGGGCAGAGGAGCCTGGCAGGCTACACTCCATAGGGTTGCAAAGAGTCAGACACAGCTGAGCAAATGACCAAAGTTGATTTACGGTAGTGCAAGGGGCCAGTCTTCACCGTTGGAGATTTATTCAGTAGATCTAAGATGAAGTCCAACAACAACAACAACAAAATTAATGCCTCAGGTGATTCTGAGGCTGCTGGTGGTTCTTGGGAACTCCTCATCTCTCCAGAGTAATCTAGACTAGTTGTGAATTCTTTGGAATATCAATCTGTTAGCAACCTGTGCAAAAAGAAACTTGTTATGGTAAATTATGAATTACCAGATAAGTACTTGCAGAGTAAACAATATATAATTAGAAACCATTAAGTGCATTATCCCCTCATGGAAATAAATTTTTGTTTTTTGTTGGGTAATGTACAGAATATTACTTGGCATCCTTAGAAGCTGTCGCTTTTGTTGCTGGGTCATAAAAACCTGCACTGTGGTGTTATTTGCCCTGTCTCCTGTTTGACCACACCTTTCTCTCCTTTCCTTTTCAGAACATTGTCTCCTTGCTGGCTAATGACAGGATGGATTCCACATCTGCCTGTGCGAGCTACTGCCGCCTTGACAGTCGTGGTTTTCATCAGTACCTCCCTGGGGGTGGTGCTTTCTGTCAACATCCTGCTCTTAACAGAGGCTAGGAAATGATTCCTAATCCAGTCATTACAGCTTTTAAGCCTCTCCCGTTGGCCTCACTTTAACCCAGTGACTCTCATGTTGCCATCTAGGCTGGATTTTCTAATCCTGCCAAGGAAACCTATGCTTTCTCCCCCACTTAAGCAGCAGGCTTTCTCCCCCTTTACTCTTCCTGGTACATCTAGATAAGTGCAAAGTGGCTAGGGCTGGATGTGAAGGGGTGGAGGGGGTTATACTTGGGGTTGCTTTCCTCCCAGGGCACAACTTTCAAAGCAGCTGGGGTCATTTGTCCAGAGCAGAACTAATCACAGCTGCATCAGAGGGTCAGCTGCCTGTGTCTCCTGTGTCTGGACCAGGTGAGCTTCTAACACTCCTCTCTGGGTGCTAGAAGGAAAGTCTTTTTTTAAAAAAATCTGTTAACAGATTTAAAGTAAGCTGTGTCTGGGTGTCAGAGTTTTATTCCTGATAGCTTTTCTGTTTTGATACTGTACCCTTGGAAGTACCCTGGGTCTGGTTTTTCTGCTTTGAATAATAGATGCCTAAGATTGGCTGTTGGTAGGATACTTCCTCTCTGAGTTCACTCTGGGGTTCTCCTTTTTCTTACCAGAGCTGAGTCTGGTCCACGGGTCATTCTCCTGGTCTCCAGCCTTCCTAAGTACTCATGCTTACTTAGCTGGTCTTCATTTCTATTGTGTGTTTTCATATGTGTCACAGTTAATGGTCATCAGATGACTAATGTCAGAGAAGGTCAGACAGAGTTATAGCTTCTAATCATGTTGACCTTTTAGTAAGGGAATTATTTGTGGGGGAAAAATACACATTAAGAATCTTCAATGTGCATTAGAGGGGATAACACTTGAAAAATGTGCCCATGATAGCTGTCTCCAAATATTTACGGGATTGTGGTTTCTAAGAGGAATTAGTTTTTTCTTTCCTAATGTAGAACCGGGCCCAGTAATAGGAAGGAGTAGAGAAATGTATTATAACCCTGTTTCAGGAAGAACATTCTGACAAGGCTTTCCAAAATATAGATAGTAAGTGTCACGTCACTGAAGGTATTCAAGGGAGGTATGGGTTTGGTAGAGAAGGTGTGGCTATTGGGAAATTTCTAACAGTATTTTCTAATTTCATCCTCTAGTGTTAATTTTTTTTTAAGTAAGCCATGAATGTAGGTGTAGAACCATTTCTGGCTAAAGGGCTAACTAACCTGCTTACTTATACAGTAAACCTGGGTATTAGTAGCAAGAAGTCTCAATGTTTCCTCAGGCAGCCCTGGAAAGACTGTGTGTGTGTCTCCCTGTCTTTCCTTTGAGATGCTTGCATTATAGTACCCTTCCAGTTGTGGTCTGTTTTTATCATGTGTTGTGTGCATGGCCTTTTCCAGTGTCTCTGTTGTTTGACCTAACGAAGAAAGCCAAATAATTGACCGTTAATCTTTCCTGGGATTGAGGCAGGCAACTTCTTGGGGAGTGGGCCCCCATTCCTATTCTAGGTGAGGCCTCTCTTACTGAAGCCAAAAATAAAGGGGGTTGTTCAAATAAAGTGGTTGTTCAAAGAAAAATCATAACCTCTCCCCTCACCCCTTGCCTTCACTTGCCCTTCTGTGGCTAAAAGCAACTCAGGGTGTTGGGAGGAATAATACAGGCACAGTCTCCGGAGGGAACTTGAGAGGTGTGTCTCACTTTAGCTCATGGGCATTTCTAGGTGACCCCAGCAAGTGTGGCCACTAGTGAAGCAGGGAAGGTCACTAGTTTATGAACATTTCAGCATGGGGGATTTTCCTTCTTGGCCCTTGCACTTTGCTAATTGGCCTCTCGGGTTTCTAGTCCCAGATGCTTTTGTGGTTGTGTTTTGGTATGTGTGTATGTAGTGTTAATAGTCATCTATTGGAATAGTTGTGTTTATTTTAAATTGTATTATATGTCTTTCTAAAAGATGCTCATCAGATGATAGTTCAGTGGTTTGATTGAAGATGTTGCTCCCAGGTTATGGGAGAAGCAACTAACATTTCTTGAGCAATCTCTGTGAACATTTCCCTTATATGTAGACCATAAAGTAACATTTCCCAGGGTTACTGCTGTAGGATAGTGCCCTATGACACTACCGCAAGGCCTTTAAGGTTTCATTCCTAAGACATGTTTGTATTCTTAATGATTCTCAGCACAGTATTTTGCGTTTAGTAGGTGATCAATAAGTGTTGAATTTTGTTGAACATAAAATGACTTTCAAATGATTTTTGTTTCTTCCTTTTAAAAAGAATACTTTGGAGAAAACGTTCTTCTTCAGGTTCATTGCTTCTAACCCCTTCTTGTAACATTCCATAAAAGAGGATTTTGGATGGTTTGGAGGAAAGCTGATCCATGTGGAATGCGAGGGCATTTGCATTTGGTCAGGTTTCTGGGGACAGATCATTCATGTTGGTACAGACACTCTGCTGTCTCCATAGCAGGTGTGGGTTGTGTACCATATGGAGGCTCAGTGGATGATATGCAAATAAACAAAGAAGTAAAGAAATATTATTGTAAGTATAGTTGATTTATGATGTGTTAGCTTTTTCAATTGAAGGGTAGTTGATTTACAATATTTTTGTTTTAGCCAGTAAATATTAATGAAGCACCTACTGTGTAAGGCATGTATTCTCAGTCGTATCTGAGTCTTTGCAACCCCATGGACTGTAGCCCCCCAAGCTCATCTGTCCATGGGATTCTCCAGGCAAGAATACTGGAGTGGGTTGCCAGTTCCTCCTTCAGGGGATCTTCTCTACCCAGGGATTGAACCTGCATCTCTTGTGTCTCCTGCATTGGCAGGCGGATTCTTTATCACTGAGCTACCTGGCATAGTACGTGCTACAGAGATGCATAGAAACAAATAGAAAATAGTAGTTTTTGCCATTGAGTATCTTATCATCTAGTGGGAAATGTAACATCTATATACATTAAAAATTGATTAACAATTTAAAGGAATTCTTTAGGATCCTTAGATTGTCTAATGTGGTGGTTCTCAAATGTTAGTGTGCCTTGGAAACACCTGGAGGGCATGTTAAAATACAGATTGCCAGGCCCTGCCCCCAGATTTTCTGACTCATTTTTCCTGAGGGGTACTGAGAACTTGCAGTTCTGGTCACTTCCCAGATGGTACTGCTGCTGTTGGTCCAGAGAACACATTTGGAGAAGGCTGGTGTGAAGCACTGGTCCTCAACCTTGGCTGTATAGTAGAATCACTTGGGGAGTTTAAGACATCCATGCCAATCTAGACTAATCATATCAGATTCTCTGTGGAGTGGGACCCAGGCTTTTTTTAATTCCCCAGGTAGTTGTAAAGTGCAGTCAAGTTTGGGACTCACTGGTCTAACCCACATTGGGAGTTTATAAGTTTAGAATGCAGAGACAGATGACGTTGCCATGGCTATAGGAGTGTGGACAGACGATTGGAGTTATTTAGCCTAAGCTTAACAAGTGGTAAGGGAAAACAAAGGGACAGTTGCTGTTCTTACAAAGGTAATGCTGTGAACAAGGCCAGCCTGTTTTCTATCAATTTCTTGAGGCAGACTGATGAGCTTGTGAACTCTTAGGAATAAGCATGGATTCCTATCCAGGAAGGGGTCAGCAAGTAGGACTGAGGGGCTTGATGTCACCATGAGTAACAAGCATTCATTGACCACCCTCTCTTCTCCCTGATTTAGACCTAAATCTGTTTTTATCCAAACAACCTTGCATGTCTGTGTATTTAGACTGAGGTGTGGACAGGGACTGTGGAATAGTGATAGTGAACTTTAGAAAATGAAAAATGCCAGTTATAAGTTTCTTCTCTAGAAGCCTCTGTGTATTCATATGTAAATAAAGTACTGCACAGAGTTGTCAATCTTCAATGTATGTAAAATTTTAGGAATTTTATGTAGTAAAAAAATTTTTTTTAATGTAGTAAAGTTCTAGGAACATTGTTCGTTCATTTGAGACCTCCAGAATCTAGCAGTGTGCCTGGCACATAGTGTCTGCTCATTAAATTCATGTTTGTTGAATGAATCATAAATACTTAAAATGAAATACCTATGTATTAGCAAGGACAGGGAGAGCTTGTTCTTAAAAAGCTTGACCAGAAAAGGCTGTCACCTTGGGCAAAAAATCTGTTAAAATAAACGAACAAGTAAATCTGGAAATACATTGTCTTAATCAGTCCTAGTCAGAGCTACTTAA
Source organism: Capricornis sumatraensis (assembly GCF_032405125.1). Classification (NCBI taxonomy): domain Eukaryota; kingdom Metazoa; phylum Chordata; class Mammalia; order Artiodactyla; family Bovidae; genus Capricornis; species Capricornis sumatraensis. The sequence goes on from NC_091071.1 coordinate 11,388,527, forward strand.
TACCTGAAGAAATCTTGCCTTTTCAGTTCCAATTGATATTTAGCTACATCAAGTTTTAGGTCTTATTGTTAAATTTTATTTTTAACTTTATTCAGTTTAATTGATTATAAAATAACTTGGACTATAAGAATAAGCCTGTGCTTAAATTTCTGGAAACTACTAGAGCCTCTGTTACAATAACTTTCATATGGTCAGACGTTACTAAATTAATACTGGCGATTTGGTACATCTTAAATCTTGACATCTCTTCAGGCCCAGTGGAGTGATATACAGTGAAACAGTGTCCTATGTTGGTGAGAGGGCGGTGATCCATCCACAGGTCCTGAAAAGCATGATGTAACTCTGGTCTAACTGTGGTGTCTGTGTTTTTGGCCCAGGGCAAAGAGGAGGAGGGCTGGTAAAGAAACCTGATCGGACCATTTGATGCTAATTTCACAGGTGGCTGGTCACTGTGTGCTGGGACTGTTGTTATTTATAGAGCTCTAAGTGGATATAGCTACACCCAGGGACCTGAGAGGAAGGTTTGCATCAGATCAGGGTGCAGTGGTAAAAGCACAGAATGGAATCGGGGGGCAAATGGTCATTGGTGAATGTCGATGCTGGAGCTAAATGGGATCATTAATGGCTGTCAGGATTTCCACTAGCACCTCATTGCCTTTCCTGAAAACAAGCCACACACCAAACTGCAATAACTGTGGCTAGTCAGTCTCTCCCTTATTTTTAATTGGGGTTGATAGGATTTTAAATCAGGTTGACTCATACTGATTTCAGCCACAATTTAAAGAGCTATCCACAAAGCTATAAATTAAATAATTGGAATTATATTTCTAGAGGCAGAAGAACTCGACTGATTCCCCTGCTCTTGTTCCTCATCTTACCAGTGGAGAAATTGAGATCTAACAGGGTTTCGTAACCAGCTGAATTTCACAGTCGTGAATCTGGGGCTGGAATCAGGAACTCAGGATCTCTCCAGTTTAGCTCTTTTTATCTCTATCATATTAGTCCTCTAACTAAAGTACACGTCTCTTTCTTTAAAGACTTTGTCTTCACAGCCTAGATGAAGGTTATCCTTTGTTATGGTATTTTCTCAGAATTACTTTGAGAGTTGGTTGAAAACATGGTTTTGTTATTTCCATTACTTAAAATGAAAAAGAGTATTAAAATTCCTTCTGTTGGTAATACATCTGCCAACCACCACCAGCTTTTAGGAATGGTAGTCCCTCCTTGGAGAGAGAAGGGCCCCTTGTGGGTGCTGGGGCTAGCCAGAAGCAGGAAACTGCAACCACTGCGGGGTGGGTTAGCTGCTGCAAGGGGGCTGGAGGCCCCAGCACAGCACCTGGAGGCAGTGGGTACTGTGAGTCACAGCTCGGCCTTGGCATCAGCCCTGGGGACCAGCTCTCCTCAGGAGAACTTTCTTCTGCCCCACCCTCAGTGGCCTGTTGTCAGAGGCCTAGAATAATTGTTTGTTTAAAGTTTTACTAGCTCATTATTCTGCACAAAACTGACAGGCGTCTCTATTAAGAATATTTCCAGTCTCTTGAGGCACTTCACCACATGACTTCGGATCTAACCTCAGTGTAGACTGCAATGGCTGGATTTTGTTTGTTTGTTTTTCTCTCCTTCCTTTCCCACTTGTTTCAAAGGCCACACACTAAGCTCTGGAGAAGGAGCTGCCTGTGGGCTGAGAATTGGCTGCCTCACTCAGGCCAGCCATGCGGCTGCTGGAGCAAGTGCCTTTGGGTCGGTCATTCTCAAGTTACTGTATGCTGTCGTGAAGGCCTTTTTTTCTGTGTTGGACCCTGAATGTGGGCTTTCTATCAGAAAGACTCATTAATTCCCCATCTGTTAGCGGAGGTGGGGAGATTCAGCTCAGTGTTTCTAAACTTTCAGAATGTATGCTGTGTCTGTGGGTCAGGTTAATATATCTGAGAAGGCGGCCAGGATTTAGAACCTTGCATTGTGCTGAAGGACCAGGATCTCTTCCAGTGCTCATGGTTTTTCAGGTTCTTCCAGAAGAAGATGGGTTTCAAGCCTCAGGGAATTTATTTGTAGCATAATTAGTTCTCAATTACTTGTCTTGTAAATGTTTTCCATCCCAGAAACCTTTCCCCAGTGGGTCTCCAGGTTATATTCCCAGGCTACCTATTTGGTGTGCACTCAGGGTCTGAAAGATAGTTTTCTTCTTGATTTTAGGAAAAGCTGAGAAGGAAATCTGCTGTTAAGAAAAAAAAAAGAAACCACACCTTATGTTACAGCCAAGTATAAGTAGCTTTTGGAGAGCATCCTCTATTGGGAAGAAGCGGTGTGTTATGTTGCCTTGTCATTGGGAAGTTGATTAGGGTTAGCTATATTTTAAGTGTCACTGTTGTGCCTTGCAAGAGTATTCCCTTTTCTGGAAGGCTTTTTTGAGTCACTAAGATTTATTTAAAGGGTTTTAGGTACTTAGTAATAAGTAATAATCTTAGTAATAAGATTCTGGTTGTATGGTTTGTTATGTATTAGCAGTGGCTTAAAGTTATCTCCCCTGCCCTGGGTCTCTTACCTCTTACCCATACCCACGTGCATGGTCCATATGCTGTGGTGATTCCTTGGCCTGCCCAGCCATGCCCTGTATGCCGAGGAAGCCCTTTGATCCTCTCCAGGTCATCTTTTTTTTCGCTTTACTTGTCTCACTTGACATCTCCGAACCTGCCATGGCTTGAAATACTCTGCTCTGGTGGCCTTTCTCCTTCGCCTCACTGAGGATCTCTTTGAGATACATGCCATTCTTTGCAGATTAGAACATTCATGTTAGAGGGAGGGGTGGTTTTAAACTGGAACTAGTCAGATGTCAGTTCAGGAGGGCTCCGACCCATGGTGATTTTAGGAGGGGTTACCACTCTGGTCCTTGTAAACCACAGGGCTTGTACTGAGCTGGACTGTGGCCATTTAAGTAGATGCTTCCCCTCCGATTGCAGAGTGGCTCCCAGCTGGCAGATTTCTCTTTGGGATTCAGTTTTCTTGGCTGCTGTTGTTTGTTGTGCTCACACAGATTTTTGCGGCATCCTTCCAGGCTCTTGAGTCTTTTCCAAGCAGAAGAGCTAACAGAACGCTTAGCCCTCCCCTTCTTTTCTCCTTTTGGATATCCCATGGCTATTAGGGAAGGACTTCCTGTGAAATAAAATGAGGGCAAAGGAAAGTAGCATGCCTGTGGCATAAAAATGCTGTTAGCAAGCTTGAGGCATATCAGAGAGATTGGTCCTGAGAGTAACATTTGCTGCCTTTCTGCTTTTGAACTTTTTTTTTTTTCTTTGCCTGTTTCTGAGGTCTGAGATTTATCCTGAATTTAAGAACGGACTGTTTTTGATCATTTGAATAGGTATCACCGTTCAGCAGGGAATACATGTGCAGACTGAGATGTCTCTTAAAGCCAATTTGTAGTGTAAGTCATTTGAAATGATTTCTTTATTTGGTAATGCATTTCTACTTCAAATTCTCTTTCTAGATTTATGCATTCATCTCCTGTTTTACCAGGTGATTTGCTTTTATTGTGCTGCTGTGACAGCCCCCCACCCACCTTTAACTACCACCCCCAGACAGTTGAGGAGGTTGAGCAGCGTGAGTAGGCATTGAGCTACCCAAAATGACATCAAGTGCCAGCCACACAAGATTGGAAACAAGGAGAACCTAGATTCCAGCAAAATCTCCTTGCCTGCTTGATGAAGCGATTACAGAAAAGATTATGTGGACCTTTAACATTGATTTTGGAGAGAGTCAGTTGGATGGAATTCCAATGGGAAATCAGTACTTAACTGCCAGCTGGAAAAATCTCAAATCCTGGAATGATCTTTTCTCTCACAGTGTGGAGTACCCAGCCGGAGGAGAGTCCAGCCCCTCCTCCTCAAGTTCCAGCTATCTCTTTGAAGGGGAGCAGAGGGGACGGATGAAGCTGTCTTCAGCTGTGCTGTAGCACGTCAGCCCAGAGGCTTTTGGTTTGCTTTGCCCCTTTGCCTTTCCCACTTTTGGGTTTGCTGCTGTTTTGGGGGTCTGAGGGCCTTCTGTCCCTTGGCAGGCTCTGAAGGAGTGGCATCAAGGAGATGGGTTCTGATTTCACACAGTCTAGTCCTACTAAGAGGACATGAACAGCTGGTTGACCCAGAACAATGCTAAGGGGAGCTGGAGAGTTATTTGTCAATGTAGAGGAAGAAAGGAACAGATACCGGGAGGCAGTGCACGCCGCACAGCTGATGCCTTCAGAGCCTGGGGGCTTGTCTTTCTGCGATTCTCTCGTAACCATGGAGGAGGCAGAGTGGCTTCTTGGGTTTAATTCCAGTACAGAAGTCAACATTCTGCTCACTTAATCCACTAATTCATTAATTTCACAAATATTTCTTGTGTTCCTACTATGTGCTAGGCACTACGTACTAGGGATACAGTAGCAAACAAGCAAATAGGAAAGGTCTTTGTCGTCATGATAGTTAAATTGTAGTGAGGGATAGTGGTGAGAACACATTTAAAATGATGATGGTATAAGAAATAGTATGAACGAAGAAAAAATAGAAGAAAATGGGATAGGGAGCTGTTTTAATAAGTGTGGTCAGGGGAGGCCTCTTTAAAAATGACCATGAAATAAATAAGTAAATGATCATCAGAGACAATAGAGTTTTTATTACCTTAAATATTTTAAACACTTCAATTTTAAGTGATTTTTTTTTCCCCTTTAAAGTTTTGAGGGTTTTTCTAAAGACATAGCTTCCCTTTTTATCTCTGGATGTTCAGCCTTCACTAGCTGGATTAAAGTTCATCATTAGTTGCTTTTAGTGTAGCTTGTGTTATGACAGTCTTGGATTTTAAGAGTATTGCTTTGCATAAATTTTTTCTGTGTGCTTGAGAGGCTCCTTTTCACTCCACATGGGTGTTCATCAGAGTTTGTTGTTTTGTTTTAAATGGTCACAAGTAACTTTTGGGAATCTCAAGTATTAAAGTCCCCTCCACGAAGCTGAAGTGAATGATAAACAGTCCATAAACAAAGAATCCCTTCTGCAGAGCAGAGTGCCAACAGCTGTAGACGTAACTCAGTGGCTGGCTGACAACACAACCCAGGGCAGTGGCTTTTCACTGTCAGAAGGATGGAATGGTGTTGTGTATTCTCTGGACTACCTTGAATAACAGGACTTATATTTTCTGCTAGCTCCCCTGAAAGGACTGTATTGTATGGAAAGAAAACCCTCATTTGTCATAGCCCTACTGTGTGCTCTGCTCTTTGCTGTTGGATCACACCTGATTACATCTATTCCACAGGACACCCCATCACAGTCGTTTTTAAAACAGCCTTTCTTAACCCATTAGTGGATGACAATCAGCATTTTTTTAAAAAGTGGAGTCAGATGATATCAGAGTATATCACACTAAAAGTGTGTATTGTTTCAAAAAAACTTTTGTTTCAGATGTATGTGTGTACAGGTGTGTGTGTGTGTGTGTGTGTGTGTGTGTGCATACACTGCATGCTTGCCTGTATATCAGATCCTAACAATAATGTACTTTTATTATGTTGTGCTTTAAAAAGTTTGAAAAACATAAGCCTGTCAGATGAAGTTTGGTATCATTTACAGATGAGGAAACTGAGACTCTATAAAGTTAAGCAAATTAATCCTAGTAAAACTTGAATTCAACTCTTTCTACATTTGATCTAGGACATGACAGTTTTGTCACAGGACTTTCCACCTCTGATGATTTTCTAAGATTTCAAAGTTCACAGAGACACTGACTTGACCCTGAACATTGTTTTAAAATTACTGGTTCCGAGTTTGACTAGTTTCTCAAAATATCTCTATACAGTCTATTTCTGGAGAAGAGAAAAGAAAGATGAATCTAGTTGTTTGTCTTTATTAACAGACAAGAAAAATCTAGTAGCTCTTTTCCTCTCACAGAATCAGTGGTCTCTCCAGCATTCAGGAAAACTTTGTGTTGGTGAGACCAGTGTCCATGCGGTGAGTGGGAGACATAGCAGGAGGACTCTGCCACCTTGTGTGAAATGTTTTGGTTTTCACTAATCAGGCATACTTTTGAATAGACTTAACTAACATTTGTTCTCGTAACTACTGTCATAACATCTGGTACCAGTCTACCCACTTTCTCAGCCTCCTGGGAAAGAGGTGGAACTTTCATGATGTTTAAGCAGCTATTTTGGCCTTAAAGGACAGCCTTTTCAGAGAGGCACTCTTTTCCCTGGCATTTCTTCCCTCTTGCCTCTAGTCACTTTTGAATGAATTCCTGATTGCTTCAGCTAGACCTTTTCTTTTTTGCACAGAAGAAATTGACCTTGTTGCAGATGCCAGAAAAATAGAGTGAAAACCTGCTACCTACTCCCTTATCTTTCTCTCCGTTCTGTTTGGTTACCCCACCCCACCCCAGCCCCCAATAAAAAGTGACCTTTCGGCCCAGGGCTCTATCTGAGTGTTTTGTGTGGCAGAGCTGTCTCTGGCTGACTCCCAGAATTGTTAATGACTTCCTTCTCTGTCTCTAAATAATTGCTTGAAAAGACAGCTGTGGAGAGACATTGCCCCCAGCTTGCAGGCTCATTAATTCCAGCCATATGGAAGAGGGTGCAAAGGAAGAAGGTGGAAGTTACTTTGCCAAGAGTAGCAAGTTGGGGGAAACAAAAACACAGGCTTTAGGGGAAGACCAGCCCTGCCACATTGGAGACTAGACTTGGAGTCTGTGAGGTCGGAACAGTCTGAAAAAACTTCATGCATTAAATCCAAAATAGAGGAAGACAAACTAAGAAGCAGTTACTGTATTCTAAATTCCTTACACTGGGGTTCCTCTGATATTGTTTGAATATAACATAGCCTGTAGGATACCTGTGTGTGTGTATGTGTGTGTGTGTCTTCAAGAATAGAAATATCCAGGTAGTGTGCAAAGTCCAAGGAAAGTCAGACTTCATGGGCTTGACCATTATTCATAACTTCTGCTTTTGTCTATTTTCACACCTGGCCTTTGAATCAAGTTTCACAGAAGGTATTCTGTATCTTACTCCTTAAAAAAAAGAAGAAAGAGGAAGGAATAGTCCAAAGTTGCATAGACAAGAAGGAGAATCAAATAAGGGTAGGGAGTTAATACTTCAGTTATCTGTTCAACTGAGCTCTACTTCTTGTAGCACTCAGGTTCATAAAGGAAACAAGATAGGGCATTTGATTTTTATACTCCAAGAACAAGAATCATATCAGTTTCTGAAGATATGCAAACTCTTCCTGAAACAAGTTATAAAACAAGTTTATGCAACTCTTTAGACAGAGGGCATTAAACAGATGAATGTTTGATGCAGCAACAGAGGTCTCCACGTAGATGCTGAGCTCTTCTAAGAGGCAGAATTCTCCTTTTGGGTGATTTTTTTGGTGTCTGCTCCACAAACATCAAGGGTGTGGGTTTAAGGGCATTTTTGCTAAGTGCAGCACAGCATTTCTAAGTTTCCCGTGGTGCTTTTTTTTTCTTTCTGGCCTGAAAAAAATAGGCAAGGTGGGTGGCTTCCGTTAAAGCAGTGGTTTTCAAATTTTGATGCGCATTAGGATTCCTTGAGGCGCTTTAAACAGTACATGTGCCCAGGCTGCATCCCAGACCAATTAAATCAGAAGCTCTGATAGTGGGTCCCAGGCATCAGTATTTTGTAAAACTGATTCCAAAGAGGCGCCTAGTTGAGAACCAATGCGTTGTGATCTTTACTTAATTCCTTCACATGAATTTCTCGAGTAGTTAAGTCCTAAAATGCTGTTATTCCATGTTGTTGATTTAAGGATATCCGTGTAGTTTCTATTAACATTCTTTTCAGAACTTTGAAAGTTGCTGGGACCAAGGGCCACTACACCTTTCTTCTTTATAATCAGAACCACAGTGTTCATCAAGAAGTGATGTCAAATCAGCCTTAACTGACCTCACCGTGGTTCTTGGAGAACACAGGACCTTAGATGAAGTTCGGGGCAAACTTGCACACGGCGGTAGGTCATGTGTGTAAATGTGCATTAAGATTACTCTTGGAGCTCACAGTTATTTCTGATTCTGAATAGATTGTTGTCTTGGAGAAGTGCCACTGTCTCTCTGAGACAAAGAGAGACATGCATTCCCTAGTTCCTCTGGAAGTTAAAAATACTTGTCATTGTTACATTTAATTTCTGAACTCTCTGAGGCTTACAAAGGTGTCTATCATATGATAGTGGATATTTGTTTTAAAAAAATCAGTTCTTTTAACTTTGAACTTAGAGGAACTGAACCTGGAGGAACTGAACCTATCTCAAGGGGTTGAAACCTCAGGGAAATAATTATTTTTTTAAAATCTGGATTTTACCACAATCCAAACTATGCCAATTTGGGATAATGGACAGTGTCCCTGTTTATTGGGGTTTGCGTGCGTGCGTGTGTGAGAGAGTGAGAGAAGGAGTGAGAATGAGGAAAGAGAATGTGAGTGAGAATTATCTTGCCCTGAAGCATAGCGAAGCACGTAGAAGTCACACAGGAAGAGTGCTCTGGTAAAGAGCCGCTTGGTCCTTTGGCCTTGGGCAGGCAATAATCTCTGCTCCTCAATTTTCTCACCTGAAAAATTGTAATACCTGTCTCTTAGGATTATTTTGAAGGTTAAATGAAATAGTTTATAAAGCACTTAGGATGGTGCTTAGCACATTCCCACCACTATTTAGGTGTTTATTAGAGCACAGTAACAACTTGTCCCACTAAGAATGTTTTAAAACTGTAAGATTCACATGATGCTTTATTCCATAATGACTGTTAATGAAGATGCTTTAACATTCCTAAATTACCTTTCCTTTGCCTGCTCAGAAAGTTCTTCTTTTCAACCTAAATTCCTTACACTATGCTACTGAGTCTCATGTGGAAATGCTTGTCCCCCGAGGATGCTGCCCCCCCCCGCCTAGTTTTGTCTTCATGGACCTGAAACGCAGTGTATTCCCTCTCTGGCCTTAATTCCTGTGTTCTGACTCTCCAGTTGACTCCTTGGCTCCACTAATCTGAACCCACTCCATTTTTTTCCATGCTGTTAAGCAGAGATGTGCTTGAGGCTGGTTACCATACCATGGGCAGATGACCTCATAGTTTCTGATGCCATCTTTCAATTTATATAACTCAGCCCTGAGCGTGATTTTAAAAATAATGGCCCTAAATTGCTGACATTTTGTCATCGGCTCAGACTCTTCAATCTCTCTGTGCTCCGTGGGTTGAATGGGATCAGCTGGAGCAAGATGCCTCTGTGCGGTCCTGCATTGGCTGCGCTTGGCGAGTGACCTGCAGTAGGGCTGTGTGTTCCCTGGGAGTAAGACGGGTAATGATTATAGCGACAGTGCTGCTATTGTGTCCAGAGGTTTGGGGCTGTAATTTCATAATGAAATTGAAAAACACGAGATTAAAAACCTGAAGCTAGCACAGTAATTATATTTAAGTATCACAAATCATCTCCCCATGTTTAGTTAGGTGTTTGAGATTTGGCCTCTTTGTGGAGTGTGGTCACGTCGCTTCATACGTCTGCAAAATGGAAAGCTTCTAATTTATGGCCAAAATGTGGAAATTGGTTTCTCTTAATGGGAAGGTGACGAGAATGGTATTGAATTTGAAGGAGCTGGTTTGCTTCATTGACCAGAGTCAAGAAGGGAGGTTGTGGAACAGCTGCCAAGGTAAAGGTATGTTTGGGTCTTTTCATGGTTTAATTCCCATATACGCAGATGTGACTACAGGCATGCTCTTTAGAACTGACATAGGCTGGCCTGGGAAATTCTTCAGGCTTTCAGCAAGCAGTGCAGTTGCAGGGGTATAAACGCTTCTCCTGAGACTGAGTTTCTGGTAAGGATGAAAGACAACCTCCAGTTTGTTCCTCACAGGTAGGTAGGTGTAGCACTGGTCTGCTCACTGCTGGGGAACTTGCCTACACCTGCAGGCGCATTAGTTTGAGCTCTGGTGGGATGCAAGGTGGGAAAGGTGTAAGTGGTGGTGGCTGGCAGGCGTTCCTGGGCGGTAAAGAATGGGGAGTTAGTTAGGCTCAGGGCTGTTCCTTAATATGAAGTTAGAGGGGAAGGCGATTTAAGACTAATATCTCTGTCTCCTTGATTTCTAGGAAACGGCAGATATAAAATGATCATAGAAGGAAGTTGTGAAAGGGATAATTATTATTGTCAGTCATCTGCTGATTATCTTCTATGAGCCATGCACTTTTTGTTACCATCTTTAAACTTTACAGCAGACACTGCTATAAGGGCATCCTGTCCCTATTATACCTCCCACTGGCACATAATTTCTGTTGATGCAGGCACTGCAGATTATCTCTGCTTCCCCAAACCTTTCCTTTCAGATTCTCTGCGATTCGACAAGGCCAAGTACCTGGAGGATCTGAACTGCTTTGGGCCGGTGTTTGTTGATGACAAGTGTAAAAGTGTGGTCTGCCCGTCACCAGTATTGAAACCACTTGGGGAGCTTGCTGTACCTCTCAGGCTTCAGCAACATGCCCTACCCAGAGAGATTCTGGGTCATTTGGTTTGTGGGGAGAGGGTTTGAGGTCTAGGAATGTGGATTTTGAACAGCCACCCCTGGGATTCTTATTTACAATAAATCTTGAGAATCATTGCCTTAGGGCTCTCTCCCCCAGGAGCAGGGCTGTTCCAAAGGATGTGTTAAGTTGAAATTTGCTCTGTGGTGTGTGGGCCTATTGCTTAGTCCCCAGCTTAAGCTCCTTGTGTTCGGTGGAAGTGCCTGCTTTGATTGGTTTCACTTGCTCTAGAAAGGCTGGGCTTCTCTGCAACTTTACCCACCGCCAAAGACTTCAAATAGAGAGGAGGGAGGCCTGCCAGCGAAGAGGGCCTATCTCCAGCAGTAAACTTGTCACTATCCAGGACCTACGGTCGTTTCTGTTTCCACTGGAAACTCACTGAACATTCTAGCACTATTAGTATTTTTGATGGAGTATTTAAAAACTCGCTTAGTAGTGTCCGACTCTTTGTAACCCATGGACTTGTAACCCGCCAGGGTGCTCTGTCCGTGGGGTTTTCCAGGCAAGAATACTGGAGTGGGTTGCCATTTCCTCTCCAGAGGATCTTCCCAACCCAGGGGTCAAACCTGAGTCTCCTGTGTCTCTTGCATTGCAGGCAGAGTCTTCACTCACTGAGCCATCGGGTGAGCCCTATATAAAAACAGCATTTCAATTAAATTGAGCAAACATTTGTTGAGTAGTTGCTGATGCTGAAGTGTTGTTCCAAGGGGGAATGGCATATAGAAATTGAACAGTTTCCAGCCTTCATCCAAGGGACTGTGCTCTAATGCTCTCATCAGTCCTGACACAGAACTGTGGCAAAATAAGCTGTGACCTCCCATAAGATGGGGCTTCTGAAGAGGGGAGTCACCACAAAGCACTCCGGGAATGCTGGGTGGAGACAGTTCATTCCAGCTAGGCAGAGGCTTCTTTGAGGGAAATGGTCCAGGGTAGTGTTTTTCAACCTTGTCTGCATTTTAGAATCACCTGGGGGAGTTTTTTTTTTTTTTTTTAGTCTCAATATTGAAGCCATACCCCATAGCAGTCAAATCAGAATTTCTGGAGTTTGATCACAGGCATCAGTGTTTTTTTTTTTTTTAAGGCTCCCTACGTGATTTGCCTGGGCAACCACAAGACTGAGAGCCACTGATACAGAAAGACAGATACGCTGTCACTGGGATGAAGGATAGGCAGAGATGGAAAGGTATTCCAAGGATGAAGAAAGGCCTAGCTAGAGGCAGCAGAGTGAAAGCTCTAGTTGGAGAATGCTGCTCAGTGGGGTGTGATTGGGGTGCAGGACTCCCGGAGTGAGTGAGGAGGGAAAATTATTATGCTAATTAGGTAGGATTGGATTAAAGTGTTGTGCCAAGGAATTGGGAGATGGTGTGTTTCTGTGCTGTGTTTGGAATCCACTCTCACCTCACGTTAACATGGAGAATGAGCCTCAAAAGCTTGTTGCTGCCCAAGGTACTGGCCGGTCAGAGCGGGTGACAGGACACGCACTCAGTTAGTTCCCTTTGCAAGGCTCTTTGCCTTAGACCATCCGTCTCAAGCTTGTGCCACCTTTAGCATTTTCTCTTGGCATCTGTTCTTTGACATTTTTCTTTTATAAAAGCAAACTGAAGGTAACTTGGGGTCAGTGTGGTAGGAAGGTATTCATTCAAGTTAGGCAGGAACATGGCAGTAGTTTTCCTCTTTTTTACTGGGCCCCTGTGAAGACGATGTGGGAGAATTGCAGGGCATACTGGGGGCAGATGTTTGAGAGTAAAAGTATGTATGTTTCCGTGTTCTTGCAGCTGCATCCATTTTGTGCCTGATTCCATGGAGGCCTGGTACTTTATCCGCTTATTGCTGTTTCCGGGAAGTTAATTTGCAGGTGCTATAAATATGCACGGTTCATATACTTCATTTATTCTTTCTCCCTTGAAGCCTCTCCTCTTTATTAAGCACTTTGCATTTGTCTGTTCGGTGCTTGTACTTTTAATGTCACTATTTCGTTAATAATATTACAGGTAAAGCCACTCAGTTATCTCGGGCTCTTTCTGTGCTTTGGGCAAGTCCATCTGTGAAGCCCAGGGGGAAGTCCATGGTTCAAGGTTTTGTTTCTTGTTACAGGTAGAAAAACCAGGAGCGTTCAGGAGAGAACTTGTTTTCTTCTATTAATAGTGTGGAGGCTAAGCATTCACAAAACAAAAGTCTAAAATAGTTCATAAAATAATGCTACCCATGGATCCACCTTTCCACTCATCTGTTGACATACTTGTTCCTCCCAGCTATCACCTGTCCATTAGAGAAGTTTGTACAATGTAGTCATTCAGAATACAGAGACTCTATAACCAGTCTGCTTGATTTGAAATGGTGACTTTTCTACTTGTTTAATTCCATTTTCTTTCAGTTTTATTTATTAAGTTTGCTTTTATTGATTTATTTATTTGGCTGTGCCAGGTCTTAGTTGCAACATGTGGGATCTAATTCTCTGACCAGGGATTGAACACAGGCTTCTGCATTGGGAGCACAGAGCCTTAGCCATTGGACCACCAGGGAAGTCCCTCTTTCATCTTTAAAATAGACATAGTAATAGTAACAATCTCACAGAGTTGTGATGATTGAGGGATTAATGTATGTAAATTGCTTAGAAAGTACCTGGACCTAGGGAAGTTGTGTGTTTGCTGTGCTGTTATTATTATGTTTGCTACTGTTAATCATTACATATAAAATATATCAGCAGATAAATTCGGTATATTGGCTTCCAGTTTTGTGACTGTAGAATTTATACAGAGAAAAAAAAATCGGAAAGGGAGTTTTGGCTAGATCATGAAGGGCCTTTATTGCAGGTTAGGCTTCCCAGGTGGCGCAGTGATAACGAATCTGCCTGCAACATAGGACACTCGGGTTTGATTCCTGGGTTTGGAAGATCCCCTGCAAATGGAAATGGCAACCCACTCCGGTATTCTTGCCCCCCAAATTCCATAGACAGAGAAGTATGGAGGGCTATAGTCCATGGGGTCACAAAGAGTTGGACACGACTGAGCGTCTGAGCATGTGTGCAGATAGTGAGAAAGTCTTCTGGTTTTGATCTTGGTAACAGATGTCTATCAGAAAGTTATTCTTGCACCTTTGTTCACAATAAATCATTTGCAGAATCAGAACAATTAGGGGGCAATTTTAATGGTCCAAGGTACAGTGAAACAAGGAAATGAATGAAAGTAGTGACAACAGAAATTGATACTTACATTTGGACACTAAAGTTTCTTTCTGTGGTTAGATTCTGCTTGGCTTGAGAAGGGGAGATAGGCAGTTAATTTGGAGCCACAATTTTGGTGAATTGGTGCTCTCCATCTCCATCCTTGATGAGAAGGGAGATTGCTATGAAGGTCTCATTGCTGGTTATTGGAGGCAGAGTGGCTAGTGCTGTTCTGTTCTGTACTTTTACATGGCTCATTATCAACAGGACCCAGATAGCTCTTGAAGCAAGCCTGCCTATTCTCCTTTCCACCTAATTGCTGTGTGGAACTTGGGTTCATGCACAAAGTTACCTCGATTAAACAGTACATTTATAAATGGAGCTATAAAAGTTCATATACTACTTTGAGAGGGCCCTTTCAGACATTTAACATTCAAGGCTGCTGTGGTTGGGCTGAGAACAGCCATGGTGGATATTTTCCAGATTCCAGGGTGTGACACCTTAGGTTTTCTGTCCCTATTCATGTCTTGTCTTCTTCCACAATCAATAGACAATAAAGTGAAAAGATATAACCTAACTGAAGATAGATGGAGTGGACCAGAAGTTGAAAATAGGGAGGAGACTGCACAGTTCTGCAGTCTGTCCCAGAATCAAACATTTTTGTGGTGTGATCTGGGAGAAGAAAAACATTTATGGCCAGACCTCACTAAATTGAACAATTGTGGGGATGGTGCAGACAGATTTGTGGGGTAGTTGAAAAGAAATGCAGTTCTATTATCTTTAGTTATAGACTGGTAACCTGAGCAAGGCAATGAGTTATTGCCTAAGTGCTTTGTGTGTAAGTGTGGGGGGAGGGGGTTGGCCTTACTGTATAATTAGGAATATCAGTTATTAATATTAAATATCTTTGATTATTCTCCTCTGTTTGATGGTCTGTATGATCTCTTTTATGCTCTCATTTGCCCATAAAAGACTTTAACATTAGCAATAAAACTTCCTTCAGCCCAACTTCAGTCCAGATTGCTCTAAAAGTTTGAAGTAACTAGGGTACTTCTTAATGTGGAAGGTTTTTATTGAGAAGATGTAATAGAATCACGTATGGAAAGTGCTGAGTACAACAGATATGAGTTCATTTACTCCCTCTTTCCACTTGTGTGTGTGTGTTGTTGTTGTTGTTTTTTTTTTCTTTTAACTTTATTTTCATTTTTGGCTGTACTGGGTCTTTGTTGCTTTGCAAGGGCTTTCTCAAGTTGCAGTGAGCAGGGGCCTCCATTCTTTTGTTGCGGTGTGTGGGCTGCTTGTTGCGACAGCTTCTCATGTTGTAGGGTGCAGGCTTCAGTAGCTGCAGCACAGGGGTTAAGTAGTAGCAGCTCCTGGGCTCTCGAGTGCAGACTCAGTAGCTCTGTGGCCTGTGGATTGAACTCTGTGTTCCCTGCATTGGCAGGTGGATTCTTATCGCTGTGCCACCAGGGAAGTCTTTACTTTCTACTTTGAATGAGGGAATGGCTAAGTTTGAAGTTGTAGGATACTGCTCTCTCACCTCCACCCCCTAGAAAGTAATCTTGTAGGGGAGATGTTCTGGGACCTAGGGATGGTTTTGAGTGGTAGGTGGGGAGGAGTATTGCCCAGAGCCCAGGTGTCCCTGCCTTCTTGTGTAGAACTTAGTGGTTCTCAAACTGTCATGTGCCGGAGGATCATCTCCCCTCTGTCTCCCCAAGGGATGGAGTCAGGCTCTATAGATCTTGAGGAGTTGCTCTCTGGCAGAGACTAGGTTTACAAATCCCTATAGTCAAAGCTATAGTTTTTCTAGTAGTCATGTACAGATGTGAGAGTTGGACTGTAAAGAAGGCTGAGCACCGAAGAATTGATGCTTCTGAATTGTGGTGTTGGAGAAAACTCTTGAGAGTCCCTTGGACAACAAGGAGATTTATTTATAGGAAATCAACCCTGAATATTCACTGGAAGGACAGATGTTGAAGCTTCAATACTTTGGCTACCTGATGGGAAGAGTGGACTCATTGGAAAAGACCCTGATGCTGGGAAACATTGAAGGCAGGAGGAGAAGGGGACGATAAAAGATGAGATGGTTGGATGGCATCACTGACTCGATGGACATGAGTTTGAGCAAACTCCCGGAGATGGTGAAGGACAGAGAAGCCTGAGCTGCCACAATCCATGGGGTTGCAAAGAGTTGGACATGACTGAAGGACTGAGCAATCCAAACCTGGCCTGTTCTGCTCCCCTAGTGCCCACTCAGCATTCCTGGGCTGGTAGGAAGACAAGTTTCCTCAGCAGAGATGTGAAGCTCTTGCATCCCCCCCCCCTTTTTTTTTTGTCCTTTTAAATTCACACTAAAGAGAATTTTAGATATGCAGCAAAGCAGGAAGGAAGACTGACCTTGCCTGTCTCCATAGTCTCAGGGAGATAAAGGGAGTGCCTGCATTTGGAGGCAGCTAGGGATTTGTGGTGTTCCAGAAGACCTCAGCTCTCAAATGGGCTCTTGGCAGCTTCACTGATAATCACAGTCTGATTGCTACTGGGCTTCCTTATTTAAGATGCTCTTAAATTTTCTCTTCTAACAGTATAAGGTTATGTCTTCACCAGCTCCTCAAATTTTAAAAAAAGAAACAGAGGGAGGCAAAATAAATCCCAGAACATTTTCCTCTCCTCTTTCTAAAGGTTGCAAACATAAATCATATTTGAGAACAATGAATGGAACTTATTTTTTATCTTCAGAAAGCTAGGCCTCTGGGCATCTTAAAAAGTCTCTTTATTTTAGAAAGGAAGGAAACTGGTAAGGCAGAAGGGCTATGCTCCTGGGATCCGGAAACTCGGCTTTGCCACCAGCTGCCCGGGGCCCCTCAATCAGAACCAGTCTCCACTTTGAGCCACTTTCTCTCTCTCTAAAACATGGGAGCCCTGAAGCTATTGCAGTGATAATGTCTTACGATTCTAGTGATGGGCTCAATGCCTGCATCGTAGACTTTTTGTGGATTTTGTTGCCCTATTTCAGATTTGTGAGGTGTAGCATGTACCATCCATCTTTGCTGCACTCATGGTGTCTCTTCACTAATGTTTCTAGAATTGTGGTGCGCTAGTGCTAGGGGGAACCCTGTGAGAACAGGTGGTTCACCCTGTGTGCATTTTACACATGAGACCACATGGATACCCCCTACTCACTTTACGGAAGGTTGAGGCATCATTTGGGGCCTTTTCCCCTTAGGATTTGCCTTTCTCTTCAGTGTGTTTAAAACATTGTGTTGCCCCCTCACCAGAGTGTTGTCTTTCAATTCATATTCCTTTTGTTTCCCCTGTGACACTGGAGTATTCAGTTGGTTTTGGGCAAAAGTGTTCCTATGGCCTCCAGTGTTTTAAAAATTATGCACCCCTTGTGAGAAGAATTTGATCATATAATGCTAATATATTTACACACTTCACAGACACATTTAAGCAGAGTCGGACACGACTGAGTGACTGACACATCATCTGTAACCTTATGTTTGAAAGGACATTTCAGTATCTGGTTATTGAGCACGCACACTCAGAAACATTCAAATAAAATCCGAGTCAAATAAAGATGTAACGGGAAATTTGTTTCTAACTATTCCCTCCAGGTCAGCCTGCTCCCAGCTGCCTTTGGGTGTCGGGGTTATCTGTTCCTGTGTCAGCTTAGGGAATGCTCCTACGCAAAGTTCTATGTAGCAAGACTGCAGGCCATTGAGAAAATGTGATGATTAAGATTCAGCAACTAAACTGGATGAATAGAAATCTGGGTAGCAGTTGAGCTGGTGGGAGTGGGTAAGCCATAGTTATATCCGGGGTCACCAGATACATTCCTGGTGTAGAATTCCAAAGTGGCCCCTCCTCTTGGAGTCTCCTCCCACCCTGAGATTTGGCCAGTTCTCCTTGACCAGATTTGGTCAGCCACACCACTGGGGTGAGGTTGTGAAGCTACCTCTTCCCACATATTCTGGTTTGGTATTTAAAAAAATGCTCACTTTTCCACCAGCCTGGGTTCAGTCTTTTTAGTCTCTCTAGCAGTAAGTGTGCCAGAAGTCAGGAGTTCTGGCAGTGTGATTCAGCTCTGCTCCCCTGATGGCAGCTAGCACAGGCCTCGGGGCACAGAGCCTCCTAAGGTGAACTGACTCAAGTATCAGTGATTCAGAAGGCCCCACATGGTGGAGTCTCTGCCCACTTCCTCAGCCATAAACTGACCTCTTAGCTCTCCTGGCACTTCTCTGCTCTCCTCCTGGAAAGGGCTCTGGTTTTGTTTCAGAGCCTTCTCATTTCTTAAGTATTTATTTATTTACTTGGCTCTGTCGAGCCTTAGTTGCAGCATGTGGGGCCTTGAGTGCATGCCATGGGGTATTTCCTTGCTGCGCACGGACTCTCCAGTTGTGGCCCACGGGCTCTGAGGCGTGCAGGCGCAGCAGTTGTGGCATGTAGGCTTGGTTGCTCCATGTCCCCTGCATTGCAAGGGAGATTCTTAAGCACTGCACCTCCCGGGAAGTTTTTTCCCATTTGTTTCTGTTCCCTCTGTCTGAAGGATCAATACTTCTGGCCGCCTCATCTTTTTGCTTGGCTGACTCCTACTTATCTTTTAGATAAACAGTTATAAGTAACACTATTTTTGGTCCTCCTAAACTAGGACAGGTATCTCTGCTGTGTGCTTCCATGGCCCCCTCACTTCCTTTAAATCAGCTTTTATCTTAGTTTTCAATTCTTATTTACTAATTGTTGTCCCCTGGACTAGAGTCTGCTCTACCAGGACAAGGATTCTAATCTTGCTCATCCTTGTTTCCTCATTGCAAAGCTTAAGGCATGGGACATGGTAGGTTATCAATCACCTTTCTTGACTGAATAAAGTAAGTACATAATAAAACAACATATGTTAATGGGGTTATTGGTGACGATATACGTGTCAGTTTCAGTGGCAATAATTAACACTGCTAGGTTTTAAATGCTTGGTTCTATGAGAAAGAATGATTGAAAGTAAACAGAAAGGAAATGGAACTTACGACCAAAGCATTTATATGTCTTCTGATGCCTGGTACTAGGCAAAACTTTCTGCAAATAAAGAAAAATACCTTGATGGACTTAATTTACATAGTATAAAATACAAAAAAATTAAAGACATTATTTTGCAATATGGTGTTTACTATGTACAATCTATAAAAAAAAATCTCAGGTGTCAATACCAACATGCACTTACTCATTCATTCAGCAGGCTTATTCTTTTTTAAAAAAACTTTTAAATTTTGTTTCCGCATATGGCTCAGTGGTAAAGGATCCACCTGCCAAGCAGGAGACACAGGTTTTGATCACTGGGTCAGTAATATCCCTTGGAAAAGAAAATGGCAACCTACTCCAGTATTCTTTCCTGGGAAATTGTTGGACAAAGGAGCCTAGTGGGCTACAGTCCATGGGGTCGCAAAAGAGTTGGATATGACTTAGCAACTAAACAACAAATAACTGATTAACAATACTGTGATAGTTTCAGATGGACAGCAAAGGTACTTTGTATGTACAAAGCCATACATGTACATGTATCCATTCTCCCTCAAGCTCCCTTCTCATCCAGGCTGTAGGTTTAGTCTTTGTGAATGTGCAGACACTGTTCTATATGCTTAGGAGCCAACAGTGAACAAAATATACAATATCTGACCCAAAAGAACATACATTCTAGTGGTGAAGACAGTCAATAAAGAAAATAAATAAGATATCTAGAATATTAGAAGCTGGTAAGTTCCATGAGAAAAAGGAAAGGGGGAAAGGACATAAGAAGTGTGTGGTGGTGGTGGATGCAATTTTAGATTCACTGGCCAAGAAAAGAGTCACTAAGATGGCCCTTGGGTAATGATCTGAAACGGGGTGAGGTAGTGATGTAGGCGGGCTTCCCTGGCAGCTCAGACAGTAAAGAATCTGCCTGCAGAGCAGGAGGCCCAGGTTTGATCCCTGGGTCAGGAAGATCCCCTGGAGAAGGGAAGGGCTACCCACTCCAGTATTCTTACCTGGGAAATCCCATGGACAGAGCAGTCTGGCAGGCTACAGTCCATGGGGTCGCAAAGAGTCGGGCACGACTGAGTGACTAACATTTTCACTTTGACTTCTGTGAGCTGGGCAGGTATCTGAGAGGCAAAGAGGTGTGGAGACCACAGGGTAAGATAGAATGTTTTCACCATCCTTCATGTTTATGAACCAGAACCAGCATGTTGGGATCAAAGTGGACTGTTTATCAGAATCTGTAAGTGTTTCCTCTCTTTGGACAGCTGCCCTAGCTAAATCCTTAGCCTGAAAATGTACTTGGAGCATAAGTGGGTTTATTTCTTCTTAAAAAGTTTGTTAGAAAGGTCCTACAGAAGCCTTTCTTTTCCCTCTTGTGGGTCAGAATTCTGCTTTGTTATCTGTGCTTACCCTGTGAGCTCTAGTCTGTGGCAGAACCACCTCTCTGAGAGCTTGTATTCCTTGAGGGCAGGGCACATTTCTTGTTTAACTAGTTTACACAAGTCTTATCACACTGTCCCCTGCATGGGGACCTGATAAGTTATTTTGGCTGATAAAGGAAGGGCTTTTCTGTCTACTTCTGTCCCCCTTGATGGCTTCCTTATCTGTTCTCCTGTAGCACTGACTGTGAACTCATTTCATTACTTAATGAAATTTTATCTTTTTTTATTGCTTATTTTGTGCAGCTGTCTTATCTGTCCAACTACAGGACTTCCCCAGTGGCTCAGACGGTAAAGCATCTGTCTACAATGCGGGAGACCTGGGTTCGATCCCTGGGTCGGGAAGATTCCCTGGAGAAGGCAATGGCAACCCACTCCAGTACTCTTGCCTGGAAAATCCCATGGACAGAGGAGCTTGGTGCAGGCTACTGTCCATGGGGTCACAAAGAGCCGGGCACGACTGAGCGACTTCACTTTCACTTTTCAGAGGGGAACTTGCATTTTCTTTCTGAACTTTAGAGTGCTGGTTCGTAATGGGTAAGCTATGTATACATCACTAGTTGTTGTTGGTCATAGTGCTTGTCCCTTTTAGGCGAGTGAACCAGCATCTTATTTTTCCAGTGTTTTATTTTTCTGGTTTACAGTCTGTGTCTTGAGCTCAGTAATACTTAGGACTTGGCCTGGGTACACTGCTGGAGAGCCCAGGGGAACAGTATAGTTATTAAGGGACAATCCTTTGTGAATTTTTATCCATAAATCTTCCAGTATAAGGATTTTTGTACAGAACAGTGGTTTTCTGCAGATTGACAGTTCTTCGAGAATCTTCTGCTGACTATTCATGACATCCATGTTGTAAGTTAATTGTTCTTTTAATTTTATTGATAATTTCTTTCTTGCTTGGTGATCATTTCCTCAAAAATGGTTGTTCACTCCAAGACAATTACTATTAAAAAAAAAAGTTAGTGAAAGTGTTAGTCTCTCAGTCGTGTCTGACTCTTTGTGATCCCCTGGACTGTAGCCCACCAGGCTTCTCTGTCCATGGAATTCTCCAGACAATACTGGAATGGGTAACCATTTCCTTCTCTAGTGGATCTTCCTGACCCAAGGATTGAACCTGAGTCTCCTGCATTGCAGGCAGATTCTTTACCATCTGACACACCAAATTAATTTTCATTCACATTTTCTTTCTTGATGGTTATTGCCTCAGAAATAGTTGCTCACTCTAAGACAATTACTATAATTTCTAGTAAAAGAGAGTAACAAAGCCAGGTGCAGCTGCGGGTGCTGGTCTGGGCAGTTTCCAGCTCCTCCCACGTGGGCAGTAAGCAGATCTGTGTCTCAGCAGAATTATGAATGGCTGCGTTTCATGGCTCTCCTTAGGATCTGCTTCGCTTGGGATACTGAGGTTGAAACTGCTGATGTACTGTGCACTGTTCTCTATTGGCAGTCTACTCTGAATGGCACCAACTGGAGATAACTCTTGGATAAACACTGCCACTTGTTACATGTGGTTCCTGGTCCCCCTAGTGGAATGTGCATGTGACTTTGAGGGTGTCATCCAGGAGCCTCTGATGTCTGCCAGTATGTCTTCGCTCACTGGGTATGCTTCCTTATGATGACTTTTTTGAGAGCTTTTCTGAAAATCGTGCATCCCAATCCATCTCTATTTTCTCTGCCCATACACAAAAATCTATCTAGCGATTGATAGTTATGGAAGATAACAACTTGAAGGCTTGCAGTCAAAAGATAAATCCCTGTCTGCTCATGCACAGTCAGTGTCAGCTGTAAGCTAGTTAAACTCAACATCTCTCACAGGTGTTCCTAAGGCCAAACACAGTGGTACACACTCTTCTCTTTGTTTTCCAGTGACATATTAAACAGGGAAATTGGGAAAGGCATGGGAGTTTTGCTGGTGAATGTAGGTGACAAGCATAATGCATGCTCAGGGGGACACGCACACCCCTATAGCTTACTCCTAAGTGGGTTTTCGTACACCATAGCATGTTGTAGATGTCCTCTGTCGGGATTCAGAGCTTTCAGTCCTCATCCTGTGAAACTTGCCATACCTTTGCTGTTGAATTAGAACTCCTTTTTGACTTTTACAGCCTGTCCGGAAATTGCCTGACTTGGTTCCTGGTGTGGCTCTGAAATGCAAAGTTTAGGGTGGATTTGAAGTGTCACTTTGGTCCTTACTTTTCTAAAGTCAGTGAAGAGTTGTCATGATAATACTATAATGCCCTTAGTGAGTATTTAGATCATCATTCTCCTGAACTATTTATTAGGTTTATTCCTTGTTGAGAGCCACAGTGTAGGATCCTGGGATCACAGTTACATGGATGGTGACAGACCTGGGTTGTTGTTAGGAACCGTGCAGATTTGGTCATCACATTTCTCATGTCTTGAGTTGTAGCATCTCTGGGTTCCATCAGCTTCACCTGGGAGCTTGTCTGAAACACAGATTTGCAAGGTCCCGTCTTGATTTCCTGGGAGTGAGAGTCGGGGTGGGAGGAAGCCAGCAATCTGTGTCTTAATAAGCCCTTCCAAGTTTCTGATGCACACTTAAGTTTTAAGAGTCAACACACAGGTAGGAGTTGCTTTCCTTGTAGTCTCCTGAGCTTGTGGCAGTTGATATTTTAATTTTCATATGAGGGAGGACAGTTATGTCTTCTTTTAAATTCTTCCTTGATGCAACTGATTGTCAGATGCAGAAATCTGATGTGAGGAGGGGTTGTGAATACAACTCAGTATGGCAGTGTTTACAGCCTCAGCCCGGTGCCCTGTGGATTTAAGTAGCACCCTTGGTTATAGGTAGATAAATCTACAAGAATGTTGTGAGGTTACATGGCAAGACTTTCAAAACACACCAACTTTATGCTTGTGGCAAGTGCTTTGCACAGTATTGTCATTTTTGAAATCATCCTTCATCTCTGTCCCCTGCCCAGAAATTTCCTTGTGAGAATTATGTTTACTTTAGACAGAGAGAGCTGTGTTTACTTTAGACTGCCGTGATGGGGGATAGTCAGAAGGAAGGGACAAATACTACAAAAAAGCAGACTTTCTTTCCAGCAAGGACTTAAAGTTGCTTCCTATCTTGAGAGAGGCAAATGATCATGGTAGGAAGGAAGAGCAATAGAGTGCAACTGTAAGAAAATACCCAACCAAATGCAGACAAGAAAATGCGTGGGGGGAAAGAATATGAAAAAGAAACAGTGAAAATCCTTCTGGGTGATTTTTGCAAATCTTTGTAAAGATGGAACCAAGCAACCTAGTGAATCAGGTAGGGAGTCATCCTAAAAATTGGAGTAGCAATGAATTCTTTTCTTTTGAGACAAGTATAGGAATCAGAGCCAATTTGTATTTCCCTTAGGAAATGTAGATGTGGTATCCCCAGTGAGCACTAAGTTAATATTGGATGATAGTATTTCAGCAACTGGGACAAAGATAGTTTTCTTTCTCCTGACTGATTCTAACCAGTGCCTTTCATTAGCTTTACAACCACAGAAGAAAGATAAGAGTATGAAGATAAAATTTAAAATTGTGCTTTTTCTTGGAGTATTCATCTAAAGGCTTAGTAGAAGGTGATGTTGGAATGGAATATGGCAGTAGCTTGTATTTGTTGCCTCCATGTATGCAGTATTATTCTAAAGGTTTTAAAAGTATTGGACCATTACTCCTGACATGGTGTTTTGAGCTAGGTTCTGTTATCTTCATTTTAGTTGAGGAGAATGAGGCACGGAGTCAGAGGTTTGTTTACCTAGGGTCCCACAGTTTAGTATGTGGTATTTAAGCCCAGGCAGATTCATTCAGAGCCCTTCCCTTTTAACTCATCTATGGGCTTCTCTTTATGATTCCAAGTAAAGAATTGTCATGGATTAGCTTTTTACTACAGTAAAAGTGCTTGTTTGTTAGAGCCTTCGTTATATTTGTTCCCAGGAAAAGAATCTTTGACCTTAGACTTCGTGTGTGTGTGTGTGTTTTGCATTTAACATCTGATCAGGAAATATTTGTTATGTATTATTATCATACCACTGAGTGTAGATTTTAGGTAGAGACTTAAAATATTTATAGTAAGTGATGGCCTACTTGCTCTTATGATGTTCAGTTCACTGGACCTCATGTGGCCTCCCTAAAGCTTAAATGGTGCACAGGAGTATCATGGAAATGAGATGATGTAAGTGTAATGAGCTCAAATAAGATGAGCAGAGTCTTAATTTTTTTTTTTAAGTTGTTGTTTTCCTTCTTTTAACAAAGATCACACCACGTTGGAAACATCTGGATTTATGTCCCTATGGGTATTTAATTATTTTTTTATCATAAATCACCAAGATCAAGATTTAAAATGCTAATTTCTAGGTATGTTAGTTATGCATGGATAGTATCAAATTACCTCAAAACTTACCTATTTAAAATGGCAAACAATTACTGTCTCACAGTTTCCATGGATCATAAATTCCTGCATGGTCCTTGCTCAGGTACTTTCATGAGATTGCAGTAGATGTTGGCTGGGACTGGCATCTCCTAAATGACTAGAGGACTCATTTTCAGAGAGTGCACTCACATGGCTTTTGGCAGGATCCCTGTTTCTCTCCACATGGACTTCTTCAAAGTGACCTCTTGACATGACAGCTGATTTTCCCAGGGTGAATGATTGAAGACAGAGACAAATGACCTAATCTTGCAAGTCATAACTGTCGCTTCTGCCACGTTGTATTAGTCAGAAGGGAGTCACTAAGTGCAGCCTGCACTCAAGGGAATTAGGCTTTACCTTGTGACGAAAGGAGTATTAAAGAATTTGTGGACATATTTTAGCCATCACACTGGATGTGACTCTGCCTACTAAATCAGACTGCCTGGGTGTGATAATTTGCATTTTTAACAGACTCCCTCAGATGGTTTCTGTGCACACTTAAAGGACCACCAGGTAAGTGTTATAGGAATATTTGTTGGGTGATTCAATCTTGAAGTAAATGAATATCCTTAATGTCATTATTCAGGCTTATTTAAGAAGCCAGACTTGTGTTTCACGTTAGTGTTCTAAATTTAGTATTCTAAATAGTTAAGGTGTGTGCTTAGGCACTAAGTCTGGTACTTAACTGGATAATATCGTTAACAACGTTTTCCCTTGGATTTTACTTTCTCTGAATAGGTCTTTAGCTTTCATTCTATCACTCAGTGAGACAGATGAGCCCTCCTCTCATTTAGCCTGTGGTGTCTGAGCAGTTGCCTTCTGTGTGTACACATAGCCAGAGTAGGGACCTTAGCTCACAGTTATAAATGAATAGTATATGGCTGGGCAGGGCAAGGCAAAAGGGTGTCCTGGGGTTTTTGTTTCAGGATCCAGGCAGCTGAGCAAAATGTCTGATGATCCTAAATGGCTCCCTGACTTCAGCAGCTGCATGCTTCCTGTTACGGAGAGAGAAGGTACAATCTAGGAAGTTGAGAGAACAGTCAGATGACTTCCAGAGCCCCTCTAACTGCACTTCACTCCCTCTCAGATGTTAAAGGCTTTTAGTGGGCAACCAGGCCCCTTTTTCCATCATCTGCATACCTTCCCACCAGCATTACCTCTTCATCCTCTGAATCCTTACGTACGAGGAGCACAGCTAGTTATTTCAGAGTGGAGGATGCACATCATAGAAGTATGTGTGTGTGGGTGTGCACAGGCGCATGCTCACTCACTCAGTTGTATTAGACTCTTTGAGACTGCTTCAGACTCCTCTGTCCATGGGATTTTCCAGTCAAGAATACTGGAGTAGGTTCCCATTCCCTTCTCCAGGGGATCTTCCTGATCCAGGGATCGAACCCACGTCTCTTGCATCTCGTGCATTGGCAGGTGGATTGTTTACCACTTGTGCCACATAACTCCTCTTCAGATCTATAGACCCACCACCCATCTCCTTCTCTCCTGCCCCTAATGAAGGAAGGCAGATAAATACAGATTCTCAGAACCCTAGTCTCACATTTCATCTGAAATTCCTCAATTAGTAGGAGCACACAGTTAGGGGATTAAGAACGCCAGAGAGGAAGTAACACAGTGCTGCCTGTAAAGAGAGGCCTGTTCAGCATGAGCCCATTTGCACCCAGAGTCTGTGATCACACACTGGAACGGCCATATGATAGAGCTGACATGCCCCAATAGGTACAACAGATTGTTCTGCTTGTAACCAATCAATACCGCAATTAACAAATATTTATTGAACACCTAGGAAGCACCCTGGTTCACACAGCCCTCATCAACTATTTGTTAGAGCAATGCAGAACCTCCTAACCCTTATGCCTGCCTTTAGGCTTACCCCTGCCCCAGTTAAATCAATTCTGTACATTGAAACCAGAGTGGATTTTCCTAAAACAGACAGACTTGACCAGGTCATTGACCTACTTAAAATGCTGTGGCTCAAGATCAGAATCCAGATAAAGCCCACACTTCCTAGCACGACTTAAGAGGAAAGTCGTAGTCTGGCTCCTGCCTGACTCTGCTTCCCCACTGCTGCTTCTCCAGTCCCCAGACACTCCCCACTCCACGTGACTCCATTGTGCCCATCTCTGCGGTGCTGTGTAAGAGTGGACAAGGCAGTGGCCTTACAGCTCAGCTCAGTAGGCTTTGATTCTAGCCACAGCTCTTGTGACTTTCAACTTGTGTCATCTTGGACAAATTATACTAGATGTTTCTGAGCCTTCAGATTCGTTCTTCATCTGCAGAAATACATTACTAGCCTCACAAGATTCTTGTGAAGATAAACTGTGATAATATTTAAAATGCTCAGTGCAGTGCCTGCCCTGTAGTTAAGACTGAATAAATATTGCGGCTGCCGTTACCCACAGTGTATGGAAGGCCCCCGGCACATAGTAGCTGTTTGATAAAAAAGAGGCCTTTCCCTCCCCAGCCGTAGTCTTGTCTTTGATGATGAGGTGCCCTGACTGACATTCGGAGTCTGACAGATGGGAGTGGCAACGGTGAAGGGAGAGGTGCGGGTTTTTAAGAGACAGAGAGGAAATTGGTGGAGGATTTGAGGAATAGATTTGAAAAGGATTGTGTATTTCCAGGTGATTTTTCCTCCAGAAGAATATAACTAATAACATTCTTTGCGGGGCCGGGAAAGATGATAGTGGGCTGGGATTCAGAAGAAACTGACAGCCTGGCCTTTGGTCAGTCACTACTTTTTTTGGCCTTTGTTAGATCAGTTGTAAAAAGGACTTGCCATTAGAATGAACTCGGCCATTATGTTTAAAAGCTGTTTGAGGAGTACAAGGCATACTCTAAAATAAGCTGACAATGTTATGCCACCAGTCCTACACAGCGTGTTTAAAAAATGTTCTTGAAAGCAATGTTTTTATATTTACATATAATCAATACTGGAGCATGTGTTTGCTCAACTTTCTAGAGATAGAAGTTGCCAGGTGATTAGAATCATACGTCCTGGGAGTGTTTCTCATGCTTCTCACACCTTGTGTATCTCTCCTTTCCGAAGATCTCAACTTTTGCAGTGGGAAGGATTGATTGAAACCCAGACCAGATAAGACTTGACCCAACACTCAGTTTTCCCACCTGTGATCTGGGGGTGATAATGGCCACGCTGTCTCCTCATGGTGAAGTGTAAGAGGCATGCATGGATGGCTAGCGTGTGTCTGGCTATTTGAGACAAGACAATCTTTTCTTTTCTTACTTGGATGCCTGAAATGGTTCCCCAGTGTCCCTGAATTTCCCACTCCAAAATCTTCAGTCAAGGAGGGGACTGCAGAGACAGGCTCCATGTGTTCCCTCTTCAGATCTTATTTGTACCTTATCACCTCTAAGTTGCCTCTACTTGCCAACCCCCAAAGTAATTATCCTCCAGACTGAAAACCCTTCAGATAGTTTTCAGTTTCTTGCAGGCTTTCCCCTCTCCTGTGCCTTTGGCCTTGTTGTGCTCCTACTAGGATACATCTCCCAGGTTTGTGGAACTTGAAGGTCCTATTCACAATATACCTTTTCCCAGAACCACCCCTTCCCACCAGGTGGGATCAGGCCTTCGATTTCCCTGTTCTTCCAATGCATGTTTTACTTCTAGTATAGCTCTTCTCAGTCTGCCTTGTAGCATAGTCATTTCTGTGTGTTTCCTGGTCTGGATTCAGAGCCCCTGGAGGGCAAGGACTGTTGTTTTATTTTGTGTTGCTTTTTCCCACCCCTCTCAGTGCCTGATGCAATAGGGGTTTAGTAAATACTGCTTGAATCAATGCACAAATGGAATTGTCTTTTCTAGTCTTGTTTGCAATGCTGTAATACAGACCAGGTGAATGTAGAATTTTGGCTTTAGTGCATTTAGTTCAGCATAGGAAGTGAGTTTTCCAAGAAGCAATACTAGCTTTGAAAATAGAAATTGCCTTTAATCTTGTGGAAAACACATGCCAGCCCTCTTCATAGTAGTCTCAATTACAGGAGAGCATTGCGTTACTGTAAAAACACAAATAAATAAACCCATGACAATACTGTGTTTGGGAGATAAAACCACATAAAAGCCATCTTTCCCCAACTCTTTGGCATGATAATTAGGGGTTTCTGGGAGGAAAAATAAAAAGACACAGGCAAAGAACAAGTGATATTATGTTTAAAATCACTTCTCGCAATTGGCAAGGTGGGAGTAGGGGGTTACATTTTCCATTTAGCACAAACATTCTGGTTCCTCCCAGCTTATGCCAGACCGAATGCTCTGTTGATTGCATTGCATGATAAATTTGGGCACAAGGGTTTCCAAGATGCCAGGCAGTACCTGGAGGGCAGAAAGTGTCATCCAAAAAGGAATGCTGGGAAATGTATTTCTGTCATACTTCATCTGAACATGACATATTCTTCCAAGTGCTGGTTCTCCGTTGGCTCAAGCACGCCCTCGGCGAATCCTTTGCTGTGGGCTACAACTTTGCACTGGATTGCGTTTACTGATGACTACTTGACTGTCTGCCTGGCTCATTTTTAACCCCTGGGCTCTGGATCCAGGTTCTTTTGAGAATGGAGAAGGAATGATTTTGTCAGACACCGAGGGCTAAAACCACACTGAGCAGAACTTCTCATCAGCCACTTCTCATCACCACCGTTGCCATCATTCTTCAGCCATTGCAATAGCCTCCCAGCTCTTAACCTCTGTCTCTGCAGTGTTCTTCACTCAGCAGCAAGAGTGGCTCTTTTAAAGCGTACTTTGGATCACATCACTCCTCAGTTCAGAATCCTCCAGGTAGTCTTCCACTTCACTGAGAATGCAGTTCAAAGATTGTGCTTACTGTGGCCTCCAGAATACTGCATGCTCTGGAACCCGCTGTCTCCCACCTCATCTCCACTGTCCCCTTCACTGATCCTCTCCGACCCTTGAGCTTTCTTGTTGTTTTTAAACCAAGCCATGCCTTCCCAATCTCAGAGTCTTTGCACTGTTGTTCTCCTAGTCTGGAATATTCTGTACTCAGATGTGCGTGTGGCTCACCCTCACTTCATTCAGCTCTGCTTATGTGTCGCCTTGCCAGGGAGGTCCTGTCCACCTGTGTCCCCAGTGCTGAAACAGTGCCTGGCATATGGCAAGGATATAGGAAGTCTTTGAAGTGTGAGTAAGCGTTGGCCAGCTCTTCTAGCCAATTTGGAGAGAGTGTGTGGCCGAGAGGAGCAGTGGCTGTGGGGTAAGATGTGAGAGCCACACTGCTGGGTTTGCCATCCTCCCCCATCTGATAGATGTTCCCTCTTGAGAAGATCCTTTAACTTCTTTCAGCCTATGTTTCTTGACCACATAAACGAGATTTTGCCTACTGCATGTGATCATTATGAAGAGTATGTCAGATAATGTTTGCAAAGTGCCTGATGTTGTCTCTGGTGCACAGATTAGATGCTTTCTGATTATTAATTCTCATACATCCTGCTTCCTAGTTGTGGACTCATATATAGGATGGTGGTTTAGCCCTAAGTCATGTCTGACTCTTGTGATCCCATGGCTAATAGCCTGCCAGGCTCCTCTGTTCATGTGATTTTCCAGGCAAGATTACTGGAATGGGTTGCCATTTCCTTTTCCAGGGTGTTTCTCCAACCCAGGGATTAAAACCTGGGTCTTCTACGTTGCAGGCAGATTCTTTTATTAACTGAGCCACCTGGGAAGCTGCCTATATATAGGATAAGAGGAATATTTGAAAATAGTTTGAATGTTTTTGGTAATTTTCAAGTATTCCTGCCTAATCATCAGAGTTAGACATTTCTCAGAATTCAGGGTATTGGCTGGGGTGACCCTGTGGGCACATAGGGGGATTTTGGTCAATAGAAAAAGGGAGAAGTTAGCAACTGGCTGAGGGAAGGTTCACAGTCCTGCTTGTGGCTCAATAGGGACTGCATTTATGAAAATGGCAGTTAGGTCCAGGCACTTGAGACCTTGGGCTGTGCCAGAAAGTGTGGTGTTTCCGTTTACATCCTCAGGGTGAGTACAGTTTCACCATTATTCCATTGAGGCTCTCCTTGCCAAGAAAAACCCATTGTAAATTTCTGGTTTAAAGATTCTGCAGTTTTAGGGAGTCGTACTTTTTGTTGCTTTAACATTTTCTTGGCACCATAAATTTTAAGCCCCACTGGTCTACCTTGTAAATACTATACAAATGTTGTGAAAAGCTGAACCACGTCATTTGTTTTCCTCTGTTCCTTATAGGAAATGGTGACGCTCCTGCCCCCAACCACTGCTTCCCCTGGGTTTCTGCTCAGGCAGTCTGGAGTGAGAAAGTGAGAGTGGGGAAAAAAGGAAGCCAGGGAAAGATGGGAGCTTCTTTCTGTGGACGGGTTGCGCCTGGCAGGAGATGTGTGTCCTGGCAGGGTGTCTGCATGACGTGGATCCATTGTGTGGATCCCTCCTGCTGGACCAGTGGCCAGCTCCCAGCCAGGCCACCCGGGTGAGGGCCTCTGAAGCAGAGAGCCCTTCACAGTCTGGAGCCTCTCTCGCCCAGTCTCCTGAATAGGACTCCAGAGAATAGGAGCCGTGTTCCCTTTGTCACCTACGGCTGTGCTTTCACGTCTGCACAGTGGATGTGCACTTGGGGGCCCAGCTGGGACTTGGAAGAATCCGCAGGAACTTTGTGTACGCGCAGTGTGTGCCCAGCGGCGCAGGGGGAGTGGGGCACACACTCTGGAGATGTCTGGGGGCCGGTCCTTGCAGAGAAGGGGCCGCCCTCTTTATGAGGCAGGGTTTGCCAAGAATGCGCTGCCCTTGACAGTGTTGTGGCCAACAGGAAAAGCATTCATGGCATCTGAATGAAAGGCAGCAGCGGTTCCTTTCTTCAGGAATAATAGGCATTCTTTTATGGAGCTAGCCCCTTTTTTTAGAGACAGAGAGAGCAGCCCATTATTTTTCAGTTAAATTTTATTTTTTTAAATGGTGATACCTCAGTTTCGAATCACCCTGCCTTTGCTATAAAAACATTTACAGCTAGTCTTCTGATAAGGGTTTTAAGCTACCATCTTGTAGAATCTTCAGATAATATGCCAAAATGAGATAAGGCATCAAAGACTTCCATAGCCCATCTGTGTACCTGATTGCCTTCAACTAGAAAATGGATATGTTTTCTGAAAGGGAATGGGTCTGTTTCCCTTAGTGTGCATCTTGTGTGCAGTCTGACTTACCTCTTTTTATTGAAATTGGGAAGTGTTTTTTTTCCCCTATGGACTTGACAGTACATCCTTATGAGGAAGTTTGATAAGGGACAGAGTTGTCAGGTTGAAAGGATCAAGCTGAAGCACCAATCTGAAAGTCATCTTTGAGATGATCTTTTTATTGTAAGTAAACAAGATCAGGACAAGTAGATTTTAGTACTCTACTAAATGCTCTGCTCTTACAGATTGCCTTCTGATCTTCTTTTTGTTGTTTCTTTCTTTTAATGCTTAAATGAGGCTTGGGATAATGAACCGCACATTTCAGCAGTGCCTATGTTCTACATATAGATGGTGAGAGACAACAGACCCTTCCCTGACTATTTCTCACACTCTAAGAGGCCCCCATGAGGCCCCATCAGTCAAGGACTTAGTGCTGGAGACAATAATTTGTGTTTAGACTTGGGTGACTGTCGGTCTGAGTTCAGTCAAGAGAGGTCACGCTATCTGCTGCACAATCTTCTCGTGGGAAGACAGATCAGGCCTTTTGCCTTTGAAATCTGAGTACTATGGAGGATAGAAGTGATGTCTCGGTTTGGGATATCAGTTTCTGAGGATAGCTATTGACTGTGGGCACAAGCTTTTTCCTTGGGAGACAGTTAACATAGAAGCAAAGATTTCTGACATCTGAAGGCGTTTATTTCCTGGTGATCTCTAAAAGGGAGGAAGGAAACACTTTTTGGTCATCCATGTTTCTCAGGCATGGTGCTGGGTACTTTACCATCCATTAGTTTATTTAATTTCCATTCTTTTCCGTGAAATTCAGGTCATTTCATCAGCTCTTGGAAGTGAACATATCCAATCACATTCTGTCCTCCCCAGGCAGATTAGAAGAATATTAGCAGATTGAGTCAGTTTGGGCTTTGTACTTTGCTTTATGTGTTAAACTCATTTATTCTGGTTGAGATGAGAATCTGGGGTAAGGTGGAACTGAAATTTATGTGGAGTGACATTGGTTGAGTGCTAGAAATGAAGGCTGGCTTCACAGAGGTGACTTTCTCCACGTTGTTGCTGTGCTCTTACCTTCTGCCCACGGCATTCCCAGCTGCTGTCAACTGTGCCTTCTTGCTCCATCCTGTCTGGTATCAGAAGTCTCCTGGCACTAGTCAAGGATTATTATAAAGGGCTCACATTTGAGCCAGTTGACCGATAACTGTAGAGTGCATTATAATTTACCAAGGGCTTTCACTAATATATCCTCTTCCCATAAGAATTATAAGATAGGTTTTGTCGAGGGCCAGAGAAGTTATAAATCAGCCCCGGTCTCTTATCCAGTGACAGAGCCAGGATTCTAGTTGGGTTACCTGTTCCCAGATCCACTGCTTCTGTTTACTGCAGTTACCTTCCTGCTCAGAGTATGTCACTCACTCACTCATTCATTCAGGACGTCTTTGGTTCGCACGGACTTTGAAGCCAGACAGCTTTGTGACCTCGGGGAACTTCCCCTTGGGCCTTCAATTCCTTGATCAGTAAAATGATGAGTAACAGTGATAGACTCTATCTGGTAAGGTTGTTTTGAAGTACTTAAAACAGGCTTTCATGAAGTGTTTCTAAATAGGAAGGACTCAGTAGATGTTTGCTATTCCTCTTCTTTTCATCACCACCACTACCACCACCGCCACCACCGCGGTCATCAGAGGCTCATTATGATCAGTCCCTGGAGAGACAGACTAGGATGCAGCTATGTTACTGAGAGTCACTAGTTCTGATGTGAGAAGCAAATATAAAAATACAGAACCAGCTTGTATGGCAAGTTGATAACTAAAACATGGGCAGAGCGCTGGGGAAGCTTAGAGGAAGGAACGTTTATGCTTTTATTGCCAAGAACGCAGCTCTCTAGCAGCTCATCCTTAGAGCTTCCACCCCCACGCCCACCATTGGTAACATCCCTGTCTTACTCATTTCTTACTGAAAGCTGTATTTAGTGTACCGGGTCTTATGGGTACTTTGCGTGAGAAGAAGGAGAAATAGAATATGTCTGGCTAAATAGTCATCTGGAGAAACAAGACCTGTACTTAACAATTGGAGGACCGTTGAGGACAGCATATTCCAGCACTCTGGTGTGCAGTGTTCTGTGTGAGTGCCACAGGAAATCAGATGTGAGAAAGTTCTTGTAGGTTGGTGAGGGAGGTGGACTTTGTGGGGAAGGTGGGCCTTGAGTCACACTTAACAACTGGAGGACTGTTGAGGACAGCATATTCCAGCACTCTGGTGTGCAGTGTTCTGTGTGAGTGCCACAGGAAATCAGATGTGAGTAAGTTCTTGTAGGTTGGTGAGGGAGGTGGACTTTGTGGGGAAAGTGGGCCTTGAGTCACAGCTGAGAGAACTTAGAATTTGGATTAAGAGCCACTAAAGGACGGAGAGCCTGGTAAGAAGTGGTATGAGATTAAAGCCACAGGCTGCCTTCAGTGGAAGGGGAGAGTCCTGCCTTGGGATGTGGGTGGTCCCAGAGGTAGTTCCACTCCATTGCTCTAGGAAAACCTGCCTCTGGCCCACAACAGGATGCACACAGCCTATCTCCACCCTCTGCAAAGCCCCATAATAACATCTTTGTGTTCATGGTGATGCTTCTGGTCCTTTGGCAGGAGATTAAAACCCAGAGAGACCCACAGCATGGACATTAGTCTGAGTGGGCCTGTGAGCACCAGCCTAGCTGCGGCCTCTTTGTTTGTGAGCTGTTTGCCTGCATTTAAATGCCATTTACATAAGGAGCTGTCAGAGTTGAGTTGGCCCATGATTATTCCTTGATGTATGTTGAAAAAAAAAAAATAAGGAACAGAAACAAAAAGAAAACCCTGGCTAATGAGGAGCTGGGTTCCTTTTCTCCATTGATGACAGCTTGCTTTCTGATCTGATGGTCCGTCAGAAGCGAAGGTAGTGTGTGACTGTGGGGTTACGTCCCCGCCGAAGCTGTCTTTCCCTCAGAGTTGTAATTGATGGGGAGGCCTGTCACTTGTTATGCTGACGCTGTGCAGGTTTTTGTGCAGCTGCCAGCCAAGAGAGTTTTAGGACAGTATCTGATTGGGTTCGGGTTGTGGCAAAAGTGATAATAGAAGGCTGGCGAGGGTAGATTTTGATTGACCCGAGATTGTATATTATTAAACTGAGTCTGCATGTACATGTCAGTTTATGAAGAACCAGACCCATAATCCAACTTAGGGCTGTGGCAGTTTGGGTTTATTAAATGTGCTTTATATCACTATTAATATTGAGAAGCAAAGAGGGATATCTGTAATCTTTTAATCTATGCAATAATGGTTTGGAGGGAGATTACTAGACACATTGGACTATTGTTTGCCTATAATTGTATTCAGAACTCTCCGAAGCATTGATTTGTTTCTGGCATACTGATTTGGCTCAACAGTCTCATAAAGCTTCTTTATAGTCCTCTTTGCTTTGGATTTTCCAAAAATAATTGGAGAATAATAATAATGTAGCTGGCAATAAAGAAGAGAGAGTCAGGTTGAAAGCAGATTTCTAGCCGAGTGGATAGCCATAAACATCTTCGGGGCTCGTAAACACCTGGGCCTGTGACCTTTGTGTTTAAAAGATATTTATCGTCTCATGGGCTCTCTGCTTGGGGGTTATCACTTCAGTACCTTGTAATATTTGATTGTGTTCAGTAAGGAGATTCTGAATTTTGCTGACTAGGGGAAACGTGTCCCTCTCCTAGGTTTTTTGTTTTTTGGAGGGGAACAACAGATCTGCCAGCAGGGGCAGGTCTTTCCAAGGACAGAAGCTCAGAGCTTGATTCTAAGGAAAAATGGTATGGGGGACCCAGCAAGGGCATTTTCAATAGAAATGACTTTTGAATGGAAAGGACTAAGGCACCACATCAAATAAATCCAAGTAATAATGATAGGTTTTCCCTTTTAAGTAGAAATAAAAAATTTGATCCAAATCAAGGAAACTTTTCTTGGCGTTGTTGCCACCTTCTTACCCTTTTTCCTCCCCTTTCCACAGCTGACGGGGAAGTGAACCAGAGATGTGCTCTCCAGGTTCAGTTGCCCTGACTTTAATAAGAAGGCGTGATTAAGTGCTGCAGAGACACAGCAGACTGCCTTGCATCTTCAGCGGTTCTTTAAATGTTTCTTCAGGAAATTCTAGGCACTCTGTCCATTTGTATCTTCCTGCTGATGCTGTGGCTTAATTGTTCCTAAAGGAAAAAACTGGATTCCTGTGAACTGACAGATATGCTGGGTTGCTTGTGTAAGCTATTAGTTGCCTGGTTCATGGTGCGCACAGTGGGCAGTAAGGAGGAAATTTCCCAGAAATTGGCATCTTCAGAGAGTTTTATTATAACTGAACTAGCTTTATTGTAACTAAAGTATGAGCCAATCTTGAGGTGTATAGGACCTGTATTTTTCAAAGGAGACTGTTCTACCTAAGACTTAGTTTCTTGTCCCATGAGGCTAATTGCTGCTGCATTTCATGGAGTTTATGAGGTGTGCTTTCCTCTGCCCTGCTCCAGTCAGATGGTACTGCTTGGAAAGTAATATAAGCACAGGACTGATACAGAGCTGCTTCTGCAGTGGCACTCTGCAATGGGTCGCATGGGAGGAAGGAGGAGAAACCTTACCACATGGCAGGAGAGAATGACATACAAAGGCAGTCAGTCAGTCAATTGAGATATTTATTACTCACCTACTCTGTGCCCAGCTTTGTGAAACAAAAGAAGTATGTGGAGTTCTTGGTGTTTCTACAAGTGTGGTCCCCAGACCAGCAGCATCCTCCTCCTCTGGAAACTGCAGATTCACAGTGACCACCCTGTGATCACCAGAAGAATTAGAGATCCTGGAAGGTGGAGCCAGCAGTCTCTTTTACAAACCCTTGCAGATGATTCAGTTGCTCTCCTGATGGCTCAGACAGTAAAAAATCTGCCTGCAATGTGGGAGACCCAAGTTTGACCCCTGGCTTGAGAAGAATCCCTGGAGAAGGGAATGGCAACACACTCCAGTATTCTTGCCTGAAGAGTTCCATGTACAGAGGAGCCTGGTGGGCTACAGTGCCTGGGATTGCAAAATGTCAGACATGACTGAGAGATTAACACTTGCAGATGATTCAGATTTGTGCTAAAGTCCGAGAACCTATGCATTAGGTTGAGCACTTCTAGGGGAATAAATTAGTAAGGCACATGGAATTAAGGGTTGCTTGCTTGTAGAGTTCAGAAAAGGAGAGAATAAGATACTCTACAGTGGGATGCTAACCTGAACTGTGCATTAGGTGTGAAAGGGGTCAGAGAAGGAAGGGGGCTATGGATCATCAAGGCAGTATTTCCTGGGCGAGCGGGATGTGGAGCCAAGTTTTGAGGAATGAATAGGAGAGCGGGAAGGAGAGGAGTGTGAATGAGTGCACGTGTGATGGCAAGGGCTCTGTTCCTTCAAAGAGCACAGTTCATTGTGGGGAGAACATGGACTCTCAAAACTCGAGCCAAGAAAAATAAATGTCAAGTACAGAACTTAGTTTGTGAAGAAGAAAAAAAAATGTTCCTCACAGGTTGAGTTCTAATGTGGGTTCATTTCTTTTTCTCACCTCTGGCAGGGTGCAGTTAATTGGGACCAGGGATCTTGTACCTGGAGAGGCTTCATAAAGTGAGGATCTCAAGAAGAGGATATTTACCACTGTTAGGTTTTCAGTCCTGTCCAACTCTTTGAGACCCCATGGAGGACTGTAGCCCACCAGGCTCCTCTGTGGAATTCTCCAGGCAAGAATACTGAAGTGGGCAGCCATTGCCTTCTCCAGGGGATCTTCCTAATCCAGGGATCGAACCCAGTCTCCTGCAGTGCACGCAGATTCTTTACCGTCTGAGCCAGCAGGAAAGCCCAGATTTACC
Source organism: Capricornis sumatraensis (assembly GCF_032405125.1). Lineage (NCBI taxonomy): Eukaryota > Metazoa > Chordata > Mammalia > Artiodactyla > Bovidae > Capricornis > Capricornis sumatraensis. The sequence goes on from NC_091071.1 coordinate 11,426,126, forward strand.
TAAAGCCACTGTTTTAAAAGTGGGAGTCCTGTGGTACTGGTGAAAAATATGGGTAACTGTGTTTTAAAGGGATGAGATGCCTGCATAGGTAAAGTGCTTTGTGTGTACTGGAAAGAGGGATCTGAGATCTAACGTAGGGGTGGGGGTGGATCCAGAGAAGTGGGGGTGTGAGAAAATAAAAACTAAAGTCTAGTAAGTTTCTGTTTTTAAAGGCAAAAAGGAGCCACTGAAAGTTATGGCAAGATGAGAGTTACTACACATTTCATGATTCTAATTAGAGGGCTATCAGTGACTAGAGGGAAATAGATAGGTTAGAAGGCTATTCCAGCTGTAAAAGTGAGAGATGACCAGGGTTTGAACTAGTGCAGCTCTAGAAAACTGGTGGTGTGAGCAGCAATAAGGGGTCATGGTGGATGAAATGGAAAAGAAACAGTGGACTAGCCACCAGTGTCTCCTTACAAACTGTCACTGGTATATCTTAACTGTGATCACCCCTTTAATGATATGGAAACCAATTTTTTTGCAGAAGGTCCAAAGGCTGTGTAGCTGAGAAGTGGCAAATTCTAGATGACTCAGATCTGTTTGCCTGAAAAGCCTGTACCCTTTCTGCTCCAGGTGCTAAACTTTGGCAAATAGAATGATGCATGTTGTTTAGAATTGGGCAGTGATTATCTTGACAGAAATCTGCTGGGAGGAGGTGTTAAGAGAAAGGGAAACAACAGCACAGGACTTTAAAGTTTCTTCCATGAAATGTATTTGGAAGCTTCAGAAGGGGACAGATAGCATCTTGCGCCACCCAAAGGTAGACCCAAGGGCTGTTTTGTTTTCTTTGTTGACCAGTGGTCTAGAAATCAGAGTTGAGAATGGGTTCTTTGACCCAACATTGGCCTAAGCAGCTTTTTGAATCCTGGTCCCATCAGAACATACATATAAAAAAAGCAAAAACAGAAGAATGTACATATGGCTCCCGCTCTTGTGCTTTGCTGTGAAGGTTGCAATTTTAGGACATGGAGGTTTTCAACGTTTTGCTTGTTTTGTCAGCTTACTTACAGCAAAGGTCCTCATATTCTGCAAAGGACAAAAATGAGTCCAAAATGAAATGCTAGGGAGAAGAGGAGAGAAAAGATTGCAACTAAATAAACTAGGGACCTTGAGTTGTTTAATTCAGGGTATTTGTTTTTATCTCCACCTCTTAGTATGCATATTGGTATTTACTTATCAATATTAGGAGATAAAACCATGTAAGTCATTTTATCTCCACACCTGAATCTCTTTTTCAGCAACTTACTCTCCTCCGCCTTTTCTCACACCTTCTCAGGTCGGGTATGCTGCTCCAGCTGCCTTGCTTTCCGCTTCTGAGTAGAAGCTGAGGGGAGACCCTTTTGGGTATCAGGTTACATCTGAAAATTCGATTGTGCAGGACGGTAGTTGGCTTAGCAGTGGGATGAGGCTGCATGCCTCATTAAGTTTGAACTCCACTCTGCAGGGTCTTGTGGAGACGTGGGGGGAATTTGTTTAGATAAGGAGCCCTTGAAAGGAGCCTGCTTGTTGAAGTGTACGTCAGCAACAGCGATGAGAAGACGTCTAAACATATGTCCCACAGCAGCTAAAGTCCATCAGCTTGGTCCATCAGCAAATTAGTAAATTACCCCTGCCGTTAATACAAGTCTTCTCAGCTTACTGACTTGTGTGCTCAACTGTTGACTGCTGTTTTTATTAGGGGAAACTAACACATCAAACTGATACTGCAGTGCTGGGCCAAGGGAGCCAGGTTTTGCTTACGGTGGGGAATCACTTCAGCTCATGCCACATGATGTCATGACATTGGTTTTTATGTGCACATAAAACGAAGTGCTTGTTAAATATTGAAGACGTTTATGATTGTTAGGTGGAACAAAGGCAGGGAAGTCTCAGTGATACAGGGAAAACTGTAAGTGTTTTGTGTGAACAGTTATCTTTTTTTTAATACTAATTTTTGTGACCCATATGAATGAGGTCAAGTGTCCTTTAGACCTCTAATGATAAATGGATTACTGCCAAAGAGAAATGGGTGTTATAGGTATTGAGGTGGTTTTGTTAGGTACTTTCAGAGTAATTGAGACATGATTCTGAAGTAGTATTCTGAAGAGATCATGCTGACTTCAAATCCAGGCTGTGTGATTTTGCCCCAGATCTTACTTGCCTTTGCCTCTTTCTTTTCAGCTATAAACTAGAGCTAATACCTCAGAGATACTGTGAGGATTTAGTGCTTAGCTTCATCCCTAAATATATATTCTCAATACATCAGTCACTAATGATTATGACAGGTCATTAGTCATCATTATTACCATTTGTGGAAATTGGTCCTGTGTGTGGCAGAAGTATTAATTCTATAGGACCAGAGATGAGCTTATTTTCTCCCTTTCTCGGCTGGGCTGCTGTTTCTGCCCTTTCCACTGGTTCCATAATTCCTTAGTTCTGGGAACCCACCTCGCTGGACCAGCCGTTTCAGTGTCTCCATGTCTTCTGTGAACAGCTTCACCTTTCCTTTGGTCTTGGTGAGGCCGCAAAAGAGAACAGTCAGATGAGGATTGATACATTCGGTGGCCATAGTTCTTTCTGGTTTGTGAGTGTGGGGTAGTTACTGGTGAAATTGAGCTTTGCACCTGCGTCTGTATCTGTGTATTTTTGGTCTAGTTTGAAAGGCAATTGAAAGCTGCATCTATTTTGGAGATTGGGAAATAAGAGTTTGAATGACTAACTTAATAAAAGGTTGGTGAGGTTGAGCAATAAGCAGAAAATACTTTTGCTACATTCTGGGTGCTTCATTTTCACTGATGATTTTGTGTGGATAGTACCTTAAATGCAGGAAATAGGTTTACTGACACATAGTTTCCTGGGCTACCCAAGGGAGAAACTTCTTACCCAGTAAATAGAGCTTTCTTTAGGTTTTAGGCAGTTATCTTTTTTAATACTAATTTTTGTTTTATCCATATGAATGAGGCCAAGTGTCCTTGAACAGTTTTAGACCTCTAATGTTAAATGGATTACTGCCATCTGACACTATAAAGGAAACTTTCCTGAGACAGAAGGACCTGAATTAGTGGTTCCCATTCCCTGATAGCTCAGTTGGTAAAGAATCTGCCTGCAACGCAGGAGACCCCAGTTCGATTCCTAGGTCGGGAAGATCCACTGGAGAAGGGATAGGCTACCAGCTCCAGTATTCTTGGGCTTCTCTTGTGGTTCATCTGGTAAAAAAAATCCACCTGCAATGCAGGAGACCTGGGTTTGATCCCTGGGTTGGGAAGATCCGCTGGAGAAGGGAAAGGCTACCCACTCCAGTATTCAGGCCTGGAGAATTCCATGGACTGTATAGTCAATGGGGTGGCAAAGAGTCAGACACGATTGAGCAACTTTCACTTTTCATCAGACTCTAGGATCACAAGAATCACTTGGGAGAGCTTTTTAAAAAACTGCAGTGCTTGGGCCACAATTACAGATAAATAGTTGCTCTAACATGGGGCCTGAAAATTGATGTTGTAAAAAAGAAAATTCCCTAGGTGAGTCTAGTGTGTAACTAGACTGAGAAGCACTAACAGGAAAGGAATTCCTTTTGATGGAAGAACCAGTGGAATGAGAGGAGTTCTAGTTTTTCTTAGCAAGAATTCTGTTGTCTCCCATCACAGTGCTCATTTTGACAGTGGCATGGTGCCGTTGTGCTTGGATTACAGTTCAGAGGGTAGCAGTTGTACCTTTGGTATCTGAATCCTCTGCAGCCAGCGTAGTGCCGGGCATATACTAGATGTCAGTACTGCCTTCCTTCCCTACTTGGTTTCGATGACTAAAATGATGGAATTGAGCCCAGTGTACCAGCTGGTCATTTCCCCTTCTGTGGTTCATGAGGGAGTAGGTCCACAAGCATATATTATTTTTTGTTGTTTTAGGAGGGGAAAAAACTCCCAGTTTTGAAATGCTTTAGGCATAACACTGATCTTTGATTAAGGTCAACAAAGGCTTGCTGTGTACAACATAAATTGCCAGGCGTAGGTGGTACATGCGGTGCCATTTATTACCTCTGTAACACCTAGTCCTTCCTAGTGTGGGTTCTGTCCACCAAATGGAAACAAGTTCTCTGTTGCCCTGCTTTGCTCTTAAATACAGCATAACTGTTTTGTTCAGGGGACACAAGAGTTTCTTTTTTATTCTTCTTTTTTCCTTTTTAGATAGCCCAAATTGCATCAGGGCCTGAAGATGTAATTATTCATAAAGGGAGAATTCTGTGAACACAGGGGACCCTGGCCTTAGAATTTGATAAACTGTTACTTGAATGGTTTGCAGATTGAGTACTACCAAGCATATGTTGAGTAAGACTGGCCCCTTGTTATCAGGTAGTGCTTTTTTTGTGTGTTAATTCCCTGTCTACAGTGTTGATAGTGTTAATTCCCTATGTACAAGGTTGTTTTTAAATCTCCTACAAGGCTGTGGATTAGCAGGGCAAGTAGCTGTTGTCTCCACCTTATGAATAAAAAAAAATTGAAGACTTAGTGAGTTTAAGTGATCTGCATTAGGTGGTGGTATTGGGCCTTAAATTTATGGCTTTTGACCATAAATCCCTTCAATACTCTGAGCTTTGGGGAGTGCTGTCCCTTGAATTACAACACCCGTAATAAGTGTGACTAAGGGAACCCCAAGGTTCTTTTTTTCCCAGTTGTCATAATTTGAATCCTTTGTGTTTGTGTATGCATGCTTGTTTTTTTTGTGTGTGTGCGTGTGCGCTTGTGTGCACTGTGCTCAGTTGTGTCCCAACTCTTTGGGACTCTATGGACTATAGCCTGTCAGGCTCTTCCGTCCCTGGGATTTCCCAGGCAATACTGGAGTGGGTTGCCATTTCCTCCACCAGAGGATCTTTCTGACCCAGGGATTAAATTTTCATCTCTTGAATCTCCTGCACTGGCATGCAGATTCTTTACCACTAGGGCCATCTGGGAAGGTTGTGTATGTGTGTGCCCATTAATATTAAGCATCTTGGCATTTGCCTCTGCGGAATGCAGGTGATAAGTGGTAATGTACATTTGACATTTGATATAGTCAAGACAGTGTCATCTTTTATTAACAGTTGTGATTTTTTTTCTCACCAAAGGGCCTACTTTCACTTTTAATCTACTGTGAGTGTGAATATTCATGTGTAGTATTTTGTTTCTAGGCAAAGTATTTTTCCCAGCCTGTGCTGTTTGCTTAAAATGATAATGTTGAAAGTTTAATATATGCAGTTATAGAAGAGAAAATTTTCTGGGTGGTTTGTGGATTGTTTTCATTCATCTGACAGATTATTGAGTGCCTGCTGTTTGCCTTTGTGCGTGCATGCTAAGTTGCTTCAGTCGTGTCTGACTATTTGTGACCATGTGGAGACCCTGTAGCCCGCCAGCCTCCTCTGTCCGTGGGATTCTCCAGGCAAGGATACTGGAGTGGGTTACCATGTCCTCCTCCAGGGGATCTCGCTGACCCAAGGATTGAACTCGCGTCTCTTACATCTCCTGCATTGATTGGCGGGTTCTTTATGGCTGCTGTCACCTGGGAAGCCCACTATGTTCCTTTACTCCCCTCTTAAGAAAGGCTAGGACAGAAGGGGAAAAGAGTCCGTGCCTGTTTCACTTCAGCTCCTTCTCAGGCCAGCTGGCTACTGAGCTTTACTGATTTCCTGACTTCTGGGAGTTTCCCCCATTACCTGATAGGCTGAGGGTGGGAAATGCCCTCCTTGGTCCCCACCAATGTCTCATGGAGCATTGGTTGTGGCCTCTGGGAATTTTGGAGAAAGCCACACCCAGTGCCGCCTGGATGATGTGCTCTGTCATCCCAGCCTGCTGTTTTCTCTTTTTTTCTCTTTCCACCCTCTCACAAGCAAAGCCTCTGTGTGTTCCTGGTTCCTGCATCATCCCAGAGAGATTGTTAATTATGGTTGAATGTAAGAAATGCAATCAGGGTTGAAGATCTCAAATGCAGGAAAGTGCTTTTTGAGCTCAAGAGCCACTTCCCTTGTGTATTAGTGCAGCATATTTGTCACCATCCAGGACAGACTTACTCTGCAGAAATGGATCATAACCATTAAAAAGGAAACAAAAAGAAGCCCCCTGTCCTGTCCCCCCACCCCCAGGATTCTGAAAATGGCTGCAGTGGATGCTTCAGTAGAAATTTGAACCATGAAGGGCATACGAGGACACCACATGAAGCTCTTCTTGTATAGAGCATAAGGACTTAAAAAAGGAACAAAAGCACCCATTTCCTTTTAAGGGAAGTGAGTATTTGACTTGTCACCTTTGTGAGGGTAAACAAAGCTTATCTTTTTGATTGGCAGGAGAGGGGGCTCTTAAAGTCTCCTGTGGGAGGAGAGAAGGGGGAGTCGGTCATGTGTGTGCCACACTGAGCTGCGCCACTGAAACCCTCCATAGAGTGTCTCCTGTGGCTACTCCATGTGTCTGTAGCCCAGTGCCCTTGCGTGTTTGTTCCCACCGAGGAAGCCCACGTCCTGGTTCCCTTCCTCTTCGGTTTTTCTGTTTTGTTTTGTCACTTTTGGAGACAAAGGTATTCTGTAGTAATTCTTTCATAGAAACTTCCGTGCCTCAAAACATGTCACATACTAGAGGCTGTAAAGAAGTATTCCATGGAACTTGATCAGTGGATGGGGAAGCAGGGTTAACTTCTTTCTGTGTGATCTTGACCCGGATCTATCAGCTCACCCCCCATCCTTGCCAGCAGAATCCCGATGTCACTTAGGCGTTCACTGTCCATATGGACGTACGTTCAGAGGATACATCCTGACTCGTCTAAATCAGTGATTGCACTCAAGCCGGTTAAAGGTCCAGGTCTCGCCCGTACGGCAGTACGGGAAACGTTACACGGGTGTGGGAAGTCTCCTTCTGGGTGAGAAGAGGAGAAACGCACAGTCTGTTTCTGGCTGTTGTCCATGTGGCAGCTTGACTGTGGCGGCAGCCACTTCTGCCCCATGAGCTGACTTGGAGGATAGACCGATAGCAGAGCTGAAAGGAAGATACAAAGACAGTGTCTTTGATCATATTGTTGAACTGCTGAATTAAGCAGCCTAAAATTCGTTCTACCCTCAGGACTTCTTGTTAGGTATGAGGAATAATTATTTAATAATTTTCATTAAAAATTTTTATTTTAGTTTGGTTTTCTGTTTCCTACAGCCCAGTGTATTCTAACTGATAAATAAGCCTCTTACCCATCCCCAAGAGTGGTTTGAGATAGAAAATGGTGGGAATGCTTTTGCATGTGTACTGCACGTATGACTAACATAAACATCGTCAGTTTACATTCCATACTGTCTGTCGTTCTTGTACTGTGCCCCTATTTAATTTTTGACAGCACTTTTCTCCATAGCAAGGGGACAGGTCATCAAGATGAAAAGCAGCCATTTAAAGGTTGTGTTTGGGGTTTTCCAGCAACTTTTTTTTATATAACAATTGACATGGCAAATTAAATCCTAAACTTATTATGAGGTAAAGCATTCCTGATAAATTTGTTTGTTACTGTTGGAAAGTGACAAAATAACTCAATATATTTTCCCTTTGTTTTATTTTCCTAAGAAGGTCCAGTCTAACTTGAATGCTTAGTGGTACTTCCTCCTAAATGCCAAGAGTGTCTCTTTTCTAATCTTTGCCTAGTTTGGTTTTATTTATTTTCATTATTGTAACAAGTTGGAAATCTATCACATCCTTATTGGAAGTAGCTAACTGCCTTTGATTTCATTATTACTGAGGAAATGTTTCTGACTTGTTAAAATGAGAGTCCCAAATACCTTGTTGTTGTTTAGTCATTAAGTCATCTCTGACTCTCTGTAACCTCATGGACTGTATCACACCAGGCTCTCCTGTCCTTCACCATCTCCTGGAGTTTGCTCAAATTCATGTCCATTGAGTTGTTGACACTATCTAACCATCTCATCATCCTCTGCTGCCCCCTTCTTTTTTTGACCTCAGTCTTTCCCAGGATCAGGGTCTTTTCCAGTGAGTCAGTTCTTTGCATCAGGTGGCCATAGTATTGGAGCCTTAGCTTCAGCATCAGTCCTTCCAGTGAATATTCAGAGTTGATTTCCAAGGTGCAAACACCTTGTAATGAAGCATGTTTATTTGTGTGCATTCATCCATTCAGAACACAATTATTGAGCTGTTACTGAAAGCCAGCCAGACAGTTGAATATTTTCTTTGGTTTGGGTAGGGCACAAATAAAGAAAGCACTGGGAACTCAGAATTGTGGGTAACAGAGCATCATGTTAGGGGCAAGTCGTCTTTCATTGCTGGTCCAGGGGAGAGTTCTGAGGCTGACTTAGAAGTATTGATTTGAAGGCTGCCAATAATTTGCATCTCCTTTTCCCATCTCTGAACTGAATGTAATCCCTTTGGAGGTTGAGAGTCAGAAAACCTTCATAATAGTGAAAGGACAGGAAAAGACTTTCCTATACATCACAGCACTGAAATCATTATTCAAGAGGAAAACTCTAGGGTCAAGTAAATGGTTTATCTATGTATTATGATTCTCATCTCACTTTCCCCAACCATGAAAAGAAGGAGAAGGGTTGAAACTTACTTTTTTCATCCTTTTGCAATTTGCTACTTTGAATAAAAAGGACTTTTTATTCAAGAAGGAATAAAAATAATTTTCCCTGAATTATATTATTACAACTAGGGGACAATGTTTTGTGAGTTTTCTGCCCTGAAAGAACTGTTGGGCATCATCACTGGAGGTGAGATGCTGAACTCTAGGGTCACTACATCCTGAGGACTCTGGAGTCCAAACAACAACAAAGTTTGAACAGTTTCTTGACTGACCCATTCCTTACTGTTGCCAGTCCTGGTCGGGAAGCATGTCCTCACTCTGGGCTGGATAATTTCATCTTCTCAGTGGGTCAGAGAGTCTGCAAAACCAAGTTACTTTGGTCTTTTGAGTGTCACTGTAAGCCTTTTAAGAAATCATGACTCATCTTCTCTAGGCCAGTACCCAACTAACCTCTCAGAATTTGTTGATTGCTTGTTTTGGGTTATTTGAAAGTGTTGTGCCTTTGTGTTGGGCATCAATTGGAAACAGTTAGGATCCCAGATGGCTTAGCTTTAGGGAGAACTTGCCCTAAGCAGCAGGAGAAGATAGAATCCTCCATATTGATGATAAAAAACAAGTCTTAGGAGGCTTCCAATTGTACCTAAACCTTCTCTCTTAGAGTGCTGAGAGTGAGAAAATAAAATCCTTACATCACTTTTCTGCATAATTGACAAGCACTTGGCTTTGGCCCTCAACATGGTTTAAATAACGATAAGTCTAAGTGATGCTTTGTAAGTGACTTAATTTTCAGGGTTTTAACTCATTTGTTAAGTTGCCCTAAGCAGCGTTAGTGTTTTGTGTGACATTTTCAAAAGGCTGTTTGAGCCGGGGTAATCTCTAAGGTAGCCACTGTGCTGAATTCTGAGAAGGACCTCCAGGTGCCTGAAATACATGCCTTTCTGTTTTCAGAGGAAGTGATACAGTTGAGGTTGTAAGATCTGGATCTGAATTTAACTTTCGTAGTGTTTTAGATTTTTTTGTTTCTTCCGTTTAAAATAGCAACAGCGTTTTCTTCCTCTGTTCATCTACTAAGAAGTGTAGATGAAAGTAAGTTGACAGTTGAATGGCGGTTTTGAACATGGGAGTGAGTTGGCTGGAGCCATATGTGTACCAGTTGGTAGTTGTAGAATGGAGTTGCTGTTGCTTCTGTATATCCCCTGTCACAAGGAAGATCTTGAGGACCTCAGCATCTGATGGCCTCAGAGCACACTGCTGACCCCTCACTAACCGGAGTCCGTGTGCTGTGGATTCCCCTGCCCCTCTCTCAGCTGGATCACCTGCTGTTGGATAGTAGAGACCTTAATGCCAAGGACCTTTTCACCTACTCATGTTGCCTCTCATGTTGCTGCCACAGAAGGCTAATAAATTTTCAGTGATGTAACCCAGTAAATCTACAGTGAGCTAAGAGGATAATGGCGAGAGCTACTTAGGAAATCTAGTGCTTGGTTTTGCTCAGAGATCCTTGAAAAGTTTTGCTTTGCAGGAGAGAAACAGCATGCACCTGCCCCTCCCAGCAAAGAATGCGTCATTAACTATTGCTGTAAACCACCCTCCCGAGGGCAAGGAGTAGAGATGAAAAGTGGTTTTGAGGAAACTGTTTTGGTGACAGTAAATACTCATTAGTTGGTGATACTGTGAGATGTTGGCTGGAAGTGGCTGAGATTCAGAGTGTGTAATTTCCCTTCTGGATGTTCACAAGGAGCACCAAGGATGCTTTATTGAAAAGTTCATAATCAGTTGTTACTTGTGCCTCAGTCCTTCTCAAACTTGAGCTTGTAACAGAATTACCTGGAGGGCTTATTTCAACATAGATGGCTGGATTCCACCCCTCACAATTTGGTAGGTCTGGGATAGGGCCTGAGAATTTGAAATACTAACAAGTTCTCAAGTGATGGCTAGGCTGCCAGTCTGGGAACCACTTATTGAGAGCTGCTGTTCTCTCTGATTCCCTGTCTCTTTCTTTTTTTTTAAAATTTAAATTTATTTATTTTAATTGGAGGCTAATTACTTTACAGTATTATATTGATTTTGCCATACATCAACATGAATCCACCACGGGTATACACGTGTTCCCCATCCTGAACCCCCCTCCCTCCTCCCTCCCCATACCATCCCTCTGGGTCATCCCAGTGCACCAGCCCCAAGCATCCTGCACCCTTCATCGAACCTGGACTGGCGATTTGTTTCTTATATGATATTATACATGTTTCAATGCCATTCTCCCAAATCATCCCACCCCCTCCCTCTGCCACAAAGTCCAAAAGACTGTTCTATACATCTGTGTCTCTTTTGTTGTCTCGCATACAGGGTTATCGTTACCATCTTTCTAAATTCCATATATATGCATTAGTATACTGTGTTGGTGTTTTTCTTTCTGGCTTACTTCACTCTGTATAATAGGCTCCAGTTTCACCCACCTCATTAGAGCTGATTCAAATGTATTCTTTTTAATGGCTGAGTAGTACTCCATTGTGTATATGTACACAGCTTTCTTATCCATTCGTCTGCTGACAGACATCTAGGTTGCTTCCATGTCCTGGCTATTACAAACAGTGCTGTGGTGAACATCAGGGTACACGTGTCTCTTTGAATTCTCGTTTCCTTGTTGTGTATTCCCAGCAGTGGGATTGCTGGGTCATAAGGCAGTTCTATTTCCACTTTTTTAAGGAATCTCCACACTGTTCTCCATAGTGGCTGTACTAGTTTGCATTCGCACCAACAGTGTAAGAGTGTTCCCTTTTCTCCACACCCTCTCCAGCATTTATTGCTGGTAGACTTTTGGATAGCAGCCATTCTGACTGGTGTGAAATGGTACCTCATTGTAGTTTTGATTTGCATTTCTCTGATAATGAGTGATGTTGAGCATCTTTTCATGTTTGTTAGCCACCTGTATGTCTTCTTTGGAGAAATATCTATTTAGTTCTTTGGCCCATTTTGTGATTGGGTCGTTTATTTTCCTGGAATTGAGCTGCAGGAGTTGCTTGTATATTTTTGAGATTAGTTGTTTGTCAGTTGCTTCATTTGCTATTATTTTCCCCCATTCTGAAGGCTGTCTTTTCACCTTGCTTATAGTTTCCTTTGTTGTGCAAAAGCTTTTAAGTTTAATTAGGTCCCATTTGTTTATTTTTGCTTTTATTTCCAATATTCTGGGAGGTGGGTCATAGAGGATCCTGCTGTGATTTATGTCAGAGCGTGTTTTGCCTGTGTTCTCCTCTAGGAGTTTTATAGTTTCTTTCTGCTCATCTCACTTGCATGCAGCAGGTATAAAATTCAGTTCAGTTCAGTTGCTTAGTTAATCAGTTGTATCTGACTGTTTGCAACCCCATGGACTATAGCACACCAGGCTTCCCTGCCCTTCACCAACTCCCAGAGCTTGCTCAAACTCGTGTCCATCGAGTCAGTGATGCCATTCAATCATCTCATCCTCTGTCATCCCCTTCTCCTCCTGCCCCCAATCTTTCCCAGCGTCAGGGTCTTTTCCAATGAGTCAGTTCTTCACATCAGGTGGCCAAAGTATTGGAGCTCCAGCTTCAGCATCAGTCCTTGCAATGAATATTCAGAACTGGTTTCCTTTAGGATGGACTGGTTGGATCTCCTTGCAATCCAAGGGACTCTCAAGAGTCTTCTCCAACACCACAGTTCAAAAGCATCAATTCTTAAGTGCTCAGCTTTCTTTATAGTCCAATTCTTACACCCATACATGACTACTGGAAAAACCATAGCTTTGACTAGATGGAGCTTTGTTGGCAAAGTAATGTTGGTGCTTTTTAAGATGCTCTCTAGGTTGGTCATAGCTTTTTTTTCTAGGGAGCAAGTGTCTATTAATTTCATGGCTACAGTCACCATCTGCAGTGATTTTGGAGCCCAAGAAAATAAATTTTGTCACTGTTTGTATTGTTTCCCCATCTATTTGCCATGAAGTGATGGGACCAGATGCCATGATCTTAGTTTTCTGAACGTTGAGTTTTAAGCCAGCTTTTTTAATCTCCTCTTTCACTTTCATCAAGAGGCTCTTTTGTTTTTCACTTTCTGCATAAGGGTGGTATCATGTGCATATCTGAGATTATTGTTGTTTCTCCCAGCAATCTTGATTCCAGCTTGTGCTTCAGCCTGGCATTTTGCATGAAATGGTATAAAATTGGGGCCCCCAAAAGCATTCACCCTAACCGTTGACCTGTTTATTATATAATAGCAATTGGATTTTGACCTTATAATAGGTCGATCATATTTGAACTTCATATTGTAACCCTTATTATCTGAATTCTTGATCCTGAAAAGTCTTGCTTGAACTTGAAATCTATCCTAGACTCTCTTGAAAAATCCATATTCCTGGTATGTGTATTATACTCCATAGCAATTACGTGAAATAAATTGCTCCACAGAAAATTATATCCATGCTCAGAATCATCTGAAAGATTAAAAAAAATAGTCGTTCTTGAGCCCCTCTTAAATCTATTGAGTCTCTGGGAGTGAGCACCAAGAAATACATAGTTTTGAAAGTTTCTCAAGAGATTCTAACGTGCAGCTGGGTTGAGAAGCCTTGTTCTAGGCCCTGGGGAGAGAGGGGCAAGAGAGCTCCAGTGAATCCATTAAAAAAAAAATTTATTTGGTGTGCTGGGTCTTAGTTGTAGCATGTGGGATCTCATTCCCTGACCAAGCATCAGACCCAGGCCCCCTGCATTGGGAGCACAGAGGCGTTAGCCACCTGACTACCAGGGAAGTCCCTCTAGTGAATCCTAGACGCTTGCTTTTACCTGCTGCTCTGCCTTCTTTTCACTGTTAAACAAATTCTCCCCTCATTATACTATATCATTCCCCTACTTCACCCTTCTTATTAGGTTCATCAGTCTCATCCCATTGTATGTCATTTTCTTTGGACTTAGGAAAACAGCTCAATAGATTCTTCATCCAAGTTATGAAATGAAGGGCCTTTAGTCTTCGAGTTTAAATTATTTAAAAATGAGGTTACTTTGTTTGGGGTCTAGCCAGCCTCCTCCTGTACACTCCAGTTTGAGAACCTGGTTAGGCAGAGTTCCCTAGTCTCCCTTCCTCACCTGAATAAAGGAACAGTCAGGCCATGTCTCCAGAGCTTTCTGAGCCAAGGCTTCATGAAGCAGGAGGGAGGTTTAGGAAAGAGCCAGGCTCCCTCCCTCAATGTCAACAGAATGAATGTTGTTGAATCACTTGATCCCAGCTCTGTGAAATAATACACAGGAGGAATTTCTGCTTTATGACTTTAATCTGATAAACTCTACTTGCTCTGGCGTGTTGGATTCTCTGTGTGTTCCTCTGCTCCCGCCAGCATAATCCCGGCCTTATGTGTTGCAGCTAGCATGCAAAGCCAAAAACTCAAACCCAGCCTTGATGCAGACTTCAAACACAAGCTACTTTAGAAAGCTCTGTGATAATGCTAAGCACTTAACATTACCGCTGCCGGGCTCCTAAAAGGAGCCAGGAAGTGCCAGATCCGGAGAATCCCGTAAAATTTCCTATTGAGCCTGGGCCTGAAGCAAGCAACTGCTGCAACCAAATAAAGCAAAACCAGTTTAACTCTTGGTTTCCTTATATTTCCTTTTCCCTGTTCTCATAAATTATATTCTCATTTCCCTTTTCTCTCCCCTGTTTATTATTTTTTCCATCCATATCTTTTCTCCGTTTTTCTCTCTGCTCTGTCCATCTTTCCCCTACCTTTCTGTTTTCACCTGTCATGCATGTTCTCTTAGTTCCTGCTTTTGGAGAGCCAGGAATATTGTATAATTTGAGAATTAGCCAAATATTGAGGTATTTATCCAAGGTTAACCTTGAATGATTTCCTCTATATCTATTTTCAATCGCACTATTTTCTGGGGCCAGTTGGTAGGAGAGCAAGCTACAAAGAACACCGGTGCCTTAGAAGTCATCAATATTGGTCAGAAACAAGGACAAGAGAATTAAAATTATACCCTTAACCCATCTGGAGCTTAAGATGTAGGATATAATAACACAGGGATAGGAAAATTTATAGCATGTCTGTGACTGCTGTCCTTTTTCATGCTCTTGGCAAATATCATAAACAGATCTCTGAACTCTGATATGATTTTTCTTAACCTACTACTCCAGGGCATATTGGCCACTAGACAAGATGAGTCCTCTCTTTCTTGTTAATGGAAGTTTAGATGGAATTTTTGGCAAGAGGAAAATGTTAGAGAGCTAAATCCCATCTTTTCAGAACTCCTTAAAAAATTAATTTGGCAACACGTGGGGTCTTCATTGCATCATGTGGGGTCTTTTGTTGCAATGCATGGGCTTAGTTGCCCTGCAGCATGTAGGATGTTGGTTCCCCAACCAGGGATCTAACCCATGTCCCTTGCATTCATTGCAAGATAGATTCTTAACCTCTGGACCACTAGGTAGGTCCCTCTCTTCAGAGCTGTTTTTATTCAGTGTTGAAGATTTGTACTGAGAGTCCTGCAAACCATGATAGATATTGCAGCCCTTTTCTTTAATGACTGTTAACCCATTCACATGATGAGGGCAAAATGCTGGAGACCGTGATAGAAGAAGAGTAATTTCAGTGAGTTTAAGAAAAGCTGAAGACTGATTTGAGGTGAATAGTGCACGTTTTTGTTCCAGAGTTTCAGTGCTGGTTGCTGATTTTTTGGGGAGGTTAGTGGTTGAACAAATGCTTTTCCTAGAATCATGTAGGGCACTTAAAAGTGTTGAATGCTGTATATAAAACTCCAGAGGTGAAGACGTACAAGTGACAGTCTGATTATTGGAAAGAAGGTAAAGAGATTTGACAATATCAGAGTTTGGGCACATTTGAGCAATAGCAGTTCATTGTCCTTGAACAGATTGCCTTCTGGCCATGATTTATCGACTGACTTAATGGAAGGGTTCAACACGAGCCACCACTTACCTGTTTTTGTAGTTGACTATCAGAAGGCCTTAAATAATTGTGTGTGCTGTAGCTGCTTAGTTCTGTTTGTTTCTTTGCGACCCCATGTGCTGTAGGCCGCCAGGCACCTCTGCCCATGGGGATTCTCCAGGCAAGAATACTGGAGGGGTTGCCATGCCCTCCTCCAGGGGATCTTCTGAACCCAGAGGTAGAACCCAGGTCTCCCACATTGCAGGCAGATTGTTTACCATCTGAGCCATCAGAGAAGCCTGGTTGTGTAAGAAATGTCAAAGGGACAAACTTGTGTTCAAAGGACTGTGTATTTTTGTGTATCAACCTCTTGCCCTTCCTTAACTTGAAAGTTTTGGTCAAAAGTAGCATTTTCTTGTGTGTAAATAAGCAGATTCATATGCATGCTGGCTGAGAAGGCAAGCACAATGTTAGTTTCATGGATGGTGGCAAGTGTGACATCTCTGTCATTGCCCTGTGCCTTGCATCTCTGGGAGGATGACTGCCCACATCTCTGAAACTATCAGATATGGCTCTATTAACAGAAAATTGATACCTGGACATGGAACAAAATATAAAGATACTGCATTCCAAAGAATTTATGTAAATTGAATTATCTAAACTGAATTTAGGGACTATTATTGTAAAGGTAATCTGTGAATAATCCTTTTGTGGTGATTGTTTTCTTCCTCTTTTGTATCCCCATTTAAAAGCCCTTAATTTAATTTGTGTGGATGAGGTGGATTTTTGTGGGGTTAAATCACTGCAGTTTATACCCATTGAGGGCAAATTATCAGACTGAGCTCCTTTGGGGCCGTGACAAACGGCTTTGCCCTAGGTGCTCAGGAAACTTGCATTCATTCTCTGCACACATGAACTCTGTTTCAGTTAGTCTAAATGCATGGATTCCTAGAAAAAATTAAAATTTTACGATAATTAGTATTCACTCCTTGTTTCAAAGATATACTGAGAGTGAAGTAAGTCCAAAAGAGAGAAATATCGTATATTAATGCATATATATAGAATCTAGAAAAATAGTACCGATGAACCTATTTACAGAGAAGACATGGAGATGCAGGTGTAGAGAATGGTCTGGTAGACACAGCAGGGGAAGGAGAGGGTAGGTCAAAGTGAGAAAGTAGCATTGACAGACATGCCCTATCATGTGTAAAATATACAGCCGATGCCGAGCTGCTGTGTCACACAGGGAGCCTGGCCTGGCGCTCTGTGATGGCTCTCAAGGGTGGAATGGGGGTGGGGGCAGGCTCAAGAGGGAGGGTGTGTGTGTATAGATATATATTTAATTATGGATATAGGGTATATATACATAAATACATATATGTAATTATGACTGATTCACATTGATGTATGGCAGAGACTGCCACAACAACTGCAAAGCAGTTGTCCTCTAAAAAAAAAATTAAAAAGACAGATTTCTCATGAAAGAAAAAAGATGCATTGGGCAGTCCAATGTGCCCAATGGTGAAGGTGGACTGCATTTTTAAGGGTGATCCCCACAGTTTCTGCTTTGCACGTGTATAGTGGGGGAAACAGAGCAGAGAACCAGTGAGAGGTGCACAGGAAATGTTAAGTCTTGTTGCTCTTGGAGTGTGATGGTTGCTCTGATGGAACCCCTTGAGATGCACCCACGAGACCTTGACCATGCGTGGGGCTGTTAAGGGAGGCATCATGGGAAAGACAGAGTGTGGGGTCAGCGCCTGACCTGGAGTGATGGCCAAGAGGACCTACAGAGCTCAGTTGTTTTCACCTAAAAATGGGGATGGTAATAATCCAGGTTCAGAGAGTTGTTATGAGGATTCCATGACCATAGTGCACATCGATGGTGTGATCGTCCTGACAGCTGAGAAGCCATCGGTGATGATAGCCGTCTGTATCTGTCCTTCATCGTTTGTTCTGTGTAGCAACCCTTTGAAGAGAGGAGCAGTTTTCTCTATTTTGCAGATGCTCAGAGAGGTTAATTTGCCCAAGGTTATCCAGCTAGAACTTGGTAGGGCCAGGCTTTGAATCTAGATGCCTCTCTCCTAGTTACCTTTTGTTCTCTTTATGCTACTCTGGAGGCCCAAGATGATTCCAGCTGCTTCCTGCTTCATTATCCCCCTAAGTGCCGCACTGAGAGGAGTGTGCAATTGCCTGCCCCTCCTCTCCCTGCCTCCTGGTTGAGCCATGAGTCACTGCTGAGCCATTTGTGTCAGAGAGGGAAATGGGGGCTTGCTTATCGCATGTAGCAATTTGCTGCTTGTTCTTGCTTATTTGCCAGGGACACCAGCCGGGAAGTGTTCATCAAGAGGCATCAAGTTTGTTAAGGGACCACATGGTGTATTTTAAAAGCTCTCAGCTCTCTCTGGCATCATTGATTGTACTTTAGCATAAGAAATTAAGCGATATTGAGCCTTTTATTAATACTACACATGTTTTCCATTTAACTTTGACTGGTTAAATCTGGCATAAAATGGAAACTTGCAAACCAGCCTCCATGGGATGTGTGCCTTCTCTACGCTAGTTATGCTGAGGATCTGTCTGCATCCAGGGCCTGGACTAGATTTTCTCTTTTGCTTTTCTCTCTTGGTGGCAAGGTTTGCCTTGTTTCATGAAGCATGTTGATACGGATAAATGTTGACGTGGGCACGGGTATGTGATACCTGGAGAACATAGATATGTGCTCCTGTATTCTGATCAAGCTTTGGTATGTTGTGCATTTGACAGAACTTAGGGTAGGGGACACTGCTTGGAGTTGATGTGAAGTTTGAGAAATTTGTAGCTCAGAATTTGGAATGATTCTTCTGAGATCATGTACCAATGGTCTTCATTTCACAGATGAAGAGCAGGTCTAAAAGGATGATGGTGATGGTGGTGGTGCTACAGCAGTAGCAGTGAGAGCAGGAATAGTTCTTAAGCCAGACACTCTTCAAGATGCTTTATGCATTACCTCATTTGGTCCTTAAAATGATTTTATGACACAGGCATTTTTATTATCTCCATTTTACAGATGAGGCACAGAGAGGTTCAGTCGTTTGTTCAAGTCACACATCTGGCAAGTGATGAAGCTAAAAGTTTTACCCAGGCTGTAAAAAGGCTCTATCAGAACCTTTGATTTCAGTCTTCACACAATTGCTTTATATGACTTGTCCCAAGTCATGAAACTACTCAGAAGTCATCTTAGTTTCAAATCCTGCTCTTTTGATGACTGAACTATATCAGGGATTTGTAAAATTCTTTCAGCTGTGGACCCCTTCCTTAAAGATATTTCTGGATAGAGTAACCAGATATAAACGCGAAAACCCAGCTGTTGTGGGTGAAGTGGGGTTGGAGAAGGCATTAACCTTATGTTCCATTTATTTAGCCCTTCCTGTGACTTCTTAGAAACCCACATGGGGCAAACTTTTAAAATCCTAGCTTTAGTTAGGGACATGAGCTTCAGTTTAAATTTTTTTTAGCCACAATTAAAATTATAACAGGGATGGGACAGATATCTCTGGTCAGATCTGTCCCATTATCTCTGTTTATGTCTCCACTGGAAGCAAATGCTGAAATTTTTGTAGCTGCATTATTATAGGTTTGCAGGGTCTCTGGGAGGAATCAGAATTAGGAATTGTTAGAAAAAGGCCTTCCTGAGATTCTGAAGAGGGCACAACCCTCTCACCTGCTGAAAATCTTTGGGCTGGAGTCAGCACTCTGATCTGCATATCCCATGGTCAGTGAGTTGCTGATCTTTACTGCCCATCTCTGCTTGGACATTGTATAGTGCCCCAGGGTCATCATTCTGAACATGACTTGTGTTACAGTTACGTGGTTGATTCTGACTCTGTCTCACTCACTATAGACTGTGACCTAGTCTTCTCTCTGTCTGCAGTGCTGAGCACTGCTTAGCAGGAGTTGCAATAAGTGTTGGTTGAATTTTTCTAATCACTTTTTAGTTTTAGACTATAGACATAGATGAGAGATCAAATAGGTTACTAGGACCAAAGCCTAGAATGTCTTCTGTAGCACAACTTTCTTTTTGTCTGTTTCCAAGAAGTGGAGTAAAGGAATGAAAGCTGGTTTAGTTGGGATTCCAGTGGGTTGGTCAAAAAATTCTTTTGATCCACGAACCTAGTAAGGCAGCAGAAGAGACACAGATATAAAGAACAGACTATTGGACTATGTGGGAGAAGGCGAGGGTGGGATGATATGAGAGAATAGTACTGAAACATGTATGTTACCACATGTGAAATAGATGACCAGTGCAAGCTCAATGCATGGAGCAAGGCACTCAAAGCCAGTGCTCTGGGACAACCCAGAGGGATGGGATGAGGAGGGAGGTAGGAGGGCGGTTCATGATGGGGGACACGTGTACCTGTGGCTGATGCATGCTGATGTATGGCAGAAACCACAATATTGTAAAGTAATTATTCTCCAGTTAAATTAAAAACATTGGTTCAAGTTTTTCCATAAGATGGTATGAAAAATCTGACTTAACTTTTTGGCCAACACAGTATTTTGTCTTTAAAAAATGGCATCAATCTGAGGCTTATACACATTTTGAGAGTTATGGAAAAGCCAAAGTTTTTTTTTTTTTTTTTTTTTACCTTTTTTCTTCCAGATTAAACAGTTTCTTCCTTTGTAAAGATACTTGCGGGCAAAAAGTAGCATGGGAGTGTTGAGTACTCAGGAAAAGAATCACTTCAAGGTCTCAAGTCTATTTCTTATCGGCTTGCTAGTGGTCTAGTTGTCACCAACTTGTATTTGTTGTGTGTGTGTGGGTTTTGTTTGTTTGTTTGTTTTTTTGTTTTTTTTTGGTGAAGAAAGTTGTAGCAGTACAGTGAAGTGTATGGAGCTCAGGAGCTTGATGAAGGTGGAGGGAAGATTGGGAGATAGAAAGATGGAAGTAAGAAATAGGAATCAGTCTACACCTGTGGTTCCCAGAGTGTGATCCCTGGACCAACAGCTTTAGCATCACCAGGTACTTCTTAGAAATGTGAGTTCTCAGGTTCCACCCCAGACATACAGAGTTGAAAACTCTGGGTTGGTCCAGTATTAGGTGTTTTTGAAAGCACTAAAGTAACTCTTTCCCCCTTGCCCAATTTAAATAGTCCCAATTGTTGCTAGTTTTTAGTTGATCACTATAATATACTTTGAGTGTGTGTCAGTGAGTAAGGTTGATACTAGATTAGGAGGACTGTTGAGGAGAAGTAAAGAAATGCCCTTGTATTCCAAAGACATTTCCCAGACTTAACTTATTAGTGTCTATTGCTTTTGTTCAGATTAAGCTCTGAAACAAGATTCTCGTCAAGCCTTGAGCTTATTAACAGCTGTTTCATTTGTTTAGTACAAATGCAAAATGTCTGATATCTGTAGAGGAAGTACTTCATAAAAATGCACACTTCTTAAGTGCTCTACTAGGAGAAGCATTGTGAAGCCCACAGGATGTTAACATTAAGCAAGTAAATGTGGCTTGGTTGAGCTCTCCTCATTGCAATCAGTGTGGTGGTTGAGAGCACTGGACTCCACAGCTTGAAAGGTTTTCCCATTGGTCAGATTTCAGACACTCTGGACATCAAAAAGAATGACTGCAGTTGGATGTAGATAAAAATCCGTGAATTCATACTAATGAGGGACAGAGAGAAAGAGAGAAACTCTTGAGATTAGAAATGACTGTTACGCAAACTCCTCATTCTGAAAATTACAAATTAAAGGAAAAGAATTAGGTATTTGCTTTGCTTGTAATGAGAAACTGTGGCTCTTCTATGATTAAGGAAAAGTTGTTCTTTACAGAAGGATCTACTCTGCTTAATCACTCAGTTGTGTCCGACTCTTGTGACCCCATGGACTTTAGCCCGCTAGGCTTCTCCGTCCATGGAGTTCTCCAGGCAAGAATACTGGAGTGAGTTGCCATTTCCACCTCCAGGTTACAGAAGGATACTAGGAAATAAAATGTAGATGAAAACATAAAATTAGAATATCAGCACTTATAATAGTAGAATAGTTGATTCAGGCAAAGGTCATCAGTGGAAGGTAAAACCATTAAGGGAAAGGATGTTGGAGAATGGAATGGTCTCATGGCCTTGAAGAATACTTCACAGATGCTTTCCAAAGGGGAAAGTGCCTCTTTACAGTGGTGGTCATCTCCTGAACTCAGTGGTCAAACTCAGCATCATTCATGCATGGTAGGGTAGCCTCCCGATATCATGTAACAGGAAGTACATGTCATCGCCAAAGAAGAGTTTTGCAAAAAAAATTCAACCTGCATCTAATCAGGTTTACCAGAAAACACAGGGGATAGAGAATCAAATTAATTAACATTATGGTGAAACAATCAGACACATTTAAAATGTTGGACATTCTTAAGATGACCGGTCTGTCTGGTTTATTTTTAACAAAATCACATGAAAATATTGGGTTGGTGGGCATTATCCTATATTAGAAGAGACTAAGGACACATTAACCAAATACAGTGTATAAACATTGATCAGATCTGGCTTGAAAATAATAATTGCTATAAAAGATACTTAAGGGCAGTTGTGGAAATTTGAATATGGACTGGTATCAGATCGTATTAAGAGTTTAGTGTCACTGTATTAGGTGTGATAATGGTATTTTCGTTGTGTTATAAGAATAGCTTTATTCTTAGCAGCTGTTTAATTTTTCAGTATGAAATTGTTTTACCTATAAATTGCTTTCATATGGTTCCATGAGAAATTAAAGTGAGTATGTAGATTAAGAAAATTTGACAAAATACTAGCAACTTTGAATTGAAATAATAGGCATATGTGTTCATTTCCTTTTGTCAGTACGTTTTAAAATTTTCTCAAACGACAAAAATGGGCTGCCCTTATTCAGACAACTGACTGTGTCACTTGAAAATGGTATGGCCTTGAGTAAATTTCTTATAGTGTTCAGGGTTCGTATCTGTAAATTTACTGTAATAATAATACCATGAAGTGTTGCTGAGGTTATACCATGAAGTGATGTATTCGGCATATAAAACACACTGCTGTAGTGTGTAGCATACATATCGGTGCCTTATACAAACTAAATGCTCAGTAAACAGTAGTTTCTCTGATGATGTTGATGACTATAAGCGTTAAATACCTTAGTTTAATATTACTGATTCAGCATAGAGAACAGTGAGACAGAAGATTTTGGATGATAACTAGACTCATGAAAGCTATGGATTCCCTAAAATTTCGCATGTCATTTCCAAACTTTATAGCTCATGTATGCATTCCTGTTTAAGAATGCATTATCTAGCATTTATTATTTAGAAACCTGTTGTTGTTCAGTCACTCAGTCATGTCCGACTCTTCGCAACCCCATGGGCAACACAGCATGCCAGGCTTCCCTGTCCTTCACCATCTCCTGGAGCTTGCTCAAACTCATGTCCATTGAGTCAGTGATGTTACTCAGCCATCTCATCTCCTGTCATCCCCTTCTCCTCCTGCCTTCAATCTTTGCCAGCAGCAGAGTCTTTTCTAATGAGTCTGTTCTTCTCGTCTAGAAACCTAGGTGATACTTAAGAATACCTATCTAGAAATCTTGTATTGTCTCAATATTATGCTTTAATTTGGAGAGAAATTCAGTGGGTTTAAAGACATGCTTGTGAAGAAGTGAATGAAGTGGTGGTTTTGTAACCAGCATGCAGTCAGGTGAACATGTCCCATTTAGTTTGGTTGCCTTCAGAAATACCTTAGAACACTGTGCATCCATTGAGCACGGTTATTGTTATTGTTCAAAGCATCCTCTTCTAAGAATTTCCTTTAGAACCTCAGATTAGGTTAGTTTTTATAAACATCCAAAGTTTTCTATAGCTTATTCTGATGTTACAAAGTGAGTTATTTAAACGGATAATTCATTTTTGATCACAGAAGTCTGTGACGAGATGGTGAGATGTTTTTTGCTCCCTTTTGTGGTCTTATGATGCTGTTGGAAATGTCAAAGGAAGAGTTTCAGAAGTAGTTTAGTTTGGTCAAACTCTCCACCTCTAAACCATTGGTAATACCAATGACTAGCCCTTATTGTGGACTTCCCAGGTGGTGCTAGTGGTAAAGAATCTACCTGCCAATGCAGGAGACGCAAGAGACATAGGTTCAGTCCCTGGGTCGGGAAGATCCCCTGGAGGAGGAAAATGGCAGCCCACTCCAGTATTCTTGCCTGGAGAATTCCATGGACAGAGGAGCCTGCTGGACTATAGTCCATGGGGTCTCAAGGAGTCGGAAATGACTGAACTTGGGCTCTTATTTTGCCTATTTGTGTGTGTTTGCTATGCTTTCACTGAGACCACACTTTTAGTCAGTGAACCTCAAGTGTTTGGCATTGTGGTCCAATGGATTGGATTCTGGTGTTTTGCCTCAAAAGTGCATCACTGAAAATAGATAAATGGCAGGAAATGACTGGCCCGCTGCTGTCTTTAAGGGTCAAACAAAAGATAAGAACCGACTCATTGGAAAAGATCCTGATGCTGAGAAAGACTGAAGGCAAAAGGAGAAGGGGGTAACATAGGATGAGATAGTTAGAGAGCATCACCAACTCAATGGACGTGAATTTGAACAAACTTTGGGAGATAGAGGAGGACAGAAGAGTCTGGTGTGCTGCCACCCATGGGGTCGCAAAGAGCTGGACACGATGACTGAACAACAATAGCAGCAAAAGAAATGGGCTCCCCTGATCTCAGGACTCAGTGGAGGACATTCATACTGGAATGGAGAGTTGTGAGAATTTGGGGAGATACTGCTTAGGGGGTTGTTCCTAGGACAGAGTTCTTAACAGCTGTGCACAAATAAAAATTGAGGAGTCTGTTGGAGAAACCATAAATCCCATGAGCACAGGAAACATGTCTGCGTTGTCCACTGCTAAGTACTTGATGTGGTGCCTAGTAGGTGTGCAGTAAATGGTTGAATGAGAGTGTCGTGTAGATGAATAAAAGAATGAAGGTGAATGATGATACAGACTGTGGTGTTTGTTGGCTGACCTGGTTTTTAAGTGGCAGGTGGAATGTTAATATTTTGGATTTCCACAGAGGCTAGTTCTAAGATGCTTCCTTTATCAGTGAAGAAGCCTTCTGAGGCTTACTTTAAATGATAATCAGTATTGCAGAACTGCAGAGTGAGCGTGTGTGTCCATTTTATACAAGAGGAAACAGATTCAGAGAATTGGAGTAGTTTGCAAGTAGGCCCACAACCAAGAAAAGTATAAGATCTCAACCTAGGTCTTTCAACACTTGAGCACAATCTTCCTTTTATACTTCCATCAATCTTCCTTTTTATTCCCATCAGTCAATGCTAAAGAGAGTTTTGCTTTGCTAGTGGTTTATTAAATTTTATCTCTGTATCATATTAGAGTGGTTAGTTATTGAGCATGAAGAAATAAATAGGGAAAAATTCACATATTGGCTAATCTCTGTTGCTCTACTTGTTTTGCTAGTCATCATTTGGTTGATTGAATAATGATGATGATAAAACTGAATGGGTAGAACAATTTGTGATTAAAAGAAAACCTTCCATTCTACTTAATAGACTACAGCTATTAGAAAGAAATAGAAACTGCAGTTCATCTTAATATAGCTACTTGTTTAGGAAAGGAGATATTTCAAATTAAATTAGCCTTTTCTTTGCCTTGGATTGGTTGAGAAAGTTTTCATTTTTCCCACCCAGCCCTAAATGACTATTGGTATAAGGAAACCAGTCTTACTGATAACTGAATGAAAGAAATTAAACAGGCACACACACACACAAACAAATCCAAAATTCATCTGAGAAGGATGTGATCTTCTAAGTTTCGGTCATTGATTGAGGCATTTGGGAGAGATGAGCTCTACAGATACAACTGTCATGGTTTTCAAAAGTTATCCCAAGACAGTGGAGAGGAAACGCGACAGACACTGGAAAGAGACCCTGTCTCAGATGATGAGTAATTTATATTTTATACTCATATTAATATTTCATTGATGAGAAGGTCAAAATCTACATTTAAATGGAAATATTTAAAAAGCAGAAGCATAATATTTGACTAAGTGAAACACTCAGGGTTTTTCAAGAACACAGGCTGCACCCCTGGGACCTTAGCCCTCCAGATCTGATGTTTGTTAGAGCATGCTGGAATGTTTGAATTGCTTTAGTCTTGTGAGTAGATCTTAGCCGCAGCATGTGGGAATCTTAGCTCCCCAACTCCTCTTCCATTTGACCCTGAATTGTGTTACATACTTCCCAATACCATGCTCTGCGCATGTGGGCTCATTTGGTCCTGTAAAATTATGTTTGTCTCTAGAATCTCATTTTACCCATCCTGTGAAATAGATATATTGGAATTGTGAGACTAGGCAAAAAAGTGGATGCTTTCAGTTGTAAATAATGGAAATGTTCAAGCAATGAAGGGTCTTGACAAAGAGAATTAAGGAGGTCCCAGGGTTGATTCAGAGACTCAGATCCAGGCTCTGGTTATGCTTCATTTCCCTTTACCATTCAGCGTGTTAGATTTCACTTTAGGCTTGTGACCTCATGGTTCTAAGAGGGCTGCCATGGTTCCAAGAGCAGTGTCTTCACAGCATTGGAAAGAAAGGAGGAAGGATGCACAAGCCAAAGAATCTTTTGAGTTCATGTTCCTCTCTTAACAGGGAGGAAATTTTCCTCAAAAGCCTGCACAAAGACTTGCCCATACATCTCATTGACCGGACTTCAGTCACTTTATCAGTCTCCCGCTCCCACTGCTAAGGAGAATACTTGTAAGGAGAATGACAAATAACCGTGATTGGCTTTAGAGCACGCCTGCTTGATTCCCTGGCACTTTGCCTCCCTGGTAAACTCAGAGCTCTGTTATCCGCAAAGAAGAAAGGGAAGTGGGTGTTGTCTGTCACACTGGTCCTTGTGTGAGTTTTGGAGTGAAGGCAGGTACACACCTGCCTGTTGCCCTTGTGTGTTTTCTTGGTTTATAAGTGGCACAGCGACATGGTTCAGAAGTAGTCTGGAAGAGGAAGGTTAACATTCAGCTTCTCCTAGAGACGTCACAGCAGGAAGGAGGGCTCACAGATGAAGGCAGGGTCCAGTTCTCTGGCTATGCTGGTGAACTGGCACCACATAGATGGACCAGGGCTGACCCTGGACAGTGAGCCGAGTCAGTCCAGATCTCCCGTGTTCGTTCTCCTGTGTGCTCCACCTGCCCCACTTTCTACCGAGATGATCAGAGGCAGCGCTGGTGTAGGTGACACAGCTGCTGGGGTTCGGGGGCCTGGTTGTGGTTCTGTTCTGGCACTAACTGTGGGCGGCTCAGTTCTGGATGGGCACTTGAGATCAAAATAAATGACGTGCAGTTCCCATTTGTAACAGGCTCACAGTGCACAGCTTCACCCTTCTGAGTGTTTGTTGTCTCATGACAGAATGATTGCTTAGAACAAATAACCACTTTCCTCCCTTCTCACTAAGTTTTATGATTTCTTTCAAGTTTGTTTGGACATAATTTTTTTTGGGTCAGTGACTTTTGTCAGTATGTTCTGCAGATGTTTCGCTCACAGGCACACTGTTACTCGTGAAGCTTGCCTCTGCCATGTGTGGTCTGAGAATGCAGTGGGAAGAACATTGCTGGTCTCTCTATGATTATTCTGGATCATGCAACTCTCTTAATGGAAGCCATGATCACATTAGCCCTTTTGGCAGTCTCATTACTCTGTGAATTTTATTAGGTTTGTAGTCAGCTACAACTTAGAAAAAACAGAATTTAGAAGGTGACTTTGTGGAGACTTGGGGAACTGGATTTTCTTTGCACCTCCTTCCTTTTGTCAATTTCTTTCTCCTTAATTTTGTCCCTGGCAGTGGGCCCAGAATTCATGATATTGATAATAAATACTATATCAACGTATTTTGGGCTCTCACCCTGTGCCAGGTACTATGCTAAATGCTTTACAGGTATTGTTTGATTTAATCTCCACAGCAGCTTTCTGACTTAGACTTTATTAACTCTTCTTTTACAGTTGAGGGAGCAATATGGAATGAAGCTAAGTAATTTGAGCAACATTATATAGTTAGCTGGTGGTCCAGGCAGGGCTGGGTGGAAAGCTCAAGTTCTTAACTTTGCAGTGAAACTTAAGGCACTTTTGTTTCTTGCTCTTCCCCTAATTGGGCCTCCCTGGTGGCTCAGAGGTTAAAGCATCTGCCTGGAATTCTGGAGACCCGGGTTCGATCCCTGGGTCAGGAAGATCCCCTGGAGAAGGAGATGGCCACCCACTCCAGTACTCTTGCCTGGAGAATCCCATGGAGGGAGGAGCCTGGTAGGCTAAAGTCCATGGGGTCACAAAGAGTCAGACACGACTGAGCGACTTCACTTTCACTTCCCCTAATTATCCCCATACTCACTCCCTTCTTCTATGCTTGCTTTGAAATATCATTCAAATTGACTTACTAAAATGTACTGTGTAGAGATGAAAATGTCATACAGTATCAGACCCATAGATCAAGGGTTTATTTGTTCATTCGTTTGTGTGTTCATTCATTCTTTAATTCTTGACTGACAGTTTCTGAGGTATCAGACTGAGTATTGGGGTTCTTGAGGGGATTGAGACCTAGTGTCTTGCCTTTGAGGAGTTGACACAGCCACGTGGTAAAGTTGGGCTCCAGCAAGTTCCATCATTCCTTGCAGGTCATGGTGAAACATGCATTTCATTGTAAGCTTGATGAGTTCAGGGCATAGCACCTACTTGGCTCTACCTTGCCACTAAAGCAGGGCACATCTTTGAGCCTCACACCAGTGCATGTCTGGTGCCTCAAGCACCTGTACTTGACCTTCCTCTTTCTGTCACACTTTAGAGCCCCCGTTTTTTCCCTTCTTCAGATTGGCTTGTTGATCAGGGGTTGGTGCCACTAGGAATGGGGAAACCTGTGAAGTAACTTAGATAGAAGGGAGTAAAAGATTAGAATCAGGCCTTTGCTCAGATCCTGTTTTGCTAGGGGAGGCAAGGTTAGAAAGCTGAGCAAAAGACACTTGAGCACAAGAGCAAGGAGTGAGCCAAAGGTGAGGTATGAAGACAGAGAAAGGAATCTAGAGGGCTCTGACGTTGCCAAGCCCTGACACAGCCCTTCATCTCTAGTGTCTGAAAAACGGCTCTCTTCCTGCCTTCTTCCCACTCAAGCACCATGTGAGCCTCTTCCCAATTTCTTTGTTCAGTTTCCTCCAAGGACTGCCTCCTCCTACTAGATTATTCTGGAGAATAGAAATGGGGAAGGAGTCGGGGGAAGCTTCTGATTCTGTAGAGAGAGAAAATGAGGCACAGGATTGAGAGAGCAGCCATCTGTACCATGTCCTATTATAAGCCTTCAGGGAAGCCACAGTTGGCCTGGATTCCTTCACAGGCATGGGCTCTTGCCCCCTTCTTACCTTACTGGGTTGGGTCTTTTCACCTGACGGAGGTAGCTCCTGTTCAAGGGAAGCAGTTCCTTCTGATAGAAAAGAAGCCAATTGCAGTCTGGACTGCATTGCCCCTACCCGTAACCCCATTAAGGGGTTGTAAATAGTACTATAATGATGTCTCAGTCATTTGTTTTGATGTATCGGAGCTTTTAATAAATCAGCCACAGCTTGCTTAATAGGAATATGAGAGCAGAGCGTGTTGCTGCCAGCAGCTGCTAGTAAATTATAAAGCATTCATCTGTTTTACAAGGGAATTAAATGTTTGTTCTCTTTTAAGGGCTTGTAACTAAACAAGGGGGTGGAGTGGGGGGATGCCGCATGCTGCCCGATGCCTGCGCCCTCCCACGGGCAGTAACAGCCCCGGGTACCTGGGGAAACACCTGTAACCAGGGCCACGTGAATTACAGTGCCCCCGGCTAAACCCTGTCATTATCGGTCGCTACTCCATGTGCATCTCCAAAGCAATATTTATTGGATTACATTTTCCTTCCACTTCAAAGGATTCTGTGAAATACAAGTCCATTCTCCCCTCCCTTCTTTTTTTCTTAAGACTCTCTAGGGAAGGAGCGTTAGATAAACCATATATCCAGTATGACTGATGTTCAATTGTCTGCAAAATTGAGTTAGCTTATTTTATTCGACTTTTATGTTTGTATTTGAAGTGGACTCTCCTCCCTCCCCCTACCTTTTCAACAGGATTGACTTTATTAAGTAATTTTGAGAGGGAAGGCATCAGAGTCAGTATTTTTGGTAGATCTAAAAAGACGGGAGCCAGATAGCCAGGATTCAAGAGCTGTTGGCTATGTATTTTGTGATCTTTGACAAGTTATTTGAATCTGTTTCCTTATTTTTTGTCATGTTTAAATTTTGTAGTAATTACAGATTAAAAGGAAACTGCAAAGACAGAATGGAAGAGATCTAGGGTAACCTTCACTCAGTACAGTGTGTGTTTATAGTCCTTTTATGTTTGTAGATTTGTGTAACCAAGCAAGATACAGAACTCTATCATCACACACACTGTCCCCTAGTCGTGCCCCTTCGTAATAAGACCCTCATCCTCCACCTTATCTCCTGGCAGCTACACATCTTTTAATCTCCATAATTTGATTATTTCAAAGATGTTATCTGTGTTATCTAAGTGAAATAATACAGGGTATGACCTTTTGAGATTGTTTTTCTTTTCATTCAGCATAATGCCCTTGAACTCCATCCCCAATAGTTCTCTCCTTTTTATTGCTAAGTAGTATTTCATCGTATGGTTGCACCTTGGTTTGTTTAATCATTTGCTTATGAAGAGCCATTATGCCCATACTCAATATGCCAACAAATTTGCAAAAGTCAGCAGTGGCCGCAGGACTGGAAAAGGTCACTTTTCATTCCCGTCCCAAAGAAAGGCTATGCCAAAGAATGCTCAAACTACTGCGCAATTGCACTCATCTCACATGCTAGCAAAGTAATGCTCCAAATTCTCCAAGCCAGGCTTTAACTGTACGTGAATCGTGAACTTCCGGATGTTCAAGCTGGAGTTCAAAAAGGCAAAGGAACCAGAAATCAAATTGCCAACATCCGTTGGATCATCACAAAAGCAAGAGAGTTCCAGAAAAACATCTATTTCTGCTTTATTGACTACGCCAAAGCCTTTGACTGTGTGGATCACAACAAACTGTGGAAAATTCTTCAAGAGATGGGAATACCAGACCATCTGACCTGCCTCCTGAGAAATCTGTATGCAGGCCAGGAAGCAACAGTTGGAACTGGACTTGGAACAACAGACTGGTTCCAAATTGGGAAAGGAGTACGTCAAGGCTGTATATTGTCACACTGCTTATTTAATTTATATGCAGAGTACATTATGGGAAATTCCAGTCTGGATGAAGCACAAGCTGGAATCAAGATTGCCGGGAGAAATATCAATAACCTCAGATATGCAGATGACACCACTCTTATGGCAGAAAGTGAAGAAGAACTAAAGAGCCTCTTGATGAAGGTGAAAGAGGAGAGTGAAAAAATTGTCTTAAAACTCAACACTCAGAGAACTAAGATCATGTCATCTGGCCCCGTCACTTTGTGG
Source organism: Capricornis sumatraensis (assembly GCF_032405125.1). NCBI lineage: Eukaryota > Metazoa > Chordata > Mammalia > Artiodactyla > Bovidae > Capricornis > Capricornis sumatraensis. Next base: position 11,457,061 of record NC_091071.1, read on the forward strand.
CAAATAAATGGGGAAACAATGGAAACAGTGACAGACATTATTTTTGGGGGGCTCCAGACTCACTGCAGATGGTGACTGCAGCCATGATATTAAAAGATGCTTGCTTCTTGGAAGAAAAGCTATGACCAACCTAGACAGCATCTTAAAAAGCAGAGACATTACTTTGCTGACCATTGTCCGTCTAGTCAAAGCTCTGGTTTTTCCAGTGGTCATATATGGATTTGAGAGCTGGACTATAAAGAAAGCTGAGCAGCGAAGAATTGATGCTTTTGAAGTGTGGTGTTGGAGAAGACTCTTGAGAGTCCCTTGGATTGCAAGGAAATCCAACCAGTCAGTCCTAAAGGAAATCAGTCCTGAATATTCATTCATTGGAAGAATTGATGTTGAAGCTGAAACTCCAATACTTTGGCCACTTGATGCAAAGAACTGACTCATTTGAAAAGACTTTGATGCTGGGAAAGATTGAAGGCAGGAGGAGAAGGGGACAGCAGAGGATGAGATGGTTGGATGATATCGCCAACTCGATGGACATGAGTTTGAGCAAGCTCCAAGAGTTAGTGATGGACAGAGAAGCCTGGTGTGCTGCAGTCCATGGAGTTGCGAAGAGTGGGACACGATTGAGCGACTGAACTGCACTGAACTATGAAGGGCATTTTAGTCCTTTTCCATTTGGGGCTATTCCAGACCACCTAAAAGAGTTATTTATGAATTTTGTATGGACATAAGTTTTTGTTTCTATGTGGTAAATGTCCAGAATTGCAGTGGTTTGGTCATATGGCTGTTTAGTTGCTGAGCTGTGCTTTGTATTTGTTAAGCACTTTGTAACTGCCAGGGACTGTGCTTAGTCCCTTCCGTTGATTTTCTGAATTCATCCTGTCCGACACTATTATCTTATTCTGTAGTTGTGGAAATGGAGGCTTAGAGAGGTCAAATAATTTGCTAAGATCATTTAGGTAGTGATTGATAGAGCTGGAATCTGAACACAGGTCTTCGAGTCTAAGATTCATGTTTTTTTACATTCTACTTCTTTTCTATATTCTTTCTGATACTTAATCATGCAGCTGTTTATAGAGCTTTCTGTTCTGTTGGTCAAGGCCTAGTCAGAATTCTTAAACATCCTATTGTTCTTGTTTGTTTCAAGAAAAGGTAAAGGATACTACCCAGATTTTATTCAGTGTTAATTTCTTAGTGTGTCATGGTGGTTTTATCTGCAAGCGTGTTTGCGTGTTTCTTAATGTTTCTGGCAAAATTTAAGATGTGATCAAGGGACTGTATTCTCCCAGTTGATTCATCTTTAGTGTCACTTTAATTTCATTTCTGAAAGACTAATAGTGATTTTTCTCACTTCTCTGTTGGAGAGTGATTGAGTGATGCCTTCAGCAATTATTTATTGAGCGACTACTGTGTGATCATCACTGTGCTCAGTGCTGGGAGTATTCAGTAATGATGTGTTTCTTTGTTCCTGAGATTATTATGTGACTTTATCTTTCCTCGTAGTCTTTTCAGTTCATAAATGATCAGTAAGACTTTACTATTATTATTTTTTAATTTCTGAAAGGTAATCCTTTAGAAAACGTGTGTGTGTGTGTGTGTGTGTGTGTGTGTGTGTGTGTGTGTGTGTGTGTGTGTGTGAAAAAGTTTGGTTTAATTTTTAGGAAGATACTGATACTCCTAAAGTTAGGTATGGTAGTATCTACAGTTTATTGTTCTATGATTATAGAGGCTTTTAGATGAATGCTTTGCTTTTCAAGTCCATGATTCTTTTGAGAATGTAAAAGATCTCTAGGAACAAATCACTTTACCCCTAGAGTTGAATGCCGAGAAAGGAAAATTTTGGTTTGGAACATTCCTTGTAGTCCCCGTAGCATGTCTGATGTACCTAGTCTATGTAAAACAAAGCTTCCAAAAATAGAAGAAAATAACTTCAAATGTAAAGCTGCTTAAAGTTCATGGGTAGGCTAAGTGTTAATACTAAACTAACCTTGCTATTGTGAAGTTAATATTTTCCATTTTATTGAAGTGGAATTGTATAATTTTGTTACTGGATAGGTCCTTATACATTTGCCCAACCCACTAATTTTAGACATGAAACTTGAAACTGTAGAGGGAGGTGATTTCTGTTGTCTTTTTGTGAAAGAGGCAGGACTAGAATTTGGCCTCCTGCCCTGAAGTTCTGTACCCTTCTTATTGTATCATCGGGAACACATATTAAATAATATTTTATATTGATATCTGATGGATGGTATGAACAATAACAGTGTTGATTTTCCTAAATTTTATCATTTCGTACTTATCCTGTATATACCTAATGCTTTTCCTGTTCAGGATTTCAGTTTTCTCTATTCAGGACCATTGTCAAGGCACTTACCATAGTTCTTATCGAACTCTATCAGAGTTGCTTTATTAATCCACATTGCTTTGTTTCTTAGCTTTCTGGACTTCACATGTTGGTCATTGTCTATATAATAGCCGTACTTAAATACCTTCAGGTAGGTAGATAATTTTTGACTTCGTTTTTCATTGAGAGGAGACTGAGGGGTAGGAATCATGGACTGTTGCTGCGAGGACCCTCCCCCAGGCTCTCACCCTCTGCTTCTTCACTCTCAGAAACTTTCCCAGTCAATTTCTGCTTCAGGTCTTCAGGGGTACAGTGTCCAGAGGACCCTTTGTGGCTCATTTCACTGTGGATGGCTTTCATTTAAAAATGATTATTTCCTTTGGTTGAGACACAGTTAGGTTGTATGTAGCTCCTCCACTGTGATTCTTCCGGCTGGGTGGAATACATCAGTTTTCTCTGTTTCTTCCCTAAATGTTCCTGGATTGTTTGAGCCATTCTTTATTGCTTCATATTTTTAGATAATTCACTGTTCAGTGTGCTTCATTTTCTCGATGTCCCCCTTAAAGTGAGCCCCAACACTTTTAACAGGGCGATTCTGGAATAGGCCAAGTCACAGGGGGGCAAGCCAGACTCTCTTGTCCAGGGCTGAGTCTGGGGACTTCTTGCCTCAGCCTGGACCCCACCAGTGGGAAAGAGATCTCCAAGTCTGGGGCCGGGGAGCTGGTCTTTGAGAAGCACTCTTTAATAATATATTGCCTGTGCTCTTTGCTTGTTTTCTAGCTGATCTCTTATATCCTTATTATTCAGTATTCATTCCTTCACTGGTCATCTTTGTTCCTGCAGTCCCTCTCCCTGGATTTAATTGCTGCTCTGGTTACTCTTTTTTTTGGTAGTATGTGGAAGATCCTCTAGAATCTTCGGTTTTCAGTTTTAATTATCCTTCATCTTCAGCTCCCTTATCTCATTACAAACTTGAGTTAGATGCACGAACTAGTTGCAAGGCCTTGAACAAGTCGTTTAACTAGTGCCAGAATCAGTTTTCTCAATTGCATAGAGTCGTGTCACACTTCTTCATGTGAGAAATCAGTGAAATAACATGTATGAGAACGGTTTGTCAACAATAAAGTGTCCTCTAAATATATCCTCTCACTGTTTCAATACCCATGTTTCTATAGAACATACAACTGGCTCAGCTGTGTAAGTGCTCGTCCTGGACTTTCCCACAGATTCCCTTGGTGGTTGTTGCCTTTTCTTGGTGGTATACTGGGACATTTATACACAGTGGGCATGGCCTAACAAGCATTTGAATATTCACATATTTTGTTCTTCAGGGAATTGCCATTTCCCTTTAAAAAGCTAGGACTTTGACCACGTCAGAGGAAGGGATGCATGAGCTATTTTTTTTCCCCTATTAAATCAGTTCATTGAGGCTCTATGTACGTAGTAGTACTTGAGTTCTTTGCCTGGATCCTTCAGCCCTAGGCACTTGGAGCCATGGCTTTGTTGAGAGTCAGACTTGGCCAGTGTGTTCAGACATCAGCTGACAAGGCTTCTCCTATCCTCCCCCAAAACTGAGCAGCCCCTTTGGAATGTCTAATGAAATCCATGCTCTTGTATGCTGAGTTAAAATAAAGCAGGCAGCTCTGGAAAGAGCCCTAAGAGGTACTATTACTGTATGTTAGGTTTTATTTGCTTGTTTTGACAATGCTGTGCAAATGAGGGCTCTGCTGCTGTAGCTGAATCTCAGTGAGCTGTCTTTTTTGTCTAACTTCTCCTGCATGGGTCTGTGGTTAAGCCTACCTGCCAAACCTTTGAGACAACAAAACGACGGGAACATTGTCTTCTTGTTGATAGTAGGGCAGGTTGTAATTGATTTCCTTAATACTTAGAAGGGTGAAAACTAGGGTCCTGAGGAACGCTTGAAATTTTGCTTATTTACTGTCCACATCATTAGTTTATTAAATGAGAGTTCACCTAGCACACTCAGATGAAAGATATAGTAGCTGAAATGGATTTGATTTTTAAGATAGCCATAGAAATGGTCTATATTACACTAATAATATAAGTGGATGTTTCTCATTAGCTGGAATTTAATTTGTACTTTTGGACTGCCATTTCATAAGACATTTCCCCTGGGTGATAAGTAGCACCACTGTAGTGAGGAATTATTCTTTTTGTCTGTGATTAAGGGGAAATCAAACTGCCAGCTACAGCAAGCTCAGGAGTGAATTCTGGGCCAGCCCAGGGCTAAGCATGGCCTGATGGGCCGTTTGGGCATTTCCTTGGTGCCGTGAGAACAGGTGTTAAATGGAAACGTGGGGTCTGATGAGCCGTGCTCTGTTCATCCACAGTTTCCTCCCCACCACCTTCTTATCGAGGAAACCAAACAAAGACATAGCGTGTTGATGTTGGTTTAGTCACTGAGCTGTGTCCGATTCTTTTGTGAGCCCGTGGACTGTAGTCCACCAGACTCCTCTGCTATGGGATTTCCTAGGCAAGAGTACTGGAGTGGGTTGCCATTTCCTTCTTCTTCGGATCTTCTTGACTCAGGGATCAAACCTGTGGCTCCTGCATTGGCAGGGAGATTCTTTATCACTGAGCCACCAGGGAAGCCCAGGGTGTTGATAGATGTGAAAATTTAATACCTATTCTGAGGAACAAACAAATAAACAAAAAAACACAGCGCGGCATGTTCTACATGTGGTCGGTAAAGAATATCATCTTTGTTTTTCAGGGTAGCAGCTGCGTTGGTTGTTGCTGCCACTGTCAGGACAATCACCTGGATATCAATTCTTTGGGGTGTAGTTATCAATATTGGTAAAAGAAAAAAACATGAGGGTGGAGCTTAAAAGTTCTAAGACTTCGTTGTTCTTGCACTGCTTTTCAAATTAAGTCAGAGCTGAAACTCCCCTATCCTGGCTACTGAGATGGTCACTTCCTCTGGACTTGCCTTGATTGTAAAAGAGGTTGTCTTAGTGACCTTCAGGGTCTTTTCTGACTTTCTATTTAACTCCAAGGTAAATCCTAACTCTTGTTTCAGTCATTAGTTTCAAATATCTCCCCCTCTGAGCTTCTTTGTGCTGATTATAGAATGGATGGAGTTGTACCTTCTGTCTCCTCCCTTCCTCTGTGGTGCTCTGACTGGGTGCTGAATAAAGGGATGGTGGCCAGAAGGCCCTGTAGCCTAGGGAAGGAGGAAGAGACATGAAGGTATTAGATTAAAGCCCCTGGTGAACACCGGGAGAAGAGCCCTTGAATCAAAAGGAGTTCACAGAGTAGTTACTGAGTCTGCCCTTACTCTTTGGGGTCAAAAGAGTTTGGTCTTCATATCTATTATATGCCCAGAATTAATCCAGAGTCTTGGATTAATTCTGCCCACCCTGAGAGTGCTTTGTATAGCACTGGACATCCAGTAGGTATTAATTATTTCTGCTTTGCTTAACTTCTGGAAATCATTGCAGTTGTCAAGTGAACCGGACTATTAAATATTGTATAGGAAGGGTTCATGCTTGTAGCATTTTCATCATTCCAAATATTGTGTTCACTGAAGCAGAGAGCCTTGTCAAGACAGCCATTACCAACAGTTACAGAATGAAAGCAAGAGCTATTAACTCCTGGATAAAAATTGAGGATATTGTGCTTTCAAAAGAAACAAAGGGAGTTTTGAAATATTTCAGTGGGAAATCTCTTTAGATTTAAATATTTTTAAAGTAGAAGTAGAAATAAAGAAATTAGTAGAGATAAAAAGACAGTGATGTAAGAGCTTTATGTCATGGTCATATTAAGGTTCATTGTTAAGGTAAAACAAAAAATTTTTAGCTGCCATGTATCCTGTTTTGCAGGATGATTTTCTTTTAATGCATCCTGAAAACTGACCTGAGAGTTTGGTAAAATGTCAGACAAGCTGACAAATTGGGAGATGCTACGTTAGTAACCAGTCCTTGTTTTTATGCCCAGATTCATCTGTTTGTCGCTGTTGATTCTAGTCACCTCCATCCTTATCTTTTAATGCTTCCATCCTTCCAAATGGAAGCATTAAATCTTAATCTCGTGTGAATGCCTGCCTTGTAGATTTAAGAGAACAAGAACATGTGAACATGCCTGCTTAGCCAGCTAAAGAATTTGTCACCAGTCAGTTGATTCCAGGAGCCAGCCAGCTAGGTAGTGCAGAATACTTGTTACTGGATAGTTTCAGATCAATAGATTCCTCTATTCTGTTAACCCGGTCAAGACTGGAGTAGGAAAAAAAAAAATCATAGTGGAATACCTAAACTTTAAGTCATAGAGTTTTAGGGCTGGAAATGACTCAGAGTCTAAGACAAGGGCTGTAAAATTCACCAGTTTCCTGAGATTAGACAAATTGCATAAGTGAATGAATTGGACAGGTGTAAGCAACAGGGACTATGAGAGGCTGCAGAGTGTTAAGAATCAGAAGTTATTTTACAGAACATTATTCCTTCCTGGCCAACAGTTCTGAGGGCTGGTTCAACTGCCATTTGGGGGACTCTGGATACTATGTTTCAGTTTATGCTTAGTCACTAAGTCATATCAGACTCTTTACAACCCCATAGACTATAGCCCTCCAGGCTCCTCTGTCCATGGGATTTAACAGACAAGAATACTGGAGTGGGTTGCCATGCCCTCCTCCAGGGGATCTTCCCAACTCAAGGATCAAACCCATGTCTCTTAACATCACCTGCACTGGCAGGCAGATTCTTTACCACTGAGCCACCTGGGAAGCCATGTTTTAGGTTCCTTTTTTTTCCCCTTCAGTATGATGACCTGAGTAAAGATGGGAAAAGACACTTAACCAAGGACAGACAGCCTGTGAGAGCCAGAGCCTGCTGTTGCTCTGAATCTCAGTCTCATGGTCTTTCCACTGCATCAGGGTGATATCTAAATGAAGGTGGGAGCATCGTGATTTAAACTATTAATTAAAAATGTTTTCTGAACCATTATTTTTTTTTAAGAGAAGAATAACTAACATGTAATAAAATGCATGGACCTTGCTAGATCTTTATGTGTGTATACCTTCCCGGCTGTTTTACCCCTCAGATCTCCCTTGGAGTTCCTTGTGGCTTTTCCTACTCCTTACCCCCTTCACCCTCTCCATGTTCCATAATCACAGTTTACCGAAAGACCAAGGCACTTGTACATACAGAGCTGTCTCTGGCTCTCTTCCTCCCTCCACTGCTCCCTCCTCACTATTTCCTGCTTTAGATTTAGTTGTAAAGAGATACAGCAAACACAAGGGTGTTATGTTGCTTGTATTTTTTTTCCCCCCTCAGGTAAACCCAACAGGGTATCTCCTTTCAGAGGGTTCTGGGGGTGGTGCTTCTCACAATGGTCAACTGCTTTATTCAACAGCATATTTAGGACACATGATATTTGCCATGATATTAATTATTTGGAGGCCATCTTTTCTCTGAAAGAACTTCAGAAGCTTTTTTATTTCATGATGTTATTGAATCAAAGACCCATTTATCATTGCATTGAGCCTAATGCTCAAAACTCTGGTGACTGACTGAAAATATAGCTGGAAAAAACCCATCTGATAGTCAGTGCGGCTTCACTTAAAAAAAAAAACAAACAAAGCTGGTTCCCAGGCTGAAGCTGTTAAGCAGATTTTTATGCAGGGCTTCAAATTACTAAAAAAGCAGGTTTCAATATGTCGTTTCCTTTGATTTGTAGAGGAGGCTGAGGAGTAGTGCTACGGCTTTCCTCCTCCTTCAGGATTTTACCATATTCTGAAAGCAATGCTTGAAGGACCTATAAATGGATTTTGGCTGTCTCCTAGTGCAGGGATTAACATAGAATTACAGGAGTGCTCTGCGTGGTGATTGGGAAAATAGGGAGGGTGCTGTTCTCTGTCTTGGATGGACACGGTGCTCCTTTCTCTTGTCTGCTGGTGTTCCCTATAAAGCAGCCTGTCACTTTGAAAAATGCACACACTGTACCATCTTGTGGTTATAAAGGTTAAGTAAGCATCTTGAGCAGTGCCCCGCTGCTTTTGTACTCTCCTTAATGTCAGCCGATAAAGGATTATTGAAAAAGCTTGCAAGGAGATAAAAGGCTTGCAGGTTGAGGTTGAACAATTGAAATTTTCTGTTCTCAGTGTAGTAAATTACCAATGGCAGATTTAACGTTTGTTAATTATCAGAGCAAAGTACTAAGGATTGTTTTCTTTTGCCTAATTAATTACCTCATCTGGAGTGGAATGTTAATTCAGATAAATGATTATTTCTTAATACCTCTGAAGCTTTCCTTGGAGTCTCTTAGAATTGCCAGTACTGAAGTATGGCTTCCTCACATTCTGAGGACAAGATGTAGGATAAGAGGCCAGTATGGCTACTTTCCTGGCTTTGTCCTGTCTCAGCAGATGGCAGGATAACTCACTCAGACTCCTGGTGACTGAGCTGGTTTGCTGTGTTCGGGGAAGTGGGCTTCCCTGGGAGCTCACATGACGAAGAATCTGCCTGCGATGCCAGAGACCTGGGTTCGATTCCTGGGTCAGGAAGATCCCCCTGGACTAGGAAATGGCAGCGCACTCCAGTATTCTTGACTGGAGAATTCCATGGACAGAGGAGCCTGGAGGGCTATGGCCCATGGAGTCAGAAAGAGTTAGACATGGCTGAGCACACACTTCAACAACAATGTATACTTATTTATTTCTGTGTGTAAATCAGAATCATTTTATTGTACAGTAGAAATTAGTGGAACATTGTAAATCATCTGTGCTTGAATTAAATAAATTTTTTAAGCATTAGTTAGTTAGTTCAGTAGCTCAGTCGTGTCCAACTCTTTGCGACCCCAAGCACGCCAGGCCTCCCTGTCCATCACCATCTCCCGGAGTTCACTCAGACTCAAGTCCATCGAGTCTGTGATGCCATCCAGCCATCTCATCCTCAGTCGTCCCCTTCTCCTCCTGCCCCCAATCCCTCCCAGCATCAGAGTCTTTTCCAATGAGTCAACTCTTCACAGGAGGTGGCCAAAGTACTGGAGCTTCAGCTTTAGCATCATTCCTTCCAAAGAGATCCCAGGGTTGATCTCCTTCAGAATGGACTGGTTGGATCTCCTTGTAGAACAAGAGACTCTCAAGAGTCTTCTCCAACACCGCAGTTGAAACACATCAATTTTTTGGCGCTCAGCCTTCTTCACAGTCCAACTCTCACATCCATACAATGACCACAGGAAAATCATAGCCTTGACTAGACAGACCTTAGTCGGCAAAGTAATGTCTCTGCTTTTGAATATACTATCTAGGTTGCTCATAACTTTTCTTCCAAGGAGGAAGCGTCTTTTAATTTCATGGCTGCAGTCACCATCTGCAGTGATTTTGGAGCCCAAAAAAATAAAGTCTGACACTGTTTCCACTGTTTCCCCATCTATTTGCCATTAAGTGATGGGACCCGATACCATGATCTTCGTTTTCTGAATGTTAAGTTTAAGCCAACTTTTTCAGTCTCCTCTTTCACTTTCTTCAAGAGGCTTTTTAGTTCCTCTTCACTTTTTGCCATAAGGGTGGTGTCTGCATATCTGAGGTTATTGATATTTCTCCTGACAATCTTGATTCCAGCTTGTGTTTCTTCCAGTCCAGCATTTCTCATGATGTACTCTGCATAGATGTTCAATAAGCAGGGTGACAATATACAGCCTTGACGTACTCCTTTTCCTATTTGGAACCAGTCTGTTGTTCCATGTCCAGTTCTAACTGTTGCTTCCTGACCTGCATACAGATTTCTCAAAAGGCTGGTTAGGTGGTCTGGTATTCCCATCTCTTTCAGAATTTTCCACAGTTTATTGTGATCCACACAGTCAAAGGCTTTGGCATAGTCAAGAAAGCAGAAATAGATGATTTTCTGGAACTCTCTTGCTTTTTCCATGATCCAGTGGATGTTGGCAATTTGATCTCTGGTTCCTCTGCCTTTTCTAAAACCAGCTTGAACATCAGGGAGTTCATGGTTCACGTATTGCTGAAGCCTGGCTTGGAGAATTTTGAGCATTACTTTGCTAGCATGTGAGATGAGTGCAATTGTGCAGTAGTTTGAGCATTCTTTGGCATTGCCTTTCTTTGGAATTGGAATGAAAACTGACCTTTTGCAGTCCTGTGGCCACTGCTGAGTTTTCCAAACTTGCTGGCATATTGCGTGCAGCACTTTCACAGCATCATCTTTCAGGATTTGAAACAGCTCTACTGGAATTCCGTCACTTCCACTAGCTTTGTTCGTAGTGATGCTTTCTAAGGCCCACTTGACTTCACATTCCAAGATGTCTGGCTCTAGATTAGTGATCACGTCATCATGATTATCTGGGTCGTGAAGATCTTTTTTGTACAGTTTTTCTGTGTATTCTTGCCACCTCCTCTTAATATCTTCTGCTTCTGTTAGGTCCATACTGTTTCTGTCCTTTATCGAGCCCATCTTTGCATGAAATGTTCCCCTGGTATCTCTGATTTTCTTGAAGAGATCTCTAGTCTTTCCCATTCTGTTGTTTTCCTCTATTTCTTTGCATTGATTGCTGAAGAAGGGTTTCTTATCTCTTCTTGCTATTCTTTGGAACTCTGCATTCAGATGCTTATATCTTTCCTTTTCTCCTTTGCTTTTCGCCTCTCTTCTTTTCACAGCTATTTGTAAGGCCTCCCCAGACAGCCATTTTGCTTTTTTGCATTTCTTTTCCATGGAGATGGTCTTGATCCCTGTCTCCTGTGCAATGTCACGAACCTCTGTCCATAGTTCATCAGGCACTCTATCTATCAGATCTAGACCCTTAAATCTATTTTAATTTTAACATTTTAATTTTAAACATCAGGAAAAAGAAAAGTCTGGATTAGGATCCTACTTAATTCTGGAGTCTATTGTGGTAGCCACAGCTAGATTGAGTTGTGTAGTGGCCTTGCCCCAGAGCTGGGAATGTCTGTGCGTGCTTCTCCACAATTAAGAAGCCTGGGGTATCAGGAGTGCATTGAATTGAAGCCATAGAGGCATACAAAGCACCATCATGCCAACACTATTATAGTATTAAGTCCAGAAAACTCTGGAGGAGGGGCTGACCACACAGCTTTCTGGCTTCTGCATTTTATTTGGTACCGTGGGTATCTCGGGCTTGCAATCTGCTGGCCTGTGTCTCTGACTACCACTGACCTGGACTGTGGTTCTTGACACCAGGAAGTGGTGTGGGAACAGGAGTCTTTTTCGTCCCAAGCAAAATAAGTTACCAGCCCCACCAGACATGAAGCTTTTAAACCCAAATATGTCTTCCTGCCTTCAAAACCAGGGTTGAGAGCATCTCAAATGGGTGCCATATCTCCAGTAACCCTACTTTGTTTCAGTGTAGGGTAGTTGCTTAGGAATTTAAATTCAAGTGCTCCCACATTCACTTTGTTTACGAAATGACTGTAATAAAGCAAGTTGTTTCCTCTCCTTCCCCCTGCCCCCTCCATAGTGCAGCCAAGTGAGAGCAAATCGATTCACAGTCAGTTTTGGGTTGCCGTTTTCCTCCCTACCCGAGGAGGAATGCTGCTGCTCTCCCTGGCTGCAGCCCCTTGCTAGGGTGTGGCTCCCTCTCCTTAATTCGTCATCTGAAAGCAATTTTGTTCAATTAAAGATTAGAATTAAATTTCAGTTGTAGGGCTTCTGTGCAGAGGAAATGATGCATTAATGAACACACAGATGTCATCTTGCAGCCATGCTGTTTGCAGAACAGTTTCTTCCGGATTCAGATAATGAAAGGGGCCATGGCAGCAGGAGCATCATTTACCCGTTGACATACTAAGTGGAGACTCTCACAGTTATTTGCAAAGCATTTATCATTCTGTACATGGAGAGGGAAAACACACTTTATCTAAAATATTTGAAATAATGACTCCTAAAATCAGATAACAGGAGCCTTAATGCCAGGTGCCACACAGTAAATTGCATAATGTGGTTGGGTTGGCACTGAAGCCATGATTTGTGATGATGCTAATGATCTATCCAAATAGATGGGAGTTGAGTACAAAAAGAGACTCTTAGAAAAAGACAAGGCGACTAGTGAATTAAAAGTATGGTAGGAGAGGGAAAACTGTGTAGGATCGTATTTCACTTGTTGGAAGACCCATCTGCTCTTCTGTACACACATTATGTAAGTCTCACTCTCTGTATTACAAATATCCCACAGGGTGGATAGGAAGTTCATATATCTGCCTTCAACTATTTTTTTACTCACAGTCAGACGTGAATGAACAGAAAGATTTATGTCTCATGTGTGGAATATCTCAGGATGGTAGGCTTTTTTTTTTTTTTCCAAAGGGAATTGTGTACTTAGATTGTGGTACTCTGCACTGCTTTGCTTGATGGCTGTGATTTCTAGGGAAAAGAAACCAGCAAGGGAGTAGGGAGGGTCTGGGGAGCCAGCTTTGGTTTGTATCGTCTTCAGACCTGGGCCATGCAGTGGTCTTCGGCACTCATAGTTACCAGTATATTTTGGTTGCTGCCCAGACCTGTGTCCAGTGTGCCCCGAGTCTCTGTTACGTTTTTGGTATAATCTCTGTGCTGCACGGAATTTCTTAAATGTGTTTTAAACGCAGAGGTCTCCCAATATCAGGTGGCATCCATTCTTGGTCATTAATGTCAGTGTGGATGAAATCTACTTGAGGTTTTCTGATCTCCCCGCTCAGGAACCGTTCTCATTCCTCTTCTCTGTTACAGAGCATCTCTGTGCTGTTCGACAGGGGTTAATGGTTCTCTCCTTGAGGTGTTTTCTTTTCGGTGCCTTCCATGACATCACATTTTTCTTGCTCTTTATCTGTGTCTCGTGCCAAGGCCGTTTCTCTTCTGCTCTTATTTCCTTTTCTAGACCCCTGGCTGTGCACGGTGCCCTGAGTTCTGTTTTGCTGATTCTTTTCATCTCCCGGCCCCATCAATGCCCATCATCCATTATCAAAATGTCATTAGCGTCCCAATTTTTATTTTCAGTCAGAATTTTCCTTCCCAACTCCCTATTTCTGTCTCTGAAAATTCCACTGGAATCCCAGTGTATCTGTGATAAAGTGTACACATCCTATCTTTGGCTCTTTTTCATCCTTGATTTTTAGTAATGCCCCCTCCATTTTGTTTCTTTCTGGTTAAATTTTTGACCAGTATTTTATTTTCCTCCCCTTTTCTCTCCTCTCCTGGGTACTTCTATTCCTTGTCACTTTTTCCTTTTCACTTTTTTGCTACCTGCTTTGTTCAGGTCCTCGTTATGCATCATCTGCACAGTTTCAGCTGCCTCTTAATTGGCCTTGTAGTTCTAGTCTCTCTTTCCCCCAAACCTTCCTATAGTTGTCTGTTCATCTACTTACTTCAGCAAGCTGTTCAAAGCCTTCCATGGCTTCCTGTGGCCTGACAGATGAAGTCCAAATTTCCTTAGCCTGGTGATTAAGTAGCCCCTTCCTTCCCTTAACAACTCAGCCTTCTCTTTTACTGACTTTCCCTCATAGGTGCTCATTCTGTTCTCCTTATTATCTGCTTTTCAAAATCGCCCTCTTGCAAAAGCCTAGCTCAGATGCCTCTTCCAGGAAATCTCCCATGGTTTTCCCTGGAGCGTGCTTTCCTGCTCCGGGAGCAAATCGGCACTACCCATCTATTAGGCCACCTGCCACATACTGCAGGTGTTTATTTAAGGATCTTGTCACATGGTTGGGATAGCAGGGGTCATCATATTCTTTTTGTATTTTCAATAGTCTGTTAATTTTGAATTCAGTATCCTTGTTGGGAAAATAAATTGTAGAGCAAGTCCTTTCACATAACAAGTGCTAGAGCAGCTCTAGTTAGAGACGCCTGGGTGAGATGAGGTTCTGGTATCAAACTGTGGTCCTGGAGAAGACTCTTGAGGGTCCCTTGGACTGCAAGGAGATCACACCAGTCAATCCTTAAGGAAATCAATCCTGAATATTCATTGGAAGGACTGATGCTGAAGCTGAAGCTCCAGTATCTTGGCACCTGATGCCAAGAGCCAACTCATTGGAAAAGACCTTGATGCTCGGGGAGAATGAAGGCTAGAGGGGAAATGGAGCAGCAGAGGATGAGGTGGTTAGACAGCACCACCAACTCCATGGACATAACTTTGAGCAAACTCGGGGAGATAGTGAAGGACAGGGAAGCCTGGTGTGCGGCAGTCCATGGAGTTGCAGTCGGACATGACTGAATGACTGAACAACAAAAATATATCTAACGGGGCTTTTCCAGCCCTCCTGTCATAATATGTCATGCACTTGTGCTAAGACAAGGCTGGTTAGAAAGGATAAGAGCACAGGATCTGGTTTCAACTATGATTGAGAACTAAGATAGGCAGATTTGTTTCCATCCTTCCAGAGGTTTCCTGGTATAGCCTAGGGTTGTGGTTTGCTCAGCAGTGCCTTAATCTAATCACAGGAGTGTTTAGATCCTGGGTTAGCAGTCCAAGGTCAGGAGCATTGGCCTTTCTTCCCTCATTTGCCTTCCAGGTGCTGGATGCCTCTAAGTAACTCCTTAGAGTTACTGTCAGCCTGGAAAAGGGGCCCATGGGTCACTCAGTGGTTCTCTAGTAGACTTGAGCAAGATAACGAAGCCCCAGAAACAGGGTTCTTCAGCCAGGTTTAGACTTCAGCATGTACTGCTAGGTTATCTAGGACCTATTCTGGTATGCCTTTAAAAGAGAATGAAGGAGGGGCTTCCCTGGTGAGCCAGAGGTTAAGAATCCTCCTTTCACTGCAGGACACATAGGTTTGATCCTGGTTGGGGAACCAAGATCTCACATGCCATGGAGTAACTAAGCCGGTATGTTGCGACTGCTGAGCCCACATACCACAACTAGAGAGCCTGTGTGCCACCACACTGTCCCACTTGCCGCAGCTAAGACCCAACGCAGCCAAAAAGGAAAAAGAGGATGAAGGAGCAGTGGGGGCTGTGTTGACTGGCAGTATCCTTTCATTTGCTTTGTTATGGGCCATCTGAGGTTGTCTGGGGGTTAGGCAGAGTTTATCTCCTGTTAAAGGAGAATGCTGACTCTTTGGGCTGATTGTTGAGCTGGAGTTTCTGAGGCAGGCAGGCAAGGGGTCAGGATTTAGTGGAGATTGTAATCTGAGACCATGTTCCTGGGCTGCCTGGGTGAGTTAATCTTTCATCCTTAAGAAAATTAAGAAGTAAACTCAAGTTTCTCGTAGGTTAAACACCCCTAGAGTTTCACTTGCTATGGACACATTAGGAAACAGTTTATGTGTAAAGTTTGTAGCTGCTGTACACCCTGAACTACAGGCTTCGGCTGCCTTTGGGAATCCTTCATTTATGAAGGATTTGGCTTTACCTTGTTGCTTCCTGAGAAGATGCTGCTCAATTTTGAGGTAACATTTGACTCAAGCTGTAGACACATCAGATGTATTTACTTGTTGCACATGATGCATCATAAAGCATGTGTCACAAACGAATATTAAAGTTCCTTTTTAAAAAATTGATTTTTGTTAATTGGAGGATAATTACTTTGCAACATTATGATGGTTTTTTTGTCACACATCAGTATGAACCGACTGTAGGCATGCACGTATCCCCTCCATCCTGCACCCCTCTCACGTCCTACCCCACCCCTTCCCTCCAGGTTTCCACAGAGCCACCGCTTTAGGTGCCCTGAGTCATACATCAAACCTGCACGGTTTTTATCTGTTTTACATATGGTGATGTATATGTTTCAGTGCTGTTCTCTCAAGTCATCACACCCTCTCCTTTCCCTGATGGTTCTCTACTGACAGTCAGTTCTTGATTGAAGTTTTTATCTAAGGCTGGATTACCTCTGCCAACCAGTTTATGTGCAGCAATACAAACTAATTATGAAGATAAATCTTCCTCAAGCATGTAAGACTTCTCCAGAGTTTAATAATGAGTCTGCAACATTTGTTCCATGCTTTTCTTTTTTCCATGATGTGCACACGTTCTTATTTCAATCTCACAACAACCTATGAGGGAGCTGTGATGGTTTGTCTTCCTATTTTATAAATGACAAAATTTGAATTTCCAGTACTTAAAATGGCTTGTGTAAGATGAAGCAGGACTTAAAATTTGATCTTAGGCTTCTGGGCCATTGATTGCACTTACTACAACCCGTATTGACTTTTGAATATAAGTGATACGGGGATTAGACAGTTTAGGAGTCATTGCATCCGTGTTCCCCTCTGCTAAGTTGGGAAATGAAGAGCTGTCCTTATACCTGTGCACTGTGCTGGAAGAGGTATTTGCCTTTGGTTCAGCAAATGCCTGTAATACATCTTGGTCCTTCTTGTAACAGTCACGCCCCTGGACAACCCCTCCTTCTGAGTGAAGCACATCAGCCCCTACTCATACGTGAGTTTGAAGCGGTGTGCTCCTAAGGCTTGGACAGAGTTATTGGAACATAGGGTTTTGCCTATGAATTATCTGCATAAAAGACTCTGGAAAATGACATTCTGAACAACTGTAGGCGAAATTATAGAAGACTGGTAAGAGAGTTCTCCCAGCTTTTGTTAAACACCAGCAATGCTTTTCTGTGTGTACTGTATAATGCAGATGGTGAAAGCTCTGTTGAGTCTTATTTAGGAACCTTTTCCACTTTGATATCTTTACTAGTCTTCCTCCCACCACTAAGCACTTAAACATTTTCAAAAAACTTTATTTATTTTGGTTGCGCTGGGTCTTTGTTGCTGTGTGCGGCCTTTCCCTAGTCGTGGTGTGAAGGCTTCTTGCTGCGTGACTTCTCTTGTTCGGAGCATGGGCCCTGGAGCTCAGGCTCAGTAGTTGTGGGGCATGGGCTTAGTTGCTCTATGGCATGTGGGATCTTAGTTCCTGGACCAGGAATCGGACCCCTGTCCCTTGCATTTGCAGGCAGGTTCTTAACTATTGGACCACCAGGGAAGTCCCTCTAAGGGCTTTTAAGTGCTGTCTCATTTTTGGATATATGTTTAATTCTGACTTGAGTAAGACACTGCTTCCTTTATCTTGTAAGATTTCCCATTTGTGTATGTTTGTCTCCAAAAGGTGTGTGAGCTCTGTAGGTGAGAGTTCTCCTAACACCCTTGCTTCCTTTTTATGTTTTAAGCCAAATTCTGATTCCAAGGGAAACTATGGCCTGCAAGGCTGGTAGTGTCTCCTCTCCCTCCATTGTGGATGGAACATGCTTACCTCATCTTCTGAGTTTTACTGAACTCTCACGTCTACTGCATTTTGTGTTCCTGGGGCATAGTGAATGCTGTGTGCAAACAGCAGTGAAGAGTGGCAGGCAGGCCTGTTACATAAATTTCCTGTGCTTGTGCACGTGCTCCACTGCCTTCAAACTTCACTTACCAAACACAAGTTCAAAGACAAAATTATAGAGCATTAAACCAGGTGCTAAGCCCGTCTGAGTTCAGGGTACTAGGTGATTGTGCTTTCGCTCACCCAGGAGGCTGGCCCTGAACTTAACAGATCAGAAAACCTGGCAGAGGCATATATGCCTGCTCTGATGTTCTTTTTGTTTTCACATTAAGGAAAGTGTGGATAAGCTCTTACTTTCTTTGTTTGAATCTCAGGTTTCAGAAATAGGAAAGGTTAGAACATCAATCCATTCTACCATTCACCGTTTATCTGTAATTTGCTGAAATGTTTTCTTCCATCTACTTCCTTTCTTGTCATGTTGGGTATGTTCTTAATATATCAGTGTCAAATATTATATCTGAATGTGAACCCGAATCTATTCTAAGTACCAAAATGAAAACAAGATGGCTTTATGTCTAGTTTTTAGCACATTTGGGATATAGGATTATCTCAAATATCATTTTAAGATAAGTTTTTAAAATTTTAACCTCCTGCACCCCAATTATATAACTAATTTATCTTCTTTGGCCTGTCAAGCCTGGTGAAAATTCTGGGCTTCTCGTGCCTCCTGAGAAAATAGATTATTTTTTTTAAAAAATTAATATGTGACAGATTAACATCCTATGGCCCATTGCAGTCCCCACACAATGACTGGTTTTGTAGAAGATGCTGTTAGGAAAATTGCTATTAAATTAGCAGAGAGCCCTGTTTGCTCTCTCAGATGAGAACCATGAAGTTGGCTTACACATTCAGGGTGGTACTTGATATGATCTATATTCTAAAGAGACTCTCCTTTTACTAATCAAGAGGCTATCACCTGCTCATACTTTGAAGAGAAAGGATAAATGTTCCAGGACTTATAAGTTCAGAGAAGTGGCTTAAAAGAGTGTGGTGGTTTAACAGATCTGTCTGGCTTTGAAATCAGACTGAGTTCAGGTTGTCTGTAGCATAGAAACTGGAAAATTTTAGGCACACATAAAAATGCCCCCAGAGGTTGGGATTTGGTTTCATTTGAGTGAGGTTCAGGAATTTTATTTTTGAAGCTTCCAAGAAGATTCACTAAATGCCTAGAGTTGAGAATCACTTGCTTTAACATTTCTAAACCTCTGTTTCCTCATCTGCATGGTGGGAGAGGGCTTCCCTGGTGGCTCAGTGGTAAAGAATCAACCTGGTAATATGGGTTTGATCCCCGGATGAAGATCCCCTGGAGAAGGAAATGGCCACTCCACTCCAGTATTCTTGCCGGGAAAATATCATGGACAGAGCAACCTTGCAGGCTATAGTCCATGGGTTGTAAAGCGTTGGATATGACTTAGTGACTAAACAACAACAGCAATGATGGGAGAAGCGGATTTCCTGATATATAGGGTTGTGGTAAGGATTAGGTAAATGAGCACACCATCCGCTCAGTGGTAAAGTGAAAGTGAAGTTGCTCAGTCGTGTCTGACTCTTTGCAACCCCGTGGACTGTAGCCTACCAGGTTCCTCCGTCCGTGAGATTTTCCAGGAAAGAATACTGGAGTGGGTTGCCATTTCCTTCTCCAGGAGATCTTCCCAACCCAGGGACTGAACCCGGGTCTCCTGCATTGTGGGCAGACGCTTTACTGTCTGAGCCACCAGGGAAGCTCAGATGGTAAAAGCTCAGGAAGTAAATGTGAGTTGCTAGTATTATTATTATCCCCCTTACTGCATCTTTGTTGAAATTGAAAGCTAAATTGGCACGAATTTCTTAAACTTGAAACATGTACTGATTTGTTAGAAATGCTGCAAGGAGTAAAAATGGTATCTGCCCTAAGAGAATGGCTTGATGAGATTTGAATATCATGCGCAACTTCTTGCCTCCTGCCTCCCAGGGATAGTGTGTCAGAGAATGGCTGGATCCACCTACTTTATGTAGAGTCATCCCTAGGGTAAATATTTCTTTGAGGAAAAATTTGATGAGATATTGGGGATGTGGTAGCACATCAGACCTAGCATAGAGACTGGTAGAGGGATGGAAAAGTAAAATGGAAATGATAATACAAGAGGAATAAGTGTTTTGTTAAGGATAATGGAGACATTAAAGCTAAGTAGGAGATAACCAAGCAGAGAGGGTTGAGTAAGCTTGGAGGAAGTAATATCACTGGCAGAGGAAATTGAAGTTTTAAAGAGACTTGAGTTGAGAGACTCATGGCACAGCTGGGGAACTTCAGTAGTTTAGTGTGTCTGGGGTTTTAAGTGTGCACTGGGGAAGGTGGTTTAGGAGATGGTGACAAGAAATGAGGTTAAAGCTGTACGCGAGGGCCTGGATCATTGAAGGCCTTATGGACCCAGGCAGGTGAGATTAGAACTGATCCTGAACTGCAGGTTTCGAGCAGAGGAGGCGCGCGTGTAGACTTGGGCTTGGGCGTTAGCGCCGCCAGTCCTGCAGCAGCGCGAAAGACTGCAGATGTGGATGCCAGTTAGGACGTTGGCAATGAAGGTCCAGACGAGGACTCTGAATTGAGGTAGTGACATGGAGTCACAGGGAGGTGGGCAGATGGCAGAGAGATTAAGAAGGTGGGATTGATAGGCGTCAGCCCAGGCCTCGTGTCTGTCTGATGTCTAGGATGGACATTCTGCTTTTCTACTCTGAACGCAGGATGCTTCCCTTTAGAAACCTTCAGTGGCTCTATATTAACTCTAATCTGCCCTGAACAATTTCTCATCTTTATCTTTTACTACATTCTTCTATGAATATATTGTGATCATGCTTTGCTTATTTATCCACTCCCCCACCATGCTTTCCCCCAGTCATTCCTGGATGAGGTTTTTATTCTATCTGTTCTAAATTACTGCACTGAATGTCTAGGAATTTGGCAGTCTTTCAAGAAAATATATGCATTTGAAAGCCTTGGTCAGCCTTTCTCAAGCACTAGAGAGAATCTTGACACTGGGTCTGAAGCATCATTCTGTATAAAGAATTAAATCCTCTCCTGTACATCTGAATGGTGTGAATTTGGTACTTTACTGAAGAGAATAGCCACTTCAATCACTTTCGTTCTGTGAATCAGAATAGACATTATTTGTTTCTTGCTCCTGTCTCAGTTAGATTGTAAACTGAGTGCTAAGGTTTCTAGCATTAATATGATTATTATTATTATTAGTGCTAAAAATTGACTTTGATTGCTCTGATCACAGTATTAAACACAAAATCCAAGGGGCTGAAAATATTTATTATGGCCAGCTCTGGTTCTGTTTTGTGTAGAGCTTGTGGGGTGGAAATGGCTTGCAGGTCTCTGTGTCACACAAATACCCTGATAGGTACCTTATAATTTTTATGTAGAAAACGTTGGAGACTTAAAATTTTTCTTTTTTTTTTGCCATGCCTCATGGCTTGCAGGATCTTAGCTCCTCGACCAGGAATGAAACTTGTGCCCCGCTGCAATGGACATGCAGAGTTTTAACCACTGGACCACCAGGGAAGTCTCTATGTTGGAGATTTTAGACTTATTTTAGCATCATACAAGGAAGCACAAAACAGGTTGCCCAGTTGAACCTTACAGAGAGAGCATTGTGACTGCCCATCAGCCATACAGACTGTAGGGCCCTAGAGCTCTGGGGTTGGGCCTCTTTTCAGTGATTATAGGCTTTGTGCCCCCACTGTATATTAGGAAGGGAAGGACACTGTGACCATTCTCAGCATTCTCATAGTAACGTCTAAGAGCACATCAATGAGCACTTATTCACAATTAGGTGTTCACAGTGACTGATAACTTCTGATTTCAGATTTTTTTTTGTTTTGGATGTATATATAGGTTGACCTCTGCCTTTTTGATAGAGTCAGGTATTTGCTTGATCAGTGCTGAAGTAATAGAATTGTGATCCAAAATACTGAATTTTAAGCTTAAATTAAGTTTTCAGTAGTTCTACAACACATTTCTATTGAGTAACTACCAAGGACAAGATATGATATTGAGAGAGATTTGATGTGATGTTTAAGAGTTCTCTCCCTCAGGAGATTAATATTCTAGAACAAGCAGTGGTGATAACTATTTAAGTCACCTGATTGATCTGGAATTGCATAAAACTTTTACTGCAAGCATTGAAAGAAGAATTTATCCCCTTTCCAGTAAACGTCTACCCTGTATCCATGAGGCTGTTGTAGCTTCACGCTTCCCTGCTGAAATGGCAGGTCACACCGACCTGTTTGACTTTGGGAGTTTCCATGACTGGATAAAGTTGGATTTATTTTATCTCCCAGGGAAAACATATGTTGGTGAGCAAGTATTATCACATCTTCTCTTGCTTTTCTGTTTCAATGCAGCATCCTATTCAAGGAGGCAAATCCCAGATGTTTTGTTAGAAGAAATCTGTGGGCCAGATCACATAATACTTGGCGTGTTTGATGGCTGCTGGCTAATTAGCTTGGGACTTGTTACCTAGAGGTAACAAGGCGGGGGACTTGTACCCCCTCTGAAGTCTTCATTGCATTGTTAATAGCAAAAGGTGATCCCCTGACACTTGTTTTAAATGTGATTATTTCTTTTTTTTCTTTTCAAAATCAAGGTATAATTGACATAGAACATTATATTAGCTTCACAAGTACAGTAGTATTTGTCTACCTTGTGAAATGATTACTATAATAAGTCTAGTTAACCCTTGTCACCATACAAAGTTACAAAACTTTTTTATTGTTATAAGAACTTTGAAGATCTGCTTGTTTTTTTTTTTTTTAAGACACTTTTGAATATTGACCGCATGGACTGTAGCCTCCTAGCCTCCTCTGTCCATGGGATTCTCCAGATAAGAATACTGGTAGCCATTCTCTTCTGGAGATCCTCCCCACCCAGGAATGAAACCCAGGTCTCTTGCATTGCAAGTAGATTCTTTCCTATCTGAGCCACCAGGGAATCCCCACGCATATGGTATTATTGACTATACAGTTAACCCTTGAACAGCAGGGGCTAGGGGCACACATCGTGTGCAGAGTGGAACATGCACCTGTAACTACATGGCCGGCTCCCACATCGCAGCCCTCCATCCGCATATTCAAGTGGCTGTGGATGGTGTGGCACTCTAGAATGTTTTTAGTGGAAGAAATCCATGTATCAGTGTACTTGCACAGTTCAGACCCGTGTTATTTAAGGGTTGGTTGTCCTCATTCAGTGTGGTTATTTCTTGCAGCTTAGTGATTTATTTGCCAAATGTTGGGATTTAGTTTCATAGGGCATCGTGTTACACACAGGTCTGAAAGCTGTGATTTACCGTGCCTAGTTACCATATCAATAGATCACATAGTGCTGTTTTTGAGTGTTTAAAGAAATACAGGAAAGGGTGCCATCAAGGTGCTTGCTTCCTTCTGTGTAGTCTCCACCAGAAGTCTCCAAACTTTTTTGATTATGTGCCCATACTGGCAAAAATATTTAGAATAAGCACCTCTGTTAAATACTTACACGTGTGTGTGTGTTTTTGTGTAAGTGTGCCCACCCAGTCATGTCCAGCTCTTTGCAACCCTGTGGGCTGTGTGTGGCCCACCCATCTCCTCTGTCCATGGGGTTTTCCAGGCAAGAATACTGGAGTATGTTGCTGTTTCCTCCTCCAGGGGATCTTCCTGACCCAGGGATAGAACCCCTGTCTCTTGCTTCTGTCTCCTGTACTGGCAGGCAGATTTTTTTATCACTGCTCAACCTGGGAATATACATATACATATACATTCATTTGAAAGTTTGATGTACTACTGGAACAATGTATTTTATAGATCATAAAACACACAAAATTAGGAATTATTAAAAAATGAGTTGAAAAACATTTACAAATAGACATTTTAATATAGTGTTTATCCTGATGGATGTCTTGCAGACCACTGGTGTAGACAGGAAGTGCTAAGGGTGCTTGGGAGGGAGATGTCATCCCCCATGGCACACTGGGGCTTCCCAGGCGGCTCTAGTTGTAAAGAACCCGCCTACGAATGCAGGAGATGGAAAAAAAAAAAATGGGTTCGATCCTTGGGCCGGGAAGAGGGCATGACAACCCTCTTCAGTATTCTTGCCTGGGGAATCCCATGGATGGAAGACCCTGGTGGGCTACAGTTCATAGAGTTACAAAGAGACAGACACCACTGAAGCAACTTAGCACGCACACACGTGCATGGCACATGGATGGAGAGGGAGTTTTGGGAGAGACGTAGCCAGTGAGTCATAGCAGGGCATGGAGGAAGACATAGGGCTTGGTGCAAGCAGTAGGGAGCCATGGACTCCTTACAGGGAGTTCTGAGGTATAGGTGGTGCTCAGTCACTTAGTCAGGTCTGACCCTTTGTGGCCCCATGGACTGCAGCCCACCAGGCTCTTCTGCCAGTGGACTTTTCTAGGCAAGAATACTGTGGGGATCTTCCCGATTCAGGGATCGAACCTAAGTCTCTTGCGTCTCCTGCATTGGCAGATGGGTTCTTTACCATTAGTGCCACCTGAGAAGGCCTCCTGAGGTATAGAAGTGGGCTTGCTGAAGGTGAGTGGACAAGATCGATGATGTGGGGTGTGTGTGAGTGGCGAGAATGTGAGGAGACCCGCTAGGGTCCCATTCCCACAGAGAAACTGAGGTGAGAAAGGGAAATAGAAGGGTGGTGGCAGGTAAGGTGAGGCACGGGTCAGTATTTGGGAACTGCTGAGGGGCCAGTGGTTTTCTTTTAATGATTTTAGGGCTGCTAAGGAGGAAGTGAGTCTTGAGGACTACAGGAAAAGAGATGTGTATCGGGGGAAACTGAGGAGAGGCCTATGGAGAGAACTGGCCACATTCAGACCCTTACTGTCTGTCCCCAGTTCCCCTTCAGCTTTTTAAGGACTGCAGCAGTGTTTTTAGGAAATGGTTTGTTTACTTCCTCCTCTTCTTTCAGGTTAAATTACAGGAACCAGTTTTCACAGCTAGGGTCAAAGCTGAGTTATTACGAGGCAGGAAATACTTTCCCAGTTGTGTTATCTCCTTTCAGTCTTTCTTCTCTTGCACTTTTCTCTTGGAGGAGATAGATGTGTAGCTACAGCCTCTGCAGCCTCTGTGAACATGATGGATCTGAGACTTCCAAAGATCAATCTGGCACAGAAAGTAAAGAAGCAGCCACATGGCTCTCTTAGAGGCAGAGTTTCCTTCCCTTGGACAGGATAGAGCTTTAATTGAATCCAAATCACATCTCGTCCCATGAATGCTGGAGAGCAGTACATTTTTAACTAGGAAGAGCATCCATTATTTATTAGCTATGATACTAATTTACCTTGAGTGTGTGTCTTAGAGCTGGCTGTTCATCCCCGTGTGGCCTCTGATGTAATGCCATTGTGCTCCCATACTCAACTAAGAGCTCTGAAGATTTTCTAGCCTTGTGTTTTTCTGAAGCTGCAATTTTTTTTTAATGTGTACTAAAATATTTACTCACTGATACCATATTGCACTGCAGCTGAAAAGAGGAGGGGAAAGTGGGAATTCCTGTTGTTATGGCTCTTTTTTGCTTTTACACCTGAGGTCCTTTTGGGAGGTCCTCCCCAGGGAGGCCTTCACTCAACACTGGGCCCTGGGAAGTGGAGTGGGACTTATCCAGTTATACTTTGACACTGCTACTTTATCCATTATTTGGTACTGCTGGGCTCCAGGATACATGTCTGGATCTCACAGTTAGAGATCTTTGATTCTTGAAATGTCTGCCTTTAGAAGATGCAGGCACGTTTTGGTGTCCCTTATAGCATTCCCACAAATACACACACACCTGGGCTTCCCTCATGGTTCAACGGGTTAAGAATCTGCCTGCAGGGCCGGAGACACAGGAGAGGAGGGTTTGATCCCTGGGTCAGGAAGATCCCCTGGAGGAAAATGGTAACACATTCCAGTATTCTTGCCTGAGACAGAGGATCCTGGTGGGCTACAATCCAAAGGGTTGCAAAGAGTCAGACATGACTGAGTGACTATACACACGTGTGCACGCATAGCATCTGCCCCATCTCCTTGCCAGGTTAGTTGCCCCTTGAACAGCACAAATTTGAACTATGCGGTGCACTTGGAGTTTTTCAGTGGTAAGTCCTGGGACTTGCCTGGTGGGCTAGTGGTTGAGACTTCACCTTCTAATACAGCAAGTGGGGTTTCAGTCCCAGCTCAGGAGCGAAGATCCCACATGCCTCAGGGCCAAAAAGCTAAAACATAAAACAGAAACAATATAATAACAGGCTCAATAAAGACTTGAAAAATGGTCCACATAAAAAATTCTTAAAGATAAAAAGAAAGTACTGCAGTGAAGCTTGCCCTTTGGTTGGTTGACTCCACCAATGTGGAGCTGCTGATATGGAGGGCCAAGTGTAAATTATAAGTGGGTTTTTTTATGGTGAGAAGTGAGGTGGTCCTAAATCCTGCATTATTCAGGTGCCAGCTTTGTATGCATATTCTGCCTGTTCGTAGAGGTTGTAATTGTGATGATGGCTAACGCAGACTCAGCATCACTTAGGTCCAGAAACTGTTCTAAGAACTTTATATGCATGAACTCATTTAACTCCCATAAGTCTTATGAGGTAAATACTACTGTTATCTTTGTATTTTGCCTTTTCATGCTAGGGGAAACCATTAGGCCATTCAGGTATGACCTGTATCAAATGCCTTATGATTATACAGTGGAAATGATGAATAGATTCAAGGGATTAGATCTAGTAGACAGAGTGCCTGAAGAACTATAGACAGAAGTTTGTAACATTGCACAGGAGTCAGTAACCAAAACCATCTCAAAGAATAACAAATGCAAGAGGGCAAAGTAGTTGTCTTAAGAGGCCTTACAAATAGCTGAGAAAAGAAGAGAAGGCAAAAGCAAGGGAGAAAGGGAAAGATATAACCAACTCAGTGCTGAGTTCCAGAGAATAACAAGGAGAGATAAGAGGCCTTAAATGAACGATACAAAGAAGAGGAAAACAATAGAAAGGGAAAGACTAGAGATCTCAAGAAAATTTGAGATATCAAGGGAGCATTTCATGCAAGTATGGGCACAATAAAGGGCAGAAATGGTAAGGATCTACATAACAGAAGCAGAAGAGATTAAGAAGAGGTGGCAAGAATACCAGAAGAACTGTACAGTAAAGGTCCAGATAACCATGATGGTGTGGTCACTCACCCAGAGCCAGACATCCCAGAGTGTGAAGTCAAGTGGGCCTTATGAGGCATTACTATGAGCCTAGTGGAGGTGGTGGATTTCCAGCTGAGTTATTTAAAATCCTAAAAGATAATGCTGTTAAAGTGTTGCACTCAATATTATCAGCAAATTTGGGAAACTCAGCAGTGGCCCCAGGACTGGGAAAGGTCAGATTTCATTCCAGTCCCAAAGAAGGGCAACACCAAAGAATGTTCAAACTACCAAATAGTTCTACTCATTTCACATACTAGTAATGTTATGCTAAAAATCCTTCAAGCTAGGCTTCAGCAGTACGTAAAACTGAGAACTTCCAGATGTAGAAAATGGGTTTAGAAACGACAGAGGAATCAGAGATCAAATTGCCAACGTTTGTTGGATCATAGAGAAAGCAAGGGGATTCCAGAAAAATATCTACTTCTGCTTCATTGATTACACAAAACCCTTTGACTGTGTAGATCACAACAAACTCTCAAAAATTCTTAAAAAGGTGTAAATATCAGACCACCTTACCGGTCTCCTAAGAATCCTGTTTGCGGGTCAAGAAGCTACAGTTAGAAGCAGGCTGGTGCAAAATTGGGTAAGGAGTATGACAGGGCTGTATATTGTCACTCTGTTTATTTAACTTATATTCAGAGTAAATCATAAGAAATGCCTGGATGAATCCCAAGCTGGAATCAAGATTGCCAGGAGAAATATCAATAACCTCAGATAGGCAGATGATAACCAGTGTAGTAGCAGAAAGTAAAGAGGAACTAAAGAGCCTCTTGATGAGGGTGAAAGAAGAGAGTGAAAAAGCTGGCTTGAAACTCAACATTCAAAACACTAAGATCATGGCATCCGGTCCCATCACTTCATGGCAAACAGGTGGGGAAAAGTTGAAGCGGTAACAGATTTTATTTTCTTGGGTTCCAAAACCACTGCAGACGGTAACTACAGCCATGAAATTAAAAGACGCTTGCTCCTTAGAAGCAAAGCTATGACCAACCTAGACAGCATATTAAAAACCAAAGGCATCAGTTTGCCAACAAAGGTTTGCATAGTCAAAACTATGTTTTTCCAGTATTCATGTATGCATGTGAGAGCTGGGCCATAAAGAAGGCTGTGATGAAGAACTGATGTTTTCAAATTGTCGTGCTGGAGAAGGCTCTTTAGAGTCCCTTGGACTGCAAAGAAATCAAG